>NC_081408.1:216552134-216922134 GCF_030272615.1 Cryptomeria japonica | reverse complement strand
AAATAAAATAAATTTCTAATATCATGTTGCTTGCAACTTAATTTAATAACTTCTTTTAATTAATTAAATTTATAATCTCAATGCATACATAATTCAACTATGAGATAACTCCATAAACTTAATTAATTAAATCCACTAAAACACACAAACTGAACAAACCTCAAGCAAATACTCATAAAAAAATCAAACAACAAAATACAAAGGCCGAACAAACTGACGAGACAACCAAATGACGACACTCACACGAGTGTACTGAGTAAAATAGGGTCAACTACTACCTCCTCCACTTCCATCAGAAAATATAAGGCACGCTCAGACCTGTGAAGCCAGGTGGAGATGATACCCCGTACCTACCTGGTACTTGTACCTGCAATATCCTACATCACCAAACCACACATGCATATATACAATATAGAAAACACGGCATACACACCAATGAAGGAGAATCACGACGTTCCCTGTCTCACCGAAATGAGTGAAGGTAAATCGTCCCCTTGCATCCAATACACTCGCAGACACACAACATATAATGACACATTACATAGATAAAGTAAAGTGTCAGTACATAGCAATAATCCATAAAATACCATAATTCACAAGTACTGAAATACTGAAAACAAATTATGCATCTCATATCCAGATAAAGCATGAAATAATTTCATATAAGTCTGAATAACACATCATGGTAATGTATCCACTAAAAGTGAACAATAATAAAATATGAGTCTAATGAGTTCAAACGAGTAGGGGTACTACATGTGGATCACATATTTTACTACCAATCCTCCTTCTTACAACATCTCTTTGATCTGGAGAGACCCTTATATTATTCTTCCAAAAATCTTCAATTAGGGATCTCAAGGCTTCAACAATTGCTTTATCTTTCCATGGTAATCTACCGGAAAATGCCCATAACTCATTGTTATATGGATCCTCCACTCTTTGTCACCTTCCCATAGCTCTCATTAGAGTTTGTCTACTTATCTTCAATTGTTTGCTTGTCTTTCTAAGGAGGTGAACTTTCTTAGTTTGAGTGCTTACAATTGTTGATGTAATGACATGTTGTGTGGCATTACTATCTTTTGTGTGTGAGTTAGAACCAACAGTATCATATGCATTCATCAGATTCTTCACAATAGATTTGTCGCTTGATTCAATCGATGTTCTTAACCCAAGAATCTTCATTATGGGCCTGAATTTTAGATTTCTCATCATCTCAACAAATAGTTGACATCTTCCTATCTCATTTAAAGGCACAAAAATATTTTCCATATCCAGTTAGCATGTCTTTGACAAGTACGCTTCAGAATCTTGTCAACCATTGGTTTCAAAACATTAGCATCAATATCAATCAAATACTTAGGCTTTCTATGCAAAACTCTAGGAGGTGTTCTCAAAATTTGAGTTACCTCAAGATTAGGAATGTCAACAACATTAGGGATAGGTGGCATACCTTCAACCGGAGATGAAAATGATGACATACCTTGAAATTGAGGTGTACAAGATGGTGTAGCTCCAATACTTGATGTCAGTTGTGAAGTACTTGCAACGTCAAATGTCATAGAGGGAGTGCATCCAATATGAGATGTTGTAGACACCAACAGTGTGCCAATAAGAGATGGTGTGCCTTCAACTTGAGATGTAAGAGATGGGGTGCCTTCAACTTGAATTGTGGTAGACATTCTCTCAACCTCGGGATTTAATTGTCTCATTGCACGAAGGTTTTACATCCGTTGCCTTTGTGTGGCCAATTTTGTCTCTCTTAGGTTGGATGGATATTTCATGTTCCTCTTCAATTGGCACCTCTTCTTCTATGGTATTCAATTTCCTTTGTTCATGAAGTTGCTTCATTCCTTCTCTTTTATTTGCATTCTTAGCTTCAAGCTCTTTTGGTGTTACATTTTTTGGTCGTTTCCTCGGCATGATGATGATTTCTACATGTACATGCACATAAAAGAGAATAAAGTGAATTTGTAAAGAGATTTCAAGAGGCGTAAGGGGCAATCCTAATGGATCTATGACTGTCCTAATTATGTTAGGAAATTCCTAATGCATCTATGACTATCCTAATTATGCATATGTTAAAATGGATATATGAAATTGAAATTATTTCATGTATTCCTTTTTTAAATTATTTCATAAGATCTTAAAAAGGATCTATAAAATTGCAAATTTTGTTTTAAACCACTAAACAAATAACTTTCTTATGCAACTTCCTTCAAATGCATTGTTAAATCTAATGTAAATCTAATATGATTATAATCAATTTTGACTCACACTTTTATTCTAACATTTAAACAAAATAACACTTAATAAGTATTTGAATTCTAAAAACAAGAAAATATTACCTCAATTATTCAAATTTTATAAAAAAAACTATATTCTTCCTCTTTGACGTTGCCAAATGAAAAAAAAGGTGGTGGAGAGCTAATGGAATGTATAAAATAACCTTGCATAAAATGTGAACACCATGCAAAAAGAAATTTTTTGTCTAATCATGAGCAGAAAGAAGACAAACTAAGAGAATGTGGGCTTGGATATCGGGTCAAGGGTCCCATATAACTGGTTTTTAGTGCAGCTCATTTGGCTAGCGCCAAATATGGCTTATTTGGCGCTAGCCAAATGACTTCCATTGAAATTTTTTAACCTTTGATAAATATCTACTCTATACCCTATAATCTATACTCTATACCCTATAGTTTGATAGCCACAACCAAAAAAATTAAACCATTTCAAACCTATAACAAATACCCTAGATCGTATGACCAAATATGCTAAATCCTCGACCCTATACATTAACCATAGACCCTATAACCCAATATGCTAAACCATATGAGGTCGTTAAGGGTCATATGGTGTCCTAAGGGGTCATATGGTGTCCTGTGACCCCTTAGGACACTATATGACCCCTTAGGACACAATGTGAACCCTAATGACACGTAAGGGGTTATATGGTATCCTAAGGGGTCACAGGACACTATATGACCCGTTAGGACACTATATGACCCCTTAGGACACCATATGACCCATAACAACACTATATGGTGTTCTAAGGGGTCACATGGTGTCGTAAGGGGTCATATCATCTCCTATGACCCCTTAGGACACAACATGGTGTCATTATGGGTCGTATGGTGTCCTAAGGGGTCATATGGTGTCCTATGGGGCCATAGGACACCATATGACCCCTTAGGTGTCATTAGGGATCATATTGTGTCTTAACGGGTCATATGGTGTGTTATGACCCCTTAAGACACCATATGACCCCTTAGGACACCATACGACCCATAATGACACCATATGGTGTCCTAAGGGGTCATAGGACACCATATGACCCCTTAGGACACAATGTGAACCCTAACGGCACGTAAGGAGTTATATGGTATCCTAAGGGGTCATAGGACACTATATGACCCGTTAGGACACCATATGACCCCTTAGGACACCATATGACCCATAACGACACTATATGGTGTTCTAAGGGGTCACATGGTGTCGTAAGGGGTCATATGGTGTCCTATGACCCCTTAGGACACAATATGGTGTCGTTATAGGTCGTATGGTATCCTAAGGGATCATATGGTGTCCTATGACCCCTTAGGACACCATATGACCCCTTAGGACACAATATGGTGTCGTTATAAGTCGTATGGTGTCCTAAGGGATCATATGGTGTCCTATGGGGCCATAGGACACCATAGGACCCCTTAGGTGTCGTCAGGGGTCATATTGTGTCTTAACGGGTCCTATGGTGTGTTATGACCCCTTAAGACACCATATGACCCCTTAGGACACTATACGACCCATAATGACACCATATGGTGTCCTAAGGGGTCGTATAGTGTCCTAAGGGGTCATAGGACACCATATGACCCCTTAAGACACAATGTGAACCCTAACGACACGTAAGGGGTTATATGGTATCCTAAGGGATCACAGGACACTATATGACCTGTTAGGACACCATATGACCCCTTACGACACCATATGACCCATAACAACACTATATGGTGTTCTAAGGGGTCACATGGTGTCGTAAGGGGTCATATGGTCTCCTATGACCCCTTAGGACACCATATGACCCCTTAGGACACAATATGGTGTCGTTATAGGTTGTATGGTGTCCTAAGGGGTCATATAGTGTCTTATGGGGCCATAGGATACCATATGACCCCTTAGGTGTCATTAGGGATTATATTGTGTCTTAACAGGTCATATGGTGTGTTATGACCCCTTAAGACACCACATGACCCCTTAGGACACCATACGACCCATAATGACACCATATGGTGTCCTAAGGGGTCATATATTGTCCTAAAGGGTCATAGGACACCATATGACCCCTTAGGACACAATGTGAACCCTAACAACACGTAAGGGGTTATATGGTATCCTAAGGGGTCATAGAACACTATATGACCCGTTAGGACACCATATGACCCCTTAGGACACCATATGACCAATAACAACACTATATGGTGTTTTAAGGGGTCACATGGTGTCGTAAGGGGTCATATGGTGTCCTATTACCCCTTAGGACACCATATGACCCCTTAGGACACAATATGGTGTTATTATGGGTCGTATGGTGTCCTAAGGGGTCATATAGTGTCTTATGGGGCCATGGGACAACCATATGACCCCTTAGGTGTCATTAGGGATCATATTGTGTCTTAACGGGTCATATAGTATGTTAAGACCCCTTAAGAAACCATATGACTCCTTAGGACACCATACAACCCATAATGACACCATATGGTGTCCTAAGGGATCATATAATGTCTTAAGGGGTCATAACACACCATACGACTCGTTAAGACACAATATGATCCCTAACAACAGCTCAGGGGTCATATGGTGTCCTATGGCCCCATAGGACACCATATGACCCCTTAGGACACCATACGACCCCTTAGGACACCATATGACCCATAATGATACTATATGGTGTTCTAAGGGGTCACATGGTGTCGTAAGGGGTTATATGGTGTCCTATAACCCCTTAGGACACCATATGACCCCTTAGGACACAATATGGTGTTGTTATGGGTCGTATGGTGTCCTAAGGGGTCATATGGTGTCCTGTGGAGCCATAGGACACCATATGACCCCTTAGGTGTCATTAGGGATCATATTGTGTCTTAACGGGTCATATGGTGTGTTATGACCCCTTAAGACACCATATGACCCCTTAGGACACCATACAACCCATAATGACACCCTATGGTGTCCTAAGGGGTCATATACTATCCTCAGGGGTCATAGGACACCATATGACCCCTTCGGACACAATGTGACCCATAACAATGCTATATGTTCTAAGGGGTCACATGGTGTCGTAAGGGGTCATATGGTGTCCTATGACCCCTTAGGACACCATATGACCCCTTAGGACACAATATGGTGTCGTTGTGGGTTGTAAGGTGTCCTAAGGGGTCATATGGTGTCATATGGGGCCATAGGACACCATTTGACCCCTTAGGTGTCGTTAGGGATCATATTGTGTCTTAACGGGTCATATGGTGTGTTATGACCCCTTAAGATACCATATGACCCCTTAGGACACCATACAACCCATAGTGACATCATATGGTGTCCTAAGGGGTCATATAGTGTCCTAAGGGGTCATAGGACACCATATGACCCCTTAGGACATATTGTGAACCCTAACGACATGTAAGGGGTTATATGGTATCCTAAGGGGTCATAGGACACTATATGACCCATTAGGACACCATATGACCCCTTAGGACACCATATGACCCATAACGATACTATATGGTGTTCTAAGGGGTCACATAGTGTCGTAAGGGGTCATATGGTGTCCTATTACCCCTTAGGACACCATATGACCCCTTAGGACACAATATGGTGTCGTTATGGGCCGTATGGTGTCCTAAGGGGTCATATGGTGTCCTATGGGGTTATAGGGGTTATAGGACACCATATGACCCCTTACATGTCGTTAGGGATCATATTGTGTCTTAGCGGGTCATATGGTGTGTTATGACCCCTTAAGACACCATATGACCCCTAGGACACCTTATGTGTTCATTATGGGTCGTATGGTGTTCTAAAGGGTCATATGGTGTCCTAAGGGATCATCGCACACCATAAGACCATACTAACCCCATATGGTGTACTAGGGGCTCATATGGTGTCCTAAGGGGTCATAGGACACCATACAAACCATACTGACACCATATGGTGTACTAAGGGGTCATATGGTGTCCTAAGGGGTCATAGGACACCATATAACCCCTTAGGACACAATATGATCCCTAATGACACCTAAGGGGTCATATGGTGTCCTATGACCCATTAAGACACCATATGGTATCGTTATGGGTTGTATGGTGGCGTAAGGGGTTATATGGTGTCCTATGACCACTTAGGATGGAATATAGTGTCGTTATGGGTCCTATGGTAACCTAAGAGGTCATATGGTGTCATGTGACCCCTTAGGACACCATATGACCCCTTGGTGTCATTAGGGGTCATATTGTGTCCTAAGGGGTCACATGACACCATATGACCTCTTAGGTTACCATAGGACCCATAACGACACTATATTCCATCCTAAGTGGTCATAGGACACCATATGACCCCTTACGCCACCATACAACCCATAACGATACCATATGGTGTCTTAATGGGTCATAGGACACCATATGACCCCTTAGGTGGACACCATAGGACCTAGAGAGAGGAGGGAGTGAGGAAGAAACTGAGCGAAAGAGGTGAGAGAGGGAATTAGATGGCTGTAAAGATGAAGAGGGAGATAGCTTGAGGGATAGGAGAATAAGGGAATTGTGAGAGCTAGAGAGGGGAGGGACAAAGAAGATTATGTATCTATAATAATGAAGAGCCCGAGAAGAGGTAAGGGGAGAGAGAGAATAGGAGATCTAGCTCATAGAGAGAGATGGAACTATGAGGGAAGAGAGATAAAGAAGGGAGAGGTGAGATGGGGGTTTCTATGTACACATTTGGCACTCTCCCTATTTGGCACGCGCCAAATGGAAAAATCCATTCATCACATTTGGCACACGCCAAATAGGGAGAGCGCCATATTTGGTGCATGCCAAATGGCCCGCTTTGGGAAACACCAAACCTATGGGTTGTATTTGCCTTGGGCATCCAACCCAAAGGTTTGGACGACCATTTCAGGCTAGAGATGTGTTTTTATCAGAACATAGAAAATTTTAAAATATTTTTGGTCGTGCTCTCCGTCAAGTTTGCACGTGTTTCAATGAAGTTAAAAAAAATACTGTGGTAAACTTGAGCTCCCTCTTAGATATCCAACAATTTAATTTATTTCAAATTTTGATTTCGTTAAGTCTTTCATCTATAATTTCTTTTGTCAATGTATCTATTTTTTGTCAAAAACCAACATGCACTATTTTGGGTATAGATTTTTACACTTTCATTAGATTTTTAAAAAACTTGCATTTTTAGAAACTAGACTCCATTCTACACAATTTAAAATAAATATATTTGATTTTTTATTAGTTTTCAATGATTTTAGGGGGGAGCATGCTCAAATTTCTGTTTTTCAAGATATGTCCACTTCGAAAATTAGTAAAAAATCATATACTCATTAAAAAATTAGCTGAAAAATTTGGCATAAACTACAAGGTGTTAGCTAATTTCTCACTGAAGCGATTTTAAAATTTCTTTTAAAAAGTTAATATTTTAGGGGGGCCACAACAGACGCCATGTTATGTTTTTTGCATAAAAACGGGACCACTTTTGTGGCACCCCTTTTTGAAGCCCTTAATCTCCACCATTTAAAAAAAAATTATTAGTTTAGAAAGTAGAATCGAAGCACTCTGATTCTTGTTCTTGTTGCATCTTCAAATTTAGAGTGTAACTATCTTCAATTTGTCATTGAAGTTCAGACTTTGCTGATTTCTAGAAAAAAAAGTGGCATCTTAAGACCCCCTTTTGGTACCACAACTTGGTGCACATACCCTCACATTTGTCCTTTTTAACCTCGCAAACCCTAATTTTAAGTTGACATAAATGCACTGTTAAGGTTCAACCAGATGCCTTGTTCAGCATAATCCATTCAACTGGATTTCAAGATCGGCATGAAGAATTATGGATTATCATCTCCAATCATCTACAATCAACCTTGATCAATCATAGATCTCTCCAGGGGATTTTGTAAGATTGTGCATGAAGATGCCACCCCCTAAGGCCAAAAGCCTTAGTTACTGGATGAAGATCCTGCACCCGATTTAGGCGTTGATCTATTGTCAGTCTTGGATTCATCTTTTTTGACACACATCTTCACATGCTTGTTCTTGATCTCTTCTACCTTTGCTTTGCCTTTCTCATTGAATTTTTCTTTGTACACTAAAGCATTATTCTTGCTTCTACAATACTTTGCAATGTGACTAGTCTTGTAGCATGCATGGCAAACAACATTTTTCTGCATAGGTTTGAAATTCATCTAATTTGGTCTCATCCTGCACTAGTTAGAGATATGTCCAAACATCCCACAAGCATAACATCTCTTGTTCTGAAAAATTGTTCATTACTGCTCTACACATGTTTGACTTGTAACCAAAATTATTGCATATGAAACACTGACTGGTAAAGATAGGACCATTATTTATATTGTTCATTTCATTATTCATCCTAATTCTGCATTGATTATCCATATGACCAAATTTATTGCAAGTGAAACATCTATCATTGAATTTATAGGCATTAGGTTGTCTTACCGGAGGATTCTTGCTCTTCTGATGATTAGGTTTTGCATTGCCTTGTCCAGATCTAGAGGATTCTCCCTTCTCAAATCCAAGTCCTCTCATGTCTTTTTTGTGTCTCTGATTTTCCAGCATCTTATAAAGCCTTATTAATCTAGCATTGACTGTGTATGTGTATTCATTTGCAGTAGCAAGTTCATCTCTTAGGGCAACAATCTATCTCTTGAGTTCTTGACTATTATTCCTTGATTGTGTTAACTCAAGCTTCAGTTGATTATTCTCATAGGTAAGCTTGAAGCATTCATCTTCTCTGTCTTTAAATAATTGAGTCAAGATTTCTTCATTCTTTTTTTGGTCTTCAATCTCCTTAGTTAGCTTCGTCACAGTGGATTGCATTTCATTCTTCAATACAACATTCTCTCTAGCAAGCTTATCACATTCATCAACTTTATCCTGATTAACCATATTTTTTTCTTCTTTCTCCTTCAGCTTATCCATCAACTATTTCCTCTTGTCCCTTGAAGTGTTGACCTGATCTTTCAAATCATTAATGAAGTCTTCAGTAGCATTCAGGGTTCTCTTTAGGGAACTTATTTCATTTCTTGTTGCATCAAGATCCTCAAGTGCCACACAAAGTTGTCTCTGCAAACCGGAATCCATTGATTCAATCTCCCGGACCTTCCTCAAGCAGTTAGGCTTCCTCAGAGGAACTAGGCTCTGATACCAATTGTTGGAATCAAGGATCACTAAGAGGGGGGGGTGAATCAGTGATCTACCAGTAAATTAATTTTTTGACTTAATCTCAAACCACTAGAAGTATATGCAAGAAAGTAAAATGCAGAAACATAAGATAATCAACCAAAAAATCATAACACCAATATTTTTAGGTAGAAACCCAAATGGGAAAAACCACGGTGGGATTTGAACCCACAATATTATTCTACTATGGCCAGTAGCAAAACAATATTACAAAAGAGAAATACACTAGCATTCAAGCACACTACCTAGAGCTTATAACTCAAGATACAATAACCTGAAAAGTTCACTTCCTTACAAATCATTTACAATGATAAATTACAATGTTTGAACTCCAAAATAGCTTCAAACAATGCCTGTATGAGTTTCGGTTAAGTGCAAAAACTCTGACTGTGTCTTCTCTATAACCCTGCTATGTTTTGTGTCTCAGTCAGCTACCAGATCAAGAATGCACACGTAAAACTACGCCTAAAGGATTTCTCAATCAGCACTCGCTCATATCACATCATACCATACATCAAAAATATCTTCTACACCAGTCTTATATATCCATAACCACGAACAAAATATTTATCAAGTCTGCCATACAATGTAACGTGTAATCGTGAGTCGGCTTGAACGAGATCATCAAAACACGTGCGGATCACCCAAAAGATGTTAAAATGATTTCTATAAGTCGTCCTGATCATCCCATGCACGAATTCAACCACCACAATCATGGGAAAGATTCCAGACCAAAACTGCTCTACTTAACCTGAATTACCTTAGCCAGATTACCAGTTATTGGACCACTTCTCCAAAAACTATAGCTATCAGATAGGATTCTCATGAAGAGTTTCCATCAATGACAACCCTAAACCATTAATCAAGCATCGATATCCACCGAATGAGTGTCAATTGTCAACATTTCATTTAGAAGTATTTTATCAAATCAAATGATTGGCTTATTGCATGTGTTAATATTGGTGTTTTTATTTGGAGTTCACCATCTATTGAAACAAAAGGTGTGTTTCACTTCTCAACTCACTTAGATAGAAAATGAGATACCCTTTTATCCTTCCACACCTTAAGTTTGTTTCAAAATTATAATATGACTCAATAGCATCTTTTTTTTGTCTTAAGTTGACTAAATACATGTTGGTATAGTTTGGTTCTATGTACATGATTCTTTGAACGAATTTATTTGTATTCATTACTTATCATCATATTTTCCAATAATCCTCTCGTCCCAAAAGTTAAAGGGAGAAATTAATAGCTAAATATTAAAATTTGGTGCACTAAAAGGAGAAATGAATCCACATAAATCATTATATATGGATTAACTAATGTCTTTTAACTTTGGTATAGATTAATTTTGGTTTTACATATAGGAGAACTTATTTTATTGTGACAATCAAAATCATTATATTAAAACACAAAAATTACAAATTATGCATCATACAATAGAAAAACTTAATCTAGGAAGGAATTCATTTTAGATTATATTAATTTAGCCAAATTTTGGTGATTTTGTTATTTGTGGGGATGCAGATCTCGTTGTGATCTATAATTTAACAAAAAAATCTCATTGAACATCTTTAATCTAAATTCTTATCCTCTACAAGTTTGGCCTCCCTCTTTAAAAATGTTAAAAATATTTGTGACACCTAAATAGCTATACGGAGTTACACTTGTTGACTTTGTTGATGAACTTATGACACATCATAATACATATCTTTTAATGGAAATAATTTTATTACTTCTCATGTTTATTGGGTTTTTCAGATGGATGCTTTGATAGTAATTTTGGTGGTACTATTATGTAACTATAATTACTCTCAAACTATTCTTTGTGATATTCTAGTAGTAAAGACTTGGACATACATAAGTGTATTGTAACCATTGATTATAAAATAATACATTGAATTTCTTTGGAGTGTTTTTTTTTTCTCTCTTAAAATGGTTTTCTCCATGTAAATCACAATATTATGGTATATTATTTTGTGTAAATTTATTTGTAACTATATGATAGTTTATTTTTTTGTCTGCATTTCTTCTCATAGAGTGGTATGTGAAGCATATTCGACATGTTTGCTTCCTTTTCATGATATCATTTGAAGTGTTACCACTTTATACTCTAAGTATTTGAATTTATAGAAATAACACATGTAAATAATGAAACAGATGTGATATCAACAACTAAACATACATATAACCACTCTCTAGAAACTATAAAAATCTAAAAATTCATATGTGATAAAGAAGATATCATTACAATAAGATATATATCAAATTAAAACATGTTGTAATAGTTATGAAATCCTTATTATAGTCATACCTAAATTTATGAAGAGAGAAAACCCTAAGCTAGACTTCTATCACAAATTTTCACTTACGATTTTCACTAAAAATTTACAAATGATCGAAGATACATTCCATTATAGACATCTATTATAAAATTATTATTTATTTAAGATTTATTAGTTGTGCTACACATAGAAAACTATATGTACCCATATAATTTTCTCAACACTTGTAGTTGTGCAAAAGGAAAAAATAACTTTAATTTTTCATTTTGAAATATATAAATATATCACTCAAAACCATTCAGTGTCCATTTAGCGACAGTGGCACGTGAATTGCTAATTTAAAATTTGCGAAATCAAAACAAGTGGCTAAGCATGCAAAAGCTGCGTCAACAACACGACATAAAATATCCTCTTTATTGACGTCGAGCAACCCCACATTTGGTGAACCAGAGAACTCATAATCTAAGAAAATAAAATAAAATACCATTTTGTCTTATATTATAATCTTTTGTCGTGCTTTATTTTTATGTTTTTGGAGAAAAGGTATTATGCTGTTCAGCCCCCTCAGAATGCTACATCATACGAAGGCACTTATACGGTTAGGTCAAGCCTAGTGACAGGAAACACATCACACAGAAGACAATACATTTCTTTCTCGGCTTCTTCGGATAGCAAAGAAAAATGGCTGCGCATGCAGTACTTGTCCCATTTCCAGGGCGAGGCCACATCAATCCCATGATGCATCTCGCCAGAAAGCTTGCCTCTCATGGAATCTCTGTTACTTTCGTGCTCACTGAGTATTGGCACAAAATCATCACAGAGGCCGAGGACGATGATTTCTCCCATGCCCAAAAGCTAGGCCTCGACATTCAGGCCGCCCTCATTCCAGACTGCATGGTGGCTGGTAACATGGTGGACTTTTTTCTGTCGCTCTCCAACATGGAAACTCATGTCAGCGAGCTTCTAACAAACCTCAAAAGCTCGGGAACCACCCCGTCCTGCATAGTGTATGACACTTTCCTCAGATGGGCGGTGCCCCTGGCGAAAAGACACGCTCTACTCTCTGTAGCACTGTGGCCAACATCCGTCACGAATTTCTCCATCATGTACCATTCGGACTTGGGTAAGGCAAAAACAAAGAAGCCTTAGTAGTTAAATTATTTTGGGGCTTGACAGAGGAAAACACAGAACTGATCATTTTTTATTTGTTGTTGCAGTTGGGTTGCAAGACTGCATAGATTATATTCCCGGTGTGCCCTCGTTAAAACCGGCGGATCTTCCAAGCTCGATTCTATCTCCTTCTCCTGTCAGCAACGAGATTTTGCAGAGTATTATAGATGCAAGAGACGCAGATTGGGTTGTTGGGAATTCTTTCTACGCCTTGGAAAGTAAAGCAATCGATGCCCTGCTTCACAAAACCCCTGTGCAGAGTGTGGGCCCCTTGAACATGCCCTCTGCCCACTGGGGAGACGGGAA
Source organism: Cryptomeria japonica (assembly GCF_030272615.1). Classification (NCBI taxonomy): domain Eukaryota; kingdom Viridiplantae; phylum Streptophyta; class Pinopsida; order Cupressales; family Cupressaceae; genus Cryptomeria; species Cryptomeria japonica. Next base: position 216,908,900 of record NC_081408.1, on the reverse strand, counting down.
GGGCGTTTCACAATGCAGAGAATGGCTGGATTCGAAACCGGCACGGTCGGTCATATACGTTTCCTTCGGTAGCTTTGTTCAGGTGCCAAGAGCTCAGATAAGGGAAATAGCAATGGGTCTTATGCAGAGCGGCTATTGTTTTGTGTGGGCACTTCGGCCAGATAAAGAGGCGTCTCATGTCTGGGAAATGTTGCCGGTTGGATATTTGGAGCAGTGCAAAGAGCAGGGGTTAGTTGCGCCCTGGTTTAGGCAAGGGGAGATTCTTTCACATCCTTCGGTAGGTGGGTTTTTCAGCCACTGTGGATGGAACTCCATTATGGAGAGCGTTTCAGAGGGTATTCCCATACTGGGATTTCCTATTGGGATGGATCAGTTTACAAATTGTAAGTTTCTTGTGGACGAATGGGAGTTCGGCTTGAGAGGCAGGAGTAGAGAGGATGAAAATAGGATTATAGAAGCGGAAGAGATTTCCAGAAAGGTGAAAGTGTTGATGGAAGGGGAGGAGAGCGTTAGATTGAGAGGAGTGGTTGAGAGATTTAGAGAGCTTGCCAAAGAGGAAGTCACCAACGGACTGTCTGCAACTAATCTGAAACTACTGGCCGACAAGTTGAAAGAGGTCAAATGCCCAAGTAAGTAATAGCAGTAGATTAAGCCGTTTGAGATTTTAAGCAATTTGCCTTCTCCAATCTATCCACTATTTTACTTTTCTACTACAGTCAGCAGCGAAGCGAAACAATCAATCGATATCTAATGCCAACGAATCTTCTAGCTTTCAAAATGTGTGCTGCAATGCCTTACCTTATTTTAATTATGATCAATATTTGTACCATATATATCTTTTATTCTAAAATAACTTTTTTTTAGTGTTATTTATACTAAAATTAACATAGAATTGTTAATTTGCATAATCTCTCGATAAATTTTAACATTTTTTATTGTAATATATAAATTTTATTCTAAATATAGAAATTGATATTTGTATGTTCTTTTAAATTAAAAGAACATCAACTCAATCATTCTCAAATAAATTTGTTTATATACAATACTTTTCAAATGATACAAAATTACACAACTCTTTTGAAAACTCTTACATAAAAAAATAAAAAATATTTTAGATGCATTCTTCTCCATCCCTATACAATCCTAAAAATTCAAATTTTATGCTAAATCATATATATAATTTAATTAATTTGAATTAATGTATATATTTATTTGCACTTGTGAATGTTAAAATGATATGTTATTCTAAGGAAAGAAAGTGTAATTGAATAGAAGTCCATGTAAATTTAAAACTTGCACTAAACAAATTATTTGGACAAAGTATGGACATCAATTATAAATTATTAAGATGGAACTTACCATTCAGAGTAGTTGTGGTGCAAAAAAGAAAGGCACAAGACAAAACAAATTTCTTCTAAATAAGCATAAAATAGATTTGGTGGAAAGGCTTTCAAAAAATTCTATCAAATACAATTAGCATGTGTAAAGCCTTAATTCATAGGCTCATCCATCATGTTGCTAGCAAGACAAGCTCATGAACAATGAAAAGAATTTGAGCAAAATATATATCACACCAAAAAACGGTTCATATTTCTGATGATATTTTCACATAAATTATAAAAAGTGAGGCAAAGATGGGTTAAATAAGAAAAACATTCAAAGATGAGTACATTTTTTGTGATGCAAAAGAGAAGGAAAGTTGTCATAATTATAGAATAAATAATGATAAGGATATACAAAACCACAAATAGATATCTCTAGAAAACATATATATTTTTTTAATATTATAATTTTTTCATATATACAAAATTATAAATAAATTATATTTAATTCTATAAAATTTAATTTAACTAATAATAATATATTTCTAACATTGATAATTACTAGCATGCTTATATTTTAAAAATCAATATAAAAGTTGTTCAGGGATATCAATTTGAAAATTGCCTACAAATTCAAGACCAATTCTAATATACATAAACCAAAATTGGACACACATGTTTTTGGTGTTGATGTTGATTGTCCAAACCCCATGACAGTCCTACATCAACAAAAATCAAAATTGTCATATATTCTAAATTAGAGAATACATCCAGAATTGTATTTTGCTAAAATTGTACCTCCCATATCTCTACCATGAATCACTCTCAGCTTGACCCATTTCAATCTTAGAGGTCTCATATTTTCCTAATCTTTGTTGATAACTAATCTTAGATGTTGAAGTTTGAAGTTTAAGCATATACCATAATTGGTACTAAAATAAAATTGTATATCGAAACCTATGATCCTAATGGGGTGATGTGATATAACATATTAATGATCAGAGTTTGGGGTGACCATACAAAAGGTTGTCATATATTCTAAATTAGAGAATACATCCAGAATTGTATTTTGCTAAAATTGTACCTCCCATATCTCTACCACGAATCACTCTCAGCTTGACCCATTCTCAATCTTAGAGGTCTCATATTTTCCTAATCTTTGTTGATAACTAATCTTAGATCAAAGTTTGGGCTAAAATAAAATTGTATATCAAAACCTATGATCCTAATGGGGTGATGTAGTATAACATATTAATGATCAGAGTTTGGGGCTGCCATACAAAAGGTTGTCATATATTCTAAATTAGAGAATACATCGAGAATTGTATTTTGTTAAAATTGTACCTCCCATATCTCTACCACGAAACACTCTCAGCTTGACCCATTCTCAATCTTAGAGGTCTCATATTTTCCTAATCTTTGTTGATAACTAATCTAAAATTGTATATCAAAACCTATGATCCTAATGGGGTGATGTAGTATAACATATTAATGATCAAAGTTTGGGGTTTCCATACAAAAGGTTGTCATATATTATAAATTAGAGAATACATCCAGAATTGTATTTTGCTAAAATTGTACCTCCCATATCTCTACCACGAATCACTCTCAGCTTGACCCATTCTCAATCTTAGAGGTCTCATATTTTCCTAATCTTTGTTGATAACTAATCTTAGATGTTGAAGTTTGAAATTTAAGCATATACCATAATTGGTACTAAAATAAAATTGTATATCAAAACCTATGATCCTAATGGGGTGATGTAGTATAACATATTAATGATCAGAGTTTGGGGCTACCATACAAAAAGTTTGTAACCTAGTGTCTGTATTGGGGAGTTCTAGTTTGGATTAAAGGTATGATGGTAAGAAATGTTTCTAACAAAAGTGAAAAAAAGAGTTAGGATTAAAAGAAAGGGATGCTAGTACTGAAGGGAAAGCTTGATATTGGAGCCACATGAATAAGGAGAAAGGTGGAGTTGGTAGGAAAGGAATGTTGGGAATTGGGATGATAAATTTTGATGTTTTGATAATAATGAAAAGGGTAGAATTTGGATGAAAGGAATGATAGGATGGAAAACTATGAAACTTTGAAAACTTGCACACACATTATTGAATATATATACATGCATAGAGATTTTTGAACCCAATTGCCACATGTAGAATGAAGAGGGAGAACATATATGCAAATCTTGACCAAGGAAGGTCTCACAAAAGTGGGAAATAGGCCTTTGGTCCATAAATATAAATTAATGAAAAATTGGACATTACACGTCTGCCAATCCTAAATATCACTTTCCCTCAAATAATAAACTTAAATGTCAAAGATAGTAAATTTCCACAGTTCATGATGAAAATTAAGCTAAGTTTTTTTATTCAACTTTGTATATTTTGTTTGCATCAACATTTTAGATCACACTTCATCCTGATGATGGATCATGGAGTGTGATCCGAAACATATCGCAAACAAAATATACACAGTTGAATCCAAAAACTTAGCTTAAAATTTAAATGTTTCAAAATTCTTGATTTTTCCCATGTGATAGCGTTTGTACAAGTAGGATTCTCCAATGAACAAGATATTGTGTGATAGCTCCATCTCTTGAATTTTTTACCCTTAGAAAAATTATAGCATCTATAAACCATGAGAGTAGCAATTATCAAGTAAATGCATTGAAATGGTATACCAAAAAAGAGGCCAAATGGACAATTCTATCAATAAGATGCTCGTGTTATATAGAAAATCACATAACACAGGCACTTTTAGTGGCTTACAAAATATGAAATATGTTTTGTAACCATAGAACATGTGAGTGTTTTATAGTTGTGAAAAGTTAAAAATTCGTTCCTCAAACCTTTTGCATAATATTTCTTCTTATATATCGATGATTTTCACTTTTAAACATTCATTGCATCCATTATTATAAGAATGTCCCTAATCTATCATGTACAAATTTGACTTTCATGATTCTTCAACAAAGACTAAGGTTTCGATGATTATTTCTCATATTTTGAAGAATTTGCATTACAAATGGATTTTGATTTATAATTAGGTCTTTCAAACAACTTAATCTCGTATTAGAATTCTTGATTTCATAATATTAAATCACTAAATGTTCTATAGTGATAATGGTGGTATTATTGGTCACAATCATTAGTTTAGGGGTATTTGCATTGAATGCACAATGAAATACTTCCCGTAAAGCTACATCAGATCGAGCTCCATTAGAGAGATCAATTGTAAGCTTAGACGCCTCTAGCTTACACATCCTGTAAATGAATGGCTGGATTCCAAACCGGCGCGGTCGGTTATCTATGTTTCCTTCGGCAGCTTCATGAACATGGAAAGATCTAGGGTAAGGGAAATAGCAGACGGTCTCATGAAGAGCGGGTGCTATTTTCTGTGGACGCTGCGTCGAGATAGAGAGGCGGATCATGTCTCGGAGATGTTGCCGATTGGATTTTTGGAGGAATGTAAAGGGTGGGGGTTAATTGCGCCCTGGTACAGGCAGGCGGAGGTTCTGAAACATCCTGCCGTAGGAGGGTTTTTGAGCCACTGCGGGTGGAATGCGGTCATGGAAAGTGTCTCAGCGGGTGTTCCCATGTTGGGATTTCCTCTTGTAGCGGACCAGGTTTTCAATTGCAGATTCATGGTGGAGGAATGGAAGTTTGGGTTAGGCTTGAAAAATACAGAGGATGGGAATAGGATATAAGCGCTGAGGAAATAGACAGCAAGGTGAAAATGTTGATGGAAGGGGAGGAGGGTGTGAGAGTAAGAAGAGCAGCAGAGATATTTAGGGATATGGTAGAGGAGGAAGTGAGTAAAGGAGGACGGTCTGCAACTAATTTGGAAGTGCTGGTGAATAGGCTGAAAGTAATTTGATAAATCGAATTCCAATAGTATTTTATGCCTCACTTTTAGGCATATTTGTCAAATATTTTTTAGTGAACATGATATCTGCGTGAGTTTTATAGAGCCCCGATCGATTGTTTTGACTTAAATTATACAATGGATTACGACTCTCTTTTTTCTCTTTCTCTCTGGTGTGGGCGGCTTTACACAGTTGTGTATTCATCAAATTCTTCTTGTTTTAGTGGGTACTTGTAGCTTTAGTTCCAGCTGCTATGATTGGAATCTCTGTTATTTTCGGCTTTAAATTCAATCTAAATTCAATTGGATCGGTAATTTACTATCTCCTTATTCTTTTTCAGACAAATTAGATCACGACCCCATACAACGATCCGTATCCGTCAAGGCCAATCTGCTTCAAAGCACAACGATCCAGACATGAAGGACTCTAAATGATTTCTGTATTGCGAAAAATGTAATAGTCAGCATTCCAAGCCAAAATTCCTTTCAAATTCCATACAGATCCAAGTGAACCTTCTAAATCAGCTTTTAATTGTAATATGTTATCAGCTTCCAGCAAATTTCTAGCTAAAATGTCTGAAATTTTAATTTTTTTAAAATCAAAAACAGGGGAATAAAGGAATAATTGTTTACAGCCATCACAGACAGAGATGAGAAACTTTAACTTAGCCATCGTCTTGATTATGATCTCAATATCTGTGTGTATTAACTACCAAAGATGGTTCCTAAAATGATAATCTAACTTTATCACATCAAACACGAACTAAAGTTGAATTGTATTAGTCCTCTGGCATTCGTATTTGATTCTCTAAGTAAATGGAGGATTTTTTTCTTTTTCTTGGAGGGTTTCACACTAAATAGATAGGCTTGGTATCTATTTCATCAAAGTGGGTTCATCTCTAATGATGTTGGGATATTGCATTTAGTAAGACTTAATTTCTAATGAACTCATTTCAAACTATTCAACTCCACCAACAAACCAAGTGTCTATTGATAGAACGGATTAATTTTCATTTTACTTCATTTACAAGTAGAGCATAGTTATTAATTAGAATACAAGAAACTAAATTTCATAACCTTTGCCAACATCTTTCCTATGCGTGCTAAAATGGACATTTTTTGAATGGGGTATAAACGCCCATAAAAACTTAATGGAAGGGAGATTTTTGTTAGATATTGTAGTTGGAAATGTTTTGATAGACATTATGTGAAATGTGGAAGCATAGATAAGGTAGTGTTTGACAAAATGGCTCAAAGAAATGTGGTTTCATAATTTTATGATTCTAGAACATGTATAATTTTTTTTTAAAATAACATTACGATATATTAACCAAATACAATTGACAAATGTCAACCCAAATTTATAAATTTTACTATCATCTTATTTGCTTGTATAAACATGGGAGTTCTAGAATAGAAACTTATCAAAATATATGTTATAGCTACAACTACTCTAGTATATATTTATACAAAATGTGGAAGCATAGAGATTAAATGTGAATTGTTTAAACGAATGCCTCAAAAAGATCTTAGCTCTTTGTTTTTGGCTTCAAAATCTCATAAAAGGAATTATAAATATTTAATAAAATTTGTTGTGATGATAATTCAATATATAATGAGAATTTTGTGGGGTTATCGAGAAAAAAAATATATACTAGATGAAAACTTGAGTATGATGGTAGATTTAGCATAATAATAATTACTAGGAACAAGATAGTCAAACAAAAAAATGGGAGCATACTTTAATAAACATCTATCTTAAAGAGGGTGTTAAAGATGATGCCAATATTTGTTGTTATAGAAGTCTAGGCCTAGCGTAGATTGTGAGTGGAAATCTATCTTTCACTTTAAATAAAAAATTTATTCCATGCATAATCAAAGTATAAGAACTTAAAATCTAATATGGAAGGCTAGTTTCAAATGCGTTGAACAATGGCACCAAAATCTTCAGTAAGAAATTTTGATCGGCAAATACTAAGAGAAATTCACAAACTAAAAATAGTATATTGCTTCCACCTTTCATAAATTCATTGTAATCCATTCAACACCATAAATGGTATGTTTTGGGTTGTTTAACTCTATTAAAAGATGTCTTATTATGTGTCTAGTCAACAAGTTTAACTTCTTATAACTCTTTTCTATATCTTATATATTTTTTATATTTTAATATGGGAAGCTTGACATGCAGATGTCCAAACTTCAGATCGAGAATTTTTATTGAGCACTTTCTTACATAATTGAACTCAAAATGGTCTATATCCTCATGATTAAGGAACTACTCATGATCTAGCTAAAAAACTACTACCCAAAACAACCTCTTTCCCGAAAAATAAGTTTTTCTATTTTATAGCCCAAAATTTGTAAGTCTTGTGTTCTTTACATTAGGATGAAAGTTTAGAAAACTTTATTAATATAATCAATTTTCATTGGGTCATAAGAAGATAAGTCATGTTAGGTGTCAAGCACAATAAATGTATTCAAAGACTGAAAGACATCAAACAATCTTTGTAGGATAATGTTTGTAGATTTAGTTTTCCTTTTAGTGTATACAATTGAAATGTTTAACCAATATTTGTTTCTTTAATATTCTATTATGACAAGATTCTTGATAGATGTGAAGATGTGAAATGAATAGAAATAATTTTCCTTTAAAAAATTTAATACGTAACATCAAATCACACAAACATAAACATATATTTAGTTAACTAAAAAATTAACAATTCATATCATAATTTCAAATTTTGAAAAGGAGTGGAAGTACGTATCATTTTATATTTGAGTGAGTTGTAAAGTGAAACATACATTCTTTTTCAATAGAAAATGAAAACAAAAGGCCTTTCCTTCAACAAGTTAAAATTTTTAAAAAAAAACATGCAAAGTAGTTGCAATAACAACGTCATAGAATATTTGTTTAAAACAAAATTTCAGCACCTCTTTCCCTCATCGGTCTTATCATGGTCGATCCACTCGACATTTGATAAATACAAGTTTGGCTTATATTATATTCAGTTTTGGCGTTTTCACAAGAAATTCAGGTGTGCATAAAACTACAGTATATCTGCTTTTTATTTTCAAAAGTTACCATTGTGATTCACTAGGTGTAAAGTTCAAAAGTAAAATAAAAGTCAAACTAGCTTCCTCAGACCACATACAAGTCTGAAATTCCACTTCTTTACACACCACTTTCTCCTAACAGTTTCAGATCTAAAATATCCAACCCAAAATAATGGCAGCTCATGCGGTGGTTGTTCCATTCCCCGAGCGAGGCCATGTAAATCCAATGATGCACCTCGCCAGAAAGCTTGCCTCTCAAGGAATCTTCGTTACATTTGTGCTGACTGAGTTATGGCACAAAATCATTACCCAGAAGGATATTGAGAATCCTTTCAGCGAAGCACCAAACCTCCAGGTCGTCCTCATTCTAGACTGCATGGTGGATGAGTCACAAAGGTGGGCTGACATGGTGGCCTTTCTTCACTCTCTTTCTGACATGGAAGCTCATGTGGCTCAACTCCTAACTAATCTCAATCTCTCGGGAACACCCGCAACATGTATCATGGGTGGTTCCTTTTGCTAAAAGACGTGCTCTCCAGTCTGTCTCGCTGTGTCCAATGTCTGTCACAAGTTTTTCCATCTTTTATCATTTAGACTTGGCTATGTTGTTGGGTATATGAAGCCCAACAGTCACATGGTTGTTTGTCTTCTCCAGAAGACTCTTCATTTCATATTTGATATGTTTATATAAATGGCTGTGTGCAGCCCATACATGATGTACTGTGTAACTGGATATTGGTTAATAAGAATTCTCCTTGTGTTTCTAGTGGACGTAGCCACTTAGTGGTGAACCATGTTAATCTTGTGTCTTGAGTTCTTTGTTGTGTCTATTATTCTTTTTGCTATTTTCTAATCATTATTATGTGTTTTCTCTGTTCGTTTTTAAACTAACAATTGGTATCAGAGCCACGGTTGGCTTGAGCAAAGATGGGATCTGATTGGATAGTTGATCCTGGAGTTGGGTGCTTTTATGTTATCAATAAACAGGCTGAAGTTTCAGATGATGAGGCCAAATCAGTCATCGAAAAATTTCTTGGTAGTCTAGACTCGATAGAGAGTGATTTCCAAGTGGAGGTTGAAACCAAATGTCATTAGTGGGATGGTTGGAAAAAGAAGGAGACTTTGGCTGAAGAAGAAAAGGGTTTGTTGTATTCGCTGTTTGCAGAAGAGACTAGTTTGTTTCCCTTCCATGATGAGGAGGATGCCTCCCGAGGTGAGGAGGATGTAGTCTCGAATCTAGCGAGTGAGGATGACCCTGAAGAAGAACAGGCAGATTGCAAAAGTGATGATTTATTGTTGCAGATTGCAACAGTGGAGGCAAAGTGGAATGCATTGATTGCAGGTACTGCACAAGTTTTTGCATAAAATACAACAAATTCATTCAGTGAGGCAATCGTGAGAATTAGGAGTGATATTTGTAGGCTATTCACACCTGTACAAGAGTTTTATATTTGGGTATTAAAATCTGATAAAGGTGATCTTCTAGATATTCTATTACGGGGGAGCACAAAAACAAGAGACTTTGATGGAGGAGTGTATTATGCATCTATTGATAGTAGTGTTCCTGATTATGGATTACCGGATGAAGTAGTTAGAGAATATGTTTCTAACTCTGATCTGACTTGGAGAAGATTAATTCACACTGTTCATGAACAGAGTTTGGCGATATTAAAATCTTCTCAAGAGCTAGTTGTAGTATGAGCCTTGGAATGGAGATGCAGGGAACGTTATAGGTTGTGCCGATTGGATTTCACGTGGGAGATTGTTGGGTATATGAAGCCCAACAGTCACATAGTTGTTTGTCTTCCCCAGAAGACTCTTCATTTCATATTTGATATGTTTATATAAATGGTTGTGTGCAGCCCATACATGATGTACTGTGTAATTGGATATTGGTTAATAAGAATTCTCCTTGCATTTCTAGTGGACGTAGCCACTTAGTGGTGAACCACGTTAATCTTGTGTCTTGAGTTCTTTGTTGTGTCTATTATTCTTTCTGCTGTTTTCTGTTCATTATTATGTGTTTTCTCTGCTCGTTTTTAAACTAACATATGTGAGAAAGAAAAACTAGAACTATTGATTACAGTTTGGCAATTGCAAGCTTGGTGGGAAGAGAAATTTGGTTGTTTGGTTGTAGGGTTAGACGGGTGGAAAGATTATATTGTCGGGTCGCCTTCGTTACAACTGACGGACATTCCGGTACGTCTAATCCCTCCGTCCCCGTCCCCTTTGGGCAATGAAATAGTAGAGTGTATATGCGAATGTGAGGACAGCAGATTGGATTGTGGTGAATTCGTTTTACGCCTTGGATTGCAAAGCAGTTGAGACACTGCGCCACAAGAAACCCGTACACTGTGTGGGTCCTTTAAACATGGGTTCCTCTTCGCAGCTCGACATGGAGTGCAGTGAATGGCTCGATTCCAAACTGGCCCGGTCGATTATCTATGTTTCCCTCGGCAGTATCCATAATGCGGCTAGAGCCCAAGTAAGGGAAATGGCAGATGGTCTCATGAAGAGTGGTTGCTATTTTCTCTGGTCTCTTCATCCAGATAATGACGCGAATCATTTCTGGGGCATGTTACCCCCTGGATTTATAGACGAATGTGAAGGATGGGGCTTAATCGCAGCCTGGTTTAGGCAGGCGGAGTTTCTGAGACATCTTGCAGTGGGAGGGTTTTTGAGCCACTGCGGGTGGAATGCGGTCATAAAAAGTGTGTCAGTGGGTGTTCCCATGTTGGGGTTTCCTCTTGCAGGGGACCAGTTTTCCAATTGCAGACTCATGGTGGAGGAATGGAAATTTGGGCTAGGACTGAAAAATGCAGAGGATGGGAAAAGGGTTATAAGCGCTGCAGAAATAGATAGCAAGGTGAAAATGTTGATGGAAGGGGAGGAGGGTGTGAGAGTAAGAAGAGCAGCAGAGAGGTTTAGTTGTGTGGCGGAGGAGGAAGTGAGTAAAGGAGGATGGTCTGCCACTAATTTGGAAGTGCTGGTTAATAGATTGAAGCTAATCTGATAAATTGCCTCATTATCAAATGCTTTTACTTGACATGATAGCTGCAGGAATATAGAGCTCAGATGGATCTTTTTGTCTGAATTTACAACTCGATTACGACTCACCCTGTGGACTACTTTATGCACAATTGTATAGGGTCTCTTTCAACATAAAAAACAAAAACCTATTGTATAGGGTCTTGAATACTTGTCGTTTTAGTGGCTGGTAAATAGTGATAGCCCAAGCTGCCATTGATGCTATCTCGGTTAATGTATTATGTGACTTTGTATATGGTAAATAAATTTTCTTTCCGTTTTACTAAATTTCTTATAAATATTTTTGGGATCTGGAAAATAATTCATTATAATGATTAGTATTATGGTTTTTTCTTTTTATTGATTTTTGCATTATGTATCTTTCATATATGATTACTTTAGAAGGACATAGATGTATTATCTTAGAATTAAACTTGAATTATTTAATCATATTGGAGAGTTTTAGGTTCTTATAAAAAAAAACATGTAGGAAGATAAGGGTTTTAAGAACTAACAATTGAGATGAATTTATTTTTAGCAAATTTTAATAGGTTATATAAGGAATAGGGATATAGATATTTATAATTAAACACCATATACTCCTTAGTAGAATGGAGTTCTAGAGAGAATGAGAAAGATGTTTATGGAAATGAAAAGGAGTATGGAATAGATGTTCTAGGAAGATTTGGTTAGTTTCACTTGTTAACTAATTAATATGTTTCCCACTTTGATTCTTGCCAGAAAGAGTCCTTCGGAGGCTTTATTATGAAAAAAATCTTCATTGAAACATCTTGACTTTTTGTGAGGCATTTGCTCATGTGCCTAAGAAGAGGTGGTCATAACTACAAAAACAAGGTAGTTAAGTGCATATTCATCTATTATGGTGCTAGTGTGAAAGGTTACAAACTTTTGAATCACGTGGTTAAGAGAGTTATATACAATATAAATGTTATCTTAGAGAGACTAATATTTCTCTTATATCTTTGTATATCAATGAGGATAAGAATAATTACATGGTTCAACTAACCCCAAAGAACAAAAAAGTTGAACAATAATCTCGTAAAGGACTTTAAGAGGTGGAGATCTCAAATATTTTAGATACTTTCAAAGATGAGGTAGAACCACCACTTCATCTTTTGAGGAGGTCCATTCAACATAGACAATAACTGAATAGGTATTAACCTCCAAATTCAAGATTTTTCTTTTCTTTGATTGTGCATATGAATGATTTTAGAATTGTGAACATCAAGGCATTGGGTATGGATGATTATGAGTCTTCAAGAGTAGAAATGAATGAGAAGATGGTTATAGTAAACAATGTTAGCCTATGTTTCATGCTCATAAACCTACCCTTTGTAAATGATTGTTTAGAAGGAAGATTGCTTTTAGATGGCAATGTTGAGAAGAATAAATCTAGACTAGCTATGAAGGGATACCATCAGATTGAGGATAATTATTATAGCCATATTTTTCTCTAGTTGCTAATTTAGCATCTATTAAATTCTTAATATCTATTAATGTAGCCTTTCATCTAGACAATATGAAATTAGGTGTGAAGGTAGATTTTTCTTTTGTTAGGCTTGATATTTATGAGATTCAAATTAGATCATTGCATATATTATAAGATGAATAGTGACCAATTACATATTATTTTTACTAGACCAAATATTTTCCAAGCTAGTAGTCAGAATCCATAGTTGTTTCATGGATGATACTAGATAAGTTCATTGCAATGCAATTAAGATAATCTTGGGATAATCCCTATAACATTTTTTGCTATCATGACAATTGTACAAGGAACCAACATTCAATAGATATCAATGATTTTTTACACTTAGATTGTATAAGACACATAAATAGAAAAAAAAATACATCAAGAAACTTGTAACACAAAGACAACTTCAAATAAAATCCTCACTCCACTAGATCTCCTTCAAAATTCCATCAACGCATCCCTTGTGCATATCTCTATTGCATACCTTAGAAGAAATATATATATATATATATATATATATCTCAATAAAAATTTATATATACTGTGTTGAATTATCTACACAACACTTGCCAACCATTGTAGACTTTATCCACCATCATTTCACAAGAACAAAAAAATATTCTCTAATACCATATGAAGAAGAGGAATTACATTTATATAGAGAAGAATGATAGTTAACACTTAAGAACCACATAATAGTTCAGTCAACTAACTATATAACTATTCAAAAATATAATATGCTAACAACCTGCAGGGCCAACATGCCTTCCACACTTATCCTTGTGCCTATATAGGCACTCAATGCATTATGGAGCATCTATTATCTTGATTAATTTTAACTCTCATATTTCATTAGTTTTCACTTGACTAACAAACCCTCCAATGTGATTTGTAGCGAGCAACTTTGGATCACGGACATAATGGGATGCACTTCATTACAAATAAATATTACTTTGATTCTAAACTCATCAAAACTTGTAAAAAGAAAGAGTGGCACACAAAACAATACATAAAAAAATACCATAATATTATTTCAGAAATTTGAAAAAATAGTTATTAAAATGATCTTCACTAAATTATATTATTAAGAGGATTATAATTTTCTTAAAATAGATCAATAGATTTTTCCTTTTGAATTCAAATTTTCCAAAACTAAATTACAATTAAAACTAAAACTTTTTCAAAATACCTTCAAAGTTCACCATTTTCAAAATTCCTGAAACCTAAAAAATGAGAAGTGTCATTTCCTTCTAAATATCGACAACAACCATTCTACATTGTCAAATTCTAATTCTAAGCAATTACCAAAAAAATTGAAATTATAATGATATTTTTTTTAAATTCATTAATTTTTACAAAACTAATTATATACATTCTAAATTCAAAAAGAAAGAGTAGTAGGACCATTTGGAACTCCTTTAATTTTATTTCTAATAATTTAAATTAAAAACAACAAACACTTGATGAGAATTTGAAGACTCACCAAAAATGCTATTTGAAAACTGTTAGAGCATATTTAGCTATTAATTTATTTTTTACAACTAGTTATGCTTTTTGTTTTTTTCCTTAAGTTCACTTAGGACTGCTTGCTTCTAATTTAGCTATAGTTGAGTTTTATTTAGAGTTGAGCTTTATTTAGCTCTTCATGCTTGCACTTGAGTTCTCCTAAATTTAGCTCTATGCTTTCTTTACAAATATCTCAATGTACAATTGTAATTCATTTTGTATTATTTGTTTTTGAGTAAAATAACATTCTTTTGTGTAACTCTCATTTGGAGAAGGTGTTTTGTTTGTTGTTTGATCTTGTAGGTGCTTGCGCTTGTCATGTTTGACCCTATGACACAAAAATAAATTGGTGGTGATTTTAAAGTTTATCAATGTTGTGAAATACTTGTAAAGTTCTTATTTAATTTTTGATTTAATTTTTATTGTCTGTGTTTCAGATCAAGCTCTGGTTTATTTCTAGTTTAAAAAGGAAAGCAAAATAATGGCAGCTCATGCGTTAGTTATTCCATATCCCGGACGGGGCCATTTGAATCCCATGATGCACCTCGCTTTAAAGCTTGCCTCCCACAGAATCTCCATTGCATTTGTGTTGACTGAGTCCTGGCACAAAATCATTACACAGGTCGATGAGGATCCTTTCACCCATGCTTCCAGCCTCCGGGCCGCTCTTATTCCAAACTGCGTAGTAGGGGAGTCCCAAAGGGCTAGAAACTTCACGGAATTTTTGTGTTCCCCGACTAACATGGAAGTTCATGTGCCTCAATTGAAGATTCATGGTGGAGGAAGGTTAGGGATAAAAAATACAGAAGATGGGAATAGGATTATAAGCGCTGAAGAAATGGAAGTTTGGGTTAGGCCTGAAAAATACAAAGGATGGGAATAGGATTATAAGGTGAAAATGTTAGGCTGGCTTAAACAGCACACATTAAGTGCTAAGCGCTGACCGTGCTTAGGTGCTGGTGTGCCCTCTTCAACCGTCTCATTTGTCGTTCACCATCTCCATTTCTGTTGGCTTTCAAGCCCATGCAAATTTTAAATTTTTTTGAATCGTTTTATCCTACTGTCCATATTATGTTCATATGTGACAAAAATCTATTCAGACCAAACAGTTTTCATGCGTACTCCCGGCCTATGCCAAAAATGGCATCTTTGGAATAGGGTTTGGGCATCCCTCAGGAAATCCTCTTGTAGACATTTTTGCAAAAGGTGGAAGAATAGACAACGCATCTAAACTGTTTGTAGGATATGCACAGAAACCTAATCTTCTAGAATGCTACGATTGCAGGATATGCACAGAATGTTGTTGGAAGTAACGAGTACTCTGAGAGGGGGAGGGGGTGAATCAGAGTACACTAAATCATTTAAACTTAAAAGAACAGTTCTAAGATGATCACAAAAACTGAAAACTAAGAGTCCATTTGAAAAGCTTGCATCAACATGTGACTGTGAAAGGAACTTAAGGGAACATGAAATTAGTGTATCAGAGAACTAAACATAATTGAGAAACCAACACAATGACACAGTTTTTTTTGTGCTGAGTGAAAACCCTCGAAATCCAATTAGATTTCATCATAGGGAAAAAACACTCCAATCATTTTATTAATTTTAACCACCAACCAATACATCCAATTTAGCAGCCCTGCTGCAAGGAGCTTCAACCCCTACCCTTTTCAATAGTTTCTGAGTGGATTCATGATGACATATTTTCAATCTCTTCTGAAATTGTTGTATCATGAACCTTTATTACAACACAAAAGTATGATATTCAGTGAGTTCGCCAACAACAGAGATCTCAATATATAATACAACTTTTCTTTTTTTTCTCAAAAACAATGCACTGTGGCTTCTCCTACATTCACATATATATATCCCTAACTTTTAAAAGAGACACATACATGTAAATGTACTCGAAACATTAACAGAATCAGACAGTTACCCAAAAACTGATTTTGATTTCATTTAACAGACCACAACCCATGTAGGGTTTTTTAATTAAATATCTACTTCTCAATAACGCTTATCCAACTGATAAGATCTTCTAAAGAAACCCTCGTATAGGGTAACCAACTGAACAGTCGTTAAAACTGGTTTAATAAATCTCGAAAATGATTTCCAAAAAATCCTGTAAAAACCCTTGAAATAATCATGGTAACAAACCCATAAAGTGTTAACAAGAATCTTCAACATAATTTCACTAACTACCTTTGAAACTGTAACAAACCCTTAACGATTTGATAAATTGTTTAAAACAATAAAACAGTTACTAAACTTTACAATGCCAGAAGATTAGGGAAGAACAAAAATTTATCTGCAACTAAACCAAAGAAGAAAAACACTTGCCTCATATTTCCTTTCGATTTTCATCATATTTCTTCAAAAAAAATTTACTGTGCATACCTGTGAGTAAATGAATGGTAAGATTACCAGCAGCGAGTATGATCAGAGATCTAACCGAAGCAGTATGCATTTTTGTTTAGGAAGCCTATCAATGCCCAGAGAAAGAACGGGAGCAAGAAATAGAAGAAACCCAAAAACATTCTCCCTGTTTCAAATCACAGAGCAAGTGCAGCTGAGAGTGATAAAAACAACACTGGCTTCAACGAACTGGTGCTTTCAAAATATCCCAAAACAAAATAAATTCCTTTTTGACATCCGGAAGAAGCTCATAATGCCAGCCACGTGAGTAAACTGACTCAAGGCAAACTCAACCATAATGCAAATGTGAGTTAAAGACCGAAGTGATTAACATGGCGTGGAAAATAAGAAACCCATAAGCTGTCATCGAATATACCTTGTCATCAAGGACAAAATAGAAAAGTCAACAAACTCCCCCTTTGTCCTTGATGGCAAAAACATAACCACCATTGAACAGAGGGATAGAAGTATATCAACCATATCGTGTAATCCAAACTTGAGAATCAAGTACTCATCAAATTATTAAGTGAACCAGAAGCACTTCTGACATGCTGAAACAAATTAACGTACAAGTGCAAACTATATTGCCAAAATAATTGAAAATCAAACTGATGACCAAAAAATCATTGTCAGGAATCAGAATCAGGGAACCAAGATATCATTGAACTGTGTAAATCTGAAACAATGGGAATAAGCAATAGAACCATCATGAACACCATCTCATGTAGCAATAGAACCATCATAAACAGCAATCTCATGCAGCAATAGAACCATCATAAACAGCAATAGAACCAAGATATTCTCCCCCTTTTTGTCAGCAAGGACAAAGAGGGCCTAGGTGGGAGCATGGTGAGAAGCTCCCCCATACTGAAGAAATTAAGTTGAAATAAAGGATTGAGAGTAAACTCCCAAACGATCACGCAACCGCATGAATGTATCCTTTGGTAAAGCTTTGGTAAAAATGTCTGCAACTTGTGCCTGGGAGGACACATGAACAAGAATGATTTCATTTGCAGTCACTTGATCACGTAAAAACTGTAATTTAAGTGCAACATGTTTGGTACGGGAATGCATCACAGGATTTTTTGAAATTTGAATAGCACTGGTATTGTCACAGAATATAGTCATAGGTTTGGATATCACAACACCCAGATCTGCCAACTGATAAGACATCCAAAGCATTTGAGTATAGCAAGCTGTGGTAGCAATATACTCAGATTCAGCTGTGGATAGAGTGACACAGTCTTGCTTCTTGCTGTGCCAAGAAACCAGCCGGTCACCAAGGAAGAAAGCTGCACCACTAGTACTATGTTGATCATCAATACAACCTCCCCAGTCAGCATCAGTATACCCTATCAATGTAAAATCACCATGTTTTGGATACCATAAACCAAAATCCAGAGTACCTTGGATGTATTTAAAAATTCTTGTTACTACATTTAAATGAGATTGTCTAGGAGCAGACTGATAATGTGAGACCAAACAAACCGCTTGCATTAAGTCAAGTCTAGAAGCAGTGAGATAGAGCAAGCTTCCTACCATAGACCGATATTTACTTTGATCAACAAGTGGAGAATCATCAACCTTAACCAACTTACACCCAGTTTCCATAGGTGTACCAACATGAGTACACTGGTCCATCTGAAATCTTTTTAACATCTCTTTTGCATATTTAGTTTGTGAAATAAAAAGTCCATGTTCTAGTTGTGATACTTGGATACCCAAGAAAAAAGATAAAGGTCCCAGCATTGACATTTCAAATTTAGATTTCATAATAGTTGAAAAACTCTGTGATAATTCATCATTTGTGGATCCAAATATGATATCATCTACGTAGATTTCAATAGCTAGAAGATCATTGCTAACAACTTTAGTATATAATGTACTGTCAACATTGCCTTTAGTAAAACCTTTAGAAATCAAATGTGAATCAAGTCTAGAGTACCAAACACGTGGTGCTTGTTTTAGGCCATAAAGTGCTTTCTTTAATCTGTAAACATGATCTGTATATTCAGAAGATTCAAAACCTTCTAGTTGCTCCATATAAACCTCTTCTTCTAGATATCCATTCAGAAATGCAGTTTTAACATCCATCTGGTACACTATAAAATCCTTAAATGAGGCATAAGCAAGAAACATTCTAATGGATTCTAAACGAACTACAAGAGCAAACGTTTCCCCAAAATCTATCCCTTCTTGTTGAGCATACCCTTTGCACACAAATCTAGCTTTGTTTCTAATAACTTTTCTTGATTCATCTAACTTATTTCTGAAAATCCATTTTCCTCCAATTACATTTTTGTCATCTAGACGAGGAACAAGTTCCCATGTTTTATTTTTCTCAATTTGATTAATTTCATCTTTCATTGCATTTAACCAGGATTGATCATTTAGGGCTTCAGAAACATTTTGTGGTTCAAAATCTGTTAAAAGACAAAAGTGCTCAGCCATCTGAGCTTGTTCTATTTGTTTTGCCTTTCTACGAGTTATTATACCAGCATCTTTATCACCAATCACAAGTGTATCAGGATGTCGTTTAGCAATTATCTTGGAAGGTGTTTTCTGAGGTATGTCTTCCTTAAAGTTAGGAACTTCCTCTTGGTTACCTGAGCTAGTTTCATCTTCTTTGGTCATGACTGGTTCCTTTGATGTTGAGGCATTGCCAACTTCTAAATTAGATTCCTCATCATCATCTTGAATCTAATTTTTCATCACATTCTGATTTTCATTGAAAACTACATTAACAGATTCAACAATTTTATTCAAGCGTTTATTAAAACACTTATATGCTTTGCTGTTTGAAGAATAACCTAAGAAAATTCCTTCATCAGATTTAGCATGAAAGCTATCAAGATTTTCAAAATCATTTTTGATAAAACACTGACAACCAAAGATTCTAAAATGCTTGACAGATGTTGTTTTTCCATACCATAGTTCATAAGGAGTGTAAGTTGTTCTTATTCTGATTTGTACTCTATTTAAAATATATATAGCTGTATGAACAGCTTCTTTCCAATATTTATCAGACAGATTAGATTCATTAAGCATAGCTCTTGCCATTTCTTTTACAGTTCTATTTTTTCTTTCAACTACCCCATTTTGTTGGGGAGTCCGAGCAGCAGAATACTGTCTTTTAATCCCATGATTTTTGCAATACTCAACAAAATCTTGAGAAGTGAACTCACCTCCCTTATCTGATCTTAAGCATTTTAGTTTCAAATCAGACTCTTTTTCAACCATTTTTCTAAATATTTTAAACCTAACAAAAGCCTCTGACTTATGCTTTAGAAAAGTTACCCATACCATTCTGGTGTAGTCATCTACGAACAACATAAAATATTTTTCACCATTCAGTGACTGTGTTTTCGTAGGACCACACAAATCTGTGTGAACTAATTCTAGTGGCCTTGAGGATAGAAACTCCTTAGATTTGAAAGATGACTTAGTTTGTTTGCCTTTTACACATTCACTGCAAACAGAGTTTGTAGGTCTACTGATCAGAGGTAGACCTCGAACATTTTTATTTTTGCTGATTCTGACCATATTATCGAAATTAACATGACCAAATCTCCTATGCCATAACCAATTTTCATCTATATAACTCATAAGACACATGCCTGCACTTTGTTCTTGATATTTGGAGTCTGACAAATGATACAAATTACCATGTGTTCTGAAACCATTTGCAATTATTTTCCCTGACTTTTTTTTAATCACAAATCTGACTAATGCTTAGCAAGTTATACTTTAATCCTTCAACATAATAGACATCATTTATAGGAGTGTCTTTGTTTATCATGACTGTTCCCATTCCAGAAATGTATAGACCTGTATTATCACCAAATTTAACAAAACCTCCTGGATGACTTTCTAAGGCTGAAAACTTGTTTTTGTCTCCTGTCATATGATGAGAACATCCGCTATCCAAAACCCAAATAGAAGAATTGGTAGGTATTAGAGCTGTTTGAACAAGCATAGATTGTTCAAGTTTTGGTCTCCACATTTTTGCAGGTTTTTGTAACTTTTTACAGTACTTAGAAGTGTGACCATATTGATAACATGTGTAGACACCTAAAATTGTCATGTCTAATTAAATAAATATTTTATTTATTTAATTATCTAAGCCTAATTCTTCTATTAATTAAATAAATCTTTATTTATTTAATTAATTCATTTATCCTCTTCTAGCCTTATTTCTCATTTAAATAAATACATTTATTTATTTAAATTATCCTTTTCCTAAATTAAATAAATATCTTATTTATTTAATTGATCCCACTTCTACTATTAATTAAATAAATCTTTATTTATTTAATTAATTTATTATCTTTTTCTACACATGACACATGTCATTCATCTCTTAATTTCTACACTACCTACCTCTTTCATTATTTTGGTATTTCTTCTACCTACCCTCTAATCCTAGCCGACCTCTCTTTTTACACCTCTCAATCTTAACCCTCCATTTCATATTGTGTCTTCTATTTAAGAAGATGCCTCCTTCATTGTCAAACCCTAATGACTAATGACTGATTTTGGAGTACTTGGCTACACTACGATCCTACTTCCAACCACATTCCGTTCTTTGTTGAGCTCTTGTGCATATAAAAATCTGAGAGCAAATATATCAAGCAAGATCAATGGAGATAGGAAGAATGGAGATCAAAACCCTATTGGACATGTGATGGTATAATCTTTGTGATTTTGAGTTATTTGCATTGTCTTAGGTAATCTTCATATGTTATGGTGGATCTTTGTTCATTGTTAGGCTAGGGTTTAGTGGTTGGATTCATTTAGCCTTTCAATATTGTTATTATTGTTATCCATTTTCACCATAAACATTTTGGCACGCCCGGTGGGACTCTTGTCCCTTTGCATTTAACATTTTTTGTTGCAGATTTTGCATTTTTGAAGTTGCAGATCGGACAATTTTCGACGACATTTTAGGTTTTTCCGCGTCTGCGAGCGTTCGGATCGCATTTTTGTGTTTCAAAAGCGTCTGCAATATCGTGAATCGCGTCTGTGTTTTTGTCAGAATTTATTTTGCAGGTTTTTGGAGCCACGTCTGTGAATTAAAAATGCGTCTGTGTCGAATCTTCCCGCGTCTGTGTTCGAAAAAAACGTCTGCATTCTGTGAGCGCGTCTGTGCATCACAGAACCGCGTCTGTGTCATATAGACGCGTTTGTGTCTGGTATAACTGCGTCTGTGCTTTCTGTTTTGCAATTTTCAAATTTTTCTTTGATTCGGGTTTTCGGATTTTATACTTAGGGTTTCAGATCTAGTTTATTTTCGGCTAACCCTTGCAGATCTAGCTAACTAAGTTTGTGCAGCTTGCTTTGGAGGCAAAAACGTTTTTGTTGAAGGCCCCTTTTTCACAAAGTCTTTTGGGTTTTCTAAAATTTACCTAACTTGTGTTCTTGCAGGAAGGGGTTATCATTTGAAACAACCCAAACTACTAACAATTTTGTTGCAGGGCCTTTGCTAGGGTTTTGTAATTTTGTTATGTGCCTTGTTTTCATAGATTAGCAAACACTTCCATTGGTGCACTAAAATTGAATCATTGTCTTTTGTGTATTGAGCAATAGGCTCTTTTTGTTTAATCTTTAGAGGGCCTGTCTTCCCATGTGGTCATTAGGGCTACTAGTGAGAAGAGGACGACCCAAGTGGTAGCGAGGAAAACCCACCTCATCCGAACCACTATAATCAAATGTATTCATGGTGAAAACTATGAATAACGTGTGCTGATTAGTTCATACCGACACTATGTCTCCCCATAAACCCGTTTGATCAAATTTATTTGATTATTTGTAGGGCGTAACCCCTACCGGCTGGGAGCCTTTTGTATTTACAGAGCTGAAAGTGTCGCATGTATGGCCACACGAGCAGATGCCCTTACTAGCACCTTTTTGTTTTAGAAGCCCAAATCCTTCTAGTTGTTGGGGCAGGAGGTCAGACCTCTGGTAGCGGCCCACACACATACAGTTCTTAGTAGAGATACAAAGTTCACCATGAGGAGTTTTCATGGGGACTGATGCTTGGCTGACCCGAGAAGTGAGTGCCGAGGGTGGAGCCAGTGAGGTCAAGCATCTAAGTATCCGCTCTGAATAGCGTAGCCTCGGGGGTAAAACCCTATGTGGGATCAACAACTATTGTCTTGGCCAGCCCTAAGATTTGTGCTTGTCTTATGCTAAACACTCAAACATTCAAGACTAAACAACAAAACATTGTGTCTTTTGTGTCTTCAAGTGTATGCAAAACTTTTTACATCAAACAACACACTTTTGGAGTCTAGACAGTTTGCAAACATTGAGTCATCAACATTGTGTCCTCTTGTCACGAAAAATAGTCAAACAGTCGGATTTGGTCACAACAAAACAACTTCATAGATTGAAAAAATTGCACGAAGTTTACAGAAACGTGTCTATGTCTGTTTTAACCGCGTCTGTGTAATCTAAGCGCGTCTGTGAAGGGTAGAATAGCGTCTGTGTTTTTATCAGCGTCTGTGTCCAACAGAGAAGCGTCTGTGTCTGGGAATCGCGTCTGTGAAGCATACAGAGGCATCTGTGTTAAGAATTGAAAACTTTAACAGTCCAGCAAACAAAGAAAATCAGTTTCGGAATACTTGAGCTTCCTAGGTGGTCTCTTCAGGTTTCATCTAGCATTCAACCTGTCCTTGGGTCTCATATAGTCCATCATTGCTTTACATCTCATTTTACATTCATACTTGTCTAAAAACTTGAGTCAAAAAGGTCACTTGCTTGTCCTCACTATACTCTTTCAACACACTACATACAACTACACTTTGCTAAGTGGTCCCTCATCAAGGTTTCTTACCTTTGGGTCTCATTTGGTCTTACTTAGAGTCAAGGTCAGCTTACCTCATCAAGAGAAACGATCCTCTCTTTGGAAGTCACACCTACTCTACTACTTACATACTTGGTCTTACACTTTGGACATTACAGGTACACCTCAAGATTCATTTACATTCCATACAACTCTTGGTCTTCCATACTCTTTTCACTTTTCATCTAGTCTCTCACATCTTGGTCAAACACCTAGTTCATGGTTGAAACCCGCCTTCAAAAATCTAGGAGAATAGCTAAAGAAGCTCAAGAGTCCGCAAACATGAGTTCTTATGAGTATGACAATGATTTATTCTACAATCCTGAGCACACTACATTACCAAACATGAATGTTTATAGAAACAATCCAAATGTGGAAAGCGCAAATACTATAAACAACAATGCTACACACAATGACAATGTTGACAACTCTTCAATACTATCAGCAGACATAGAAGAATCCATAATGAATCCTTATTTCAATAGATTGGTTGAAGAGATAATGAAGAGGGATAGACAATACTTCTTACACATGATGGCACAAAGTGGAGCTAAAATACCTCATGATTTTGACATGTCTCAAATAATGGAACATAGACCTTCACAACAAACTCAACCCAACATGGAGCAAAGGAGACCAAATAGTGGAGGAAATAGAGGACTGAATAATATGATGCCTGAGTCACCATCAGTTTTGCTTCAAAAACCAGCAATCCCACATACACAAGCTCAAACGTATGATACTTACACTCAAAGACCATCATGGAGGCCTTATGCAGACAAATATGCACAATTACATGCTCAAGGTATGGATCAATCAAAACAAGTGGATACTCAAAGACATCCTCAAAATTTTGACACAAGGGGACCTCATGTCAAAATTGGGGGCAACACAATGGAAAATGAAATGCCTATTGAGTATGGTATATATGCACAAAACAGATATGGGGTCCCTCAACATGAAGTTATGCCAAGTGCTCCATATATGCCGCAACAATATAGACCTCCATATGGACATGTCTACGATCAGTATCATCCATACATGCAACAAGCTCCTCCTCAAATGGGTGTTTCAAACATGGGGTATGCTACAAGAAATCAATCTCCTCCCAAGAATAATTTGGAACAACAAATTAGAGATCTACAAAAGAAGATGGAGGACATGAGTACACCAAAACCAACATACACTATGAGAGATATATGTCCTTATCCCTTCGATAAGAGCATTCCAATGCCTCCATTTCCTGCACACTTTGTGACGCCAAAATTTGACAAATATAGAGGGAGAGGAGATCCCAAGGCACACATAAGACAATTCTTCACAGCCTGCATTGAGGTAGCGGCAGAAGAAACATACTTGATGAGGTTGTTTCCACAAAGCTTAGGCGATCAAGCTATGGAATGGTTTTCTCAATTACCTCCCGGTATTAAGTCATGGGGTGACTTGGCAGAGGCATTCATTCAGCATTTCTCCTACAACATAGAAATAGATGTCTCAGTTACTACCTTGTGCAATACTAAACAAAAGGAAGGAGAATCTTTTGCAACATTTTTACAAAGATGGAGAAACTTAGCTAGCAGATGCTCTTGCGAAATCCCGCAGAAACAAATGGTGGAAATGTTCACACAAAATGTTAACAAGGCTATTGGCTATGATCTCAGAAAAGCTTGTTTATCTACATTCAAGGATGTTATTGAAAAAGGCCTAGCACAGAAAAGGTCTTAATTGAACAAGGAGTTATCAAGATATTTAAAGAAAACAAAGATGACTTTAAAGGAAAGGACAAACCAAAATTTTGGAACAAGAACAAGAATACAGTTAATGATGGCGTGGTTGATGCCAATACAGTGAGACCAAAGTTTATCTTTTCTGGATCAAGTTCTACAAACAATCAAGTGAACAATCAAACGACTTCTAAACCACGAAGGAAGTACACCCCATTGGGAGAACCACTTGAATCAGTATTCAAAAAGCTTGTGGCGAACAAAGTGATAACAGTTCCAGATTTTCCTCCATATGAGCCAAAGGTCAAACCTAATTGGTGGAATGATGATGAGTTTTGTGAATTTCATAAGAGCAAGGGTCATAAGACAAGTAATTGCCATCGATTGAAGAACATTGTGCAAGATCTCATTGATAGAGGTGACATTGAGATTGAGGGACATTCATCTAATCAAGAGCATGAGATGTTTAAGGAACCGTTCCCAAAACACGACAAAGGAAAAGGCAAAGTCATAGATGATCAAGCCAATTACACTAGAGCACCTTACAATTATGATTCTACTATCAATCACATCTCGATGGACAATCATATTTCTACTATTACTATCAAGAACAAAAATCCTGAGAATCCTTCTCAGAGACCCAAGATTGTCCTAAAGGGTGTGGGATCTTCCTCCGAGTCTACTTCTGAATGTCATGTTACAACTCGTTGAGGTAAGATTACGTTGCCAGGTGCCTCAACTAAGAATACCAATTCTTCATCAATCAAGCCTGAGTATGACCTTGTAGAACAGTTAGGGAAGACACCCGCGCTCATCTCCATTCTTGAGCTTCTATGCATATCCCCTGCTCATAAAGCTATCCTTGACAAAATCTTGAGAGACACTGCCGTCCCTACTGATCTGAATGTGGACCAGTTTCAAGCCATGGTGGGATACCTTTCCATTCCACACTCCCTTACATTCACAGAAGCTGATGATGCCTCCGTAAGTCAGCCACATAATGCACCATTACACATTGAAGCCTTCATACACAAACATCGAATAAAGCGAGTCCTGATAGATGGAGGAGCAGGTCTAAACATTTGTACTTTGAGCACCATTAGACAATTGGGATATTCTGACAAAGCTGTGAATTCTACAAACCAAATCACCATCAAGGCCTATGATGATGAAGAGCGTTCATCCAAGGGCACAGTTACCTTACCGCTAAGAATTGGGCCAGTCACAAAGGATGTGGTTTGTCAAGTCCTAGATCTGGATCTCACATATAACATATTGCTAGGACGTCCTTGGATTCATGAAATGAGGGCAGTCCCATCGACATACCATCAATGCATTAAGTTTCCTCATAATGGAATCGAGGTAACGGTCAACAGTGATCCAAATCCGTTCATATATTGCAATAACTTGAGATCACATACTGAGACTATAATTCCTAGTAATCGTGAGGCTACTCCTTCTTCGACATACATTGATCCTGAGTCATTAAAACCCTCGACATCCAAACAAGGTGAACTTAGAAGCAAGTTTCAAGACAAAGGCATGGGAGAATACACTTTGAATCAGACAATGTTTTTATGACAAGTCATGAGTTCTCCAAAAGAATATGGGAGGCCACATCCTAACAAACAAATCTCCATCATGATACTCAAATGGGATCCTACTACCTTTCAAAGATGGGGTGAACTAGAAGAGGAAAATTTATACAAAATGCTCTACAAATATGTTGAAGAGGACACACAAGATCAGATTATTATACCCTGTGAGAACTATGGCAAAGGCTTCAAAATTCTACAAAGATTCGGGTATGATGGAAAAAGCCCTCTCGGTTATGCAAAGAAGGCGTCATGGAGCCCTTACAACCTGAGTTAACTACAAGAAGGGAATGCTCAAAGGGACTTGGTTTTCTGAATTCCAAGATACACAATAAAAGAACAAAAGAGGCATTGCGAATCAAAGTTGCCGAAATTCATGGAGAGGACTACTATTCCACAGATTCTAATGAGTGGGAATGGGGTTCAGACAAATCCTCCAGTGACTATGAGCTCACCGAGACATTCAGAGAACCAGATGAACCCACAAAAGAGGAGGAATTTTACAAAAAGTTCAGAGTTGGTCAAGAACCAACCCATAAGGATCCCGCACAGTCTTCGTTTCAAGGTCCTAGGTTGAAATCGCATAGGATGAGGACACCTGTCCCTGAAGGCGCTACTAGTGACGATAATTTGGATTCACTCGCGATCGAAACTGATGAGGAGAGTGCCATCGATGACCTCGACGATTGTCTTGACATACCTGAATATAACCACATCTTCACTCTTCGCCCTGCAAACTCTGAAAACACTAAAGAACTTCCCCTTGTTCACCCCCAACTCATTGACTGGGATCATGAAGGACCAGCACAATTTGATACATTTCAAAATGATGAAGCTATTATCGACTATCTTGGCATACGAGATGATCTTCCCCCTGGAGACCACAAAGTAGGATACACCATAGAACTCAACAACATGGCATATTTTGGTGAGGGTGTCAGGCCTTCTAGTCGCAAAAATGTGAAAATAAGAACAAATCAAGGGTCTTATGGCGAAAACCACACTGTGGCGCTATCTAACTCCCAAAAAGTAAAAAGAAAGGACGTATCTGAGGGCGAAAACCTCTCTGAGGCACCCGAAGATGGAAGGCTCGACATTCTCCCAGCATAATATGAGGAAAAATCATCCATGTTGGTAGAGGAGACTATAAAGACAAACATTGGTATGGAAGAGGTTCCACACAACATATTCCTGGCTCAATCCTTGACAGAGTCTGAGAGGGCAAAATTCATAAGCTTCTTCAAGGAACGACAAATCAACTTTGCATGGTCATACGCTGATATGCCTGGATTAGATCCGGATCTGGTAATGCATCATTTGACAGTCAAACCGGGGGCAAAGCCAGTAAAACAGAAATTAAGGAAAATGCACCCGCAAGTGGCATTACTAGTCAAGGCAGAGCTAGAAAAATTATTGGATGTCGGTTTCATACGCCCAATTGATTATCCCGAATGGATCTCCAATCTAGTACCTGTCAGTAAACCAGATCGCAGCATAAGGATATGTACAGATTTCAGAGACATCAACAAAGCTTGTCCGAAAGATGACTTCCCATTACCAAACATTGACTTGATCGTTGATCTCACAGCAGGTCATGAAATGCTATCTTTAATGGACGGATTTTCTGGATATAATCAAATCAGGATTGCGCCTGAAGATCAACATAAAACATCATTCACTTGTCCATGGGGAACCTTCTGTTGGAATGTCATGCCTTTTGGGCTGAAAAATGCAGGCGCTACTTATCAAAGAGCGATAACCACTATTTTTCATGATCTCATGCACATAACAGTGGAAGATTATGTTGATGATCTCTTGGAAAAATCAATAGACAGAGATACACACTTGGACATACTTTCAGTTGTCTTTAATCGGCTGGAAAAATACAAAGTAAGATTAAATCCAAAGAAATGTGTCTTTGGAGTAACCTCAGGGAAGCTCCTAGGATTCATTGTGTCTAAAAGAGGAATCGAGGCCGATCCAGCAAAAGTCAAGGCTATCTTGGACATGCCGCCACCGAGGAATATCAGTCAACTTCGATCTTTACAAGGGAGACTCCAATCCATACGAAGATTCATAGCACAACTTGCAGATAAGTGTAATCCTTTCCAGCACCTGCTACACAAAAACATCAAGTTCAAATGGGATGAGAACTGTCAATAGGCTTTTCAGGCGCTCAAAGACTATCTTTTGAACCCACCAGTTTTGATGCCACCAATTCCAGATCAACCTTTGTTACTCTACATATCAGCTACTCCAACGACACTGGGGGCACTCTTAGCACAACAAATACCTGACGGCAAGGAAAAAGCAGTATACTATATCAGTCGCAAACTGGTGGGATATGAGCTAAATTACACACCAATCGAGCGTGCCTGTCTCGCTGTGGTCTTTGCTTCACTAAAATTACGCCATTATATGCTCACTCACAAGACTAAGTTGATTGCCAGAATTGATCCACTAAAATATCTTCTCAACAAAGCTACACTTACTGGGCGGCTGGCCAAGTGGGTAATGATTCTGAGTGAATTTGACATCGAGTACGTAGACAGAAAAGCAATAAAAGGACAAGCAATTGTAGATCAATTGGCAGATGCTCCCATGATAGATGATGTTCCTCTACAGTCAGAATTTCCAGATGAAGCAATTTTAACAATATCACATGTGAAGCCATGGCAACTATACTTTGATGGCTCATACACATAGCATGGAGCAGGAGCGGGTATTCTCTTTATAACTCCTCAAGGCGATTCTATACCAAAGTCATACCGCTTATCATTTCCTTACACCAACAATATAGCGGAATATGAGGCATTAACAACTGGATTAAGAATTGCAGTTCAATGGAAGATCCAAGAACTTCGTGTTTTTGGAGACTCCCAACTTGTTATCTGTCAAGCAACTGATGATTACCAAACAAAAGATGAAAAGCTAATGCCTTACAAACAACTGGTAGATGATTTGAAACAGCACTTCACAAAGATAGATTTTGAGCAGATACCAAGAGAACAGAATTGTGCTGCAAATGCCATGGCTACGATTGCTTCGCTCATTGATCTACCACAAAATGAGACCTGCTATGAGTTCCTGGTAGATAATCTGTTGATTCCTTCATACGAGATCACTCCTACTGAAATGATATGCGTTGTTGGTTCTGAATCCCAGTTATATGGTTCCATATTCACATACCTTCGCGACAATATCTTACCTCCCGATCTATCGAACAACCAACGCCGCACTTTCATTCGCCAATCCTCTCGATACGTCATTCTAGCTGATATCCTATACCGACGAGGTCTAGATGGCACCCTTCTTAGATGTTTAGAGAGTGACAAAGCTCAGATTGCGTTACGAGAAGTGCATGAAGGGATATGTGGTCCGCATACTAGTGGTCCTACCTTGGCCAAGAAACTCATCAGGACTAGATATTACTGGCCTACTATGGAAAAAGACTCATATCAGTTTGTCAAGAAGTGTAGGCAGTTTCAAATTCATGGAGACCTCATACATGCACCAGCACAAGAACTACAACCACTCGCATCTCCTTGGCCCTTTTGTCAGTGGGGACTCAATCTCATAGGCAAGATTCACCCTCCTTCTTCCAATGGTCATAAATTTATTATCACAGCCACAGAGTATTTCACAAAGTGGATTGAAGCCGTGCCTCTCACACAAGTTACAGGGAAACAAATTGCTACCTTCATCCTGAACTACATCATTTGCCGATATGGGATTCCTACTTCCATTATTACTGATAACGGGCGTCCCTTCAAAAATTAGGATGTTCGTGAACTCTGTGACCGCTTCCATATCTCTCATCGTTTCTCCACACCATATTACCCCCAAGGTAATGGCCAAGCTGAGGCGTCTAACAAAACAATTCTCAAAATCCTTAAAAAGATAGTCGACGACACTGGCTGTAACTGGCATATCCAACTCAATCCTGCACTTTGGGCCTACCGTACAAGTGTCTGCACACCTACAGGAGCTACACCTTACTCACTTGTCTACGGCGCTGAAGCCATCTTGCCTATTGAGGTCGAGTTACCTTCTTTACGGGTCTCTTTGAGAAACATAATCAACGATGAAGATTACAGGGTCTCTCGCTTACAAGAACTAGAACTGCTGGAGGAACGAAGACATACTGCTTTTAATCATCTCAAGGCTTACCAACAACGAATGAGTCGCAACTACAATCACAAGGTCAAGCCTCGCACATTTGAGGTAGGTGACTTAGTCCTCAGAGAAAACCCCAAGAATCAACAAGACAGAGATAAGAAGGGCAAGTTCGAACCAAACTGGCTTGGTCCTTACATCATCACAGCGGTATATGGATCTGGAGCATATCAGCTCTCAACTACAGAAGGTGAACCCTTGGAGGATCCTATCAACAGCATGCACCTTCACAGGTTCTACACATAATTTTCTGGAATATCCTAATTCAAAAATACAAAAAAAATCAAAAAATTTCAAAAATACAAAAAAAATTATAAAAACAAAAAAATTGTTACTTGGTGAAAACCTGGCAAACAGGCGCCTTGTGACACAAAAAAAATTGAAAAATCGAAAAAAGTAAAGAGAAATAATTTCGTCCAACGGTGAAAACCACTTCGGTGGCGCCCTGGGCAAGTACCATGGTGAAAACTGGGTCACCAGCGCCATGCGTAGAGACTTTGCTCCTCCCTCCTTCAGGATTCACTTTCATCCTTTCACTTCGCACACACTCACAACCTATTCATCCATAATAAACTTACCCAGTCCCATCATGGCTTGTTATTGATCTACCCAAGATTGGTTAGCCATTCATAATAAACCTCCCTTTTCACATCCCTTTCCATCCATAACAAATTAGATCCTATCTGTGGCTAAGGCAAATCTTACGTCTAGTGATGGGTGTGGAACTGAGAACATCACATGTTTCAAGGAGTAAAGTTTCTTCCAGCTTTCTTCAGTCTATCCGCGCACAATCCGCAATAAAGCAGCATTTGCATCACAGATCAGCAATAAAGTTTCATCTTCTCCGCAATAAAGTATCAGTTTCATGGATTCAGTCAGTTTCAAATGAGACACAGCAGCAACAATGGGCTTCAACAAATCAAATATATCAACAGACTCAGACAACATTATGGTTCAGTGCTATCTATCCTTTCTGTGAAAGTAAACATTGTGACCACAATCGAATAAGACTTATACAAGTGACAAGAGACACTAAACTTGAGGACTACAGTGGATGTTGGTGTCGAGTCTTGGTTTTCTTTTTGATTTTATCTTTTGGTGACATGTCTTTTAGCTTTTCCAGGATGTCTTTGACTAGAGATTCTATCTCTAGGATGTCTTTGACTAGAAAGGCGAGGATGGGGTATCGTCACCTATTTGCATTTGCTGTCTGTGGATTGTCTCTTAGTAATGCTATGACTTGTCCAAGGATATGAGGACACTGTGAGTCTAGTATGAACTGGGGCATTCCTTGTTTGTGACTGTCTTACCTCCATGCAAACGGGTACAATGACTTTCTGGGTCGAACAAATGCCTCGATTGTCATAACATATTTTGCCATAATAAAGCTCAATGATGATAACGCACAAGAAGCTCTTTCACTTTCATATCTTCTGTCTTCCATCCCCCTTTCTTGATTGACTTCCATCATCCTTCTCGAGTCCGCGTAGCCCGCTATCACATGACTGAGTATAATGACACACCAAAAACATTTGCATTTCATATAGTTACACCTGCATCACCACATATAAGCATTTCAGATATCACAATTGCATCACATCCTGCACACAACACATGTTAGCACATCTTACATTTTCATCAGGTAAATAATCATTTGCATTGTCATATTCATCTGCATTACATACATTCACATTTGCATCATGCATCACATCTAAAACATAAAAGAACAAAAATATTGCATTGCATCTATCACATAAAACATACATCATCGAAGCATACATCACAAAAGGTACACATGCATATAGCTGCCGCAAAAATGGTGAATCATCTCATATATAATCAAATGTGTCATGATACAATGATGTCAAAAGAATCATATGGCTACAAAATCACCCGCAGGTGTCTACAATACAAAAATGGTACATATACTGATACAAAGGGGAGCCCTCTATGGCTATGATGAACTCCCTCCCTCGAAGCCGCCTGGCCTCGACAGACGCTGAGCTGTAGATGGACCCGCTCCAGGATCCCCCTGCCTATCTGGTGGTGGTGGAGGACCCATGACCCCACCACTAGATGCCTGCCTCCTCCGACTCCCTCCCGTAGCCGTCGCTGTCCGCGATGGTCTATGGAAGCTCCTCGCCTGTTGATCCGCTGGCACTGCACCATAGTACAGGTCTCTCCAGTAGCCAATCTCCTCTCCGGCTCGCAGCACATATGCGTAGCCTGCCCCTGCGTCCTCTGCCGCCTGCCTCCCTGCCCTCAGAGCTGTCTCAGCCTCAGTATATCGCTGAATGGCCTGATCCCTCTCTCGCTCTGTATCCCAGAGCCTGATCCTGAGGCGATCCCTCTTCCGCTCCAACTCCTGGATCTCGTCTACCTAGCCCTGGCAGATCTCTCTCAGCTCTAACAGCTCATCCTCCTCAGGATCTCCACCCTCAGCCTCTGCCTGTGGCTCTCCCTCTGCGAGTGCCTGTACCTGTGCCTCCCCCTATACCTGCCTCGGTGCCTGAACCGGTGCCTGTCTCTGTACATGCCGGGGAACCTGCACCTGTCTCTGTACCTGTGCCTGTAATGACACCTGTCTCTGCACCTGTCCCTGCCTCTGTCCCTGTGTTGCTGGTACCTGCAGGGGCAATTCACCTCGACCCCTCACTACCTGGGCTGGTCCCTCCTGTCCTCCCTCCCTCCGAGGTGCCACTCTCCTCCCTCCCACTACTCCCCTCCGCCTCCATCAGCCCCTACCTCCATCTCCTCCACCATCATCATCATCATCCCCTCCAACCTCTCCCTCCAGCAGCTCTCCCAGATCTGTCAACCGTGGAAAAGGATGCTCTGCCCAATACGCGGAGTACTCTGCATCCATGCCTGCATCCTCAACCTCCGGCCACATATCCCAGGGTAGGGGTATCATCTCTGTCAGCTATGTGACGGCCTGATCATACGATAATAATGGCCCGAACTGTGCCTGATCCCTGACTGTACGGGCATACATGCCTGAGCCTCGTGGCATCCTCTGGATTCGGCCGAACTGTCTGCCTACCCTGTCAACCAGCTATCTCTCCAAAATGTAGGGCGTCCGCCCAATCAGATATCTGCTCCTGAATGTATATGGCAGCTCCAAGGCGTCGTCCTCCCACTCCTCGCACCCCAGGTACGGCCTCCAGATGACTATGTCAATATCATCTATAACATGCCTCCAGTGCTCCAGCCGGCCAATCCGAGGCTGTGACGTAATCATATCATAGAGGTGTACAAAGTTTCGTCCATGCCCTCTACCTCTGAAGTGAATCGGCCGTGTGATAGGAAGGTGCTCATATGCCCACACCTGTAGGAGTGTCACTCCACAGCCCAGTCCCACTGATCCGTGATAAACGAACTGATGCAGCTCATAGTATAAATGTGCCAAGACACATGGCCCCCATGCATATCTGGTGTGCTCAGTCACCAGTATCTCCAGTGCTCCTCCCCAACCCACTGCCAACCCCCGTGTAGCTCTGTCAGGACACAAGAACCCACTGATGGCTCCTCCGATCACAGCTGGCAAAGCTAAACCTGTCGCGGTCATGGTATCCCATGCCACATGCCCTACTCTCATCTCCAACCCGGGATCCTGAAATACCCGTCTCAATGCCTCCCTGTCTCCATCTCGATCGTATGGGATCAGCTCTCCATCAATCGGTATCCGCAGAATCCTATAGACATCCTCGAGGGTCACTGTCATCTCCCCCATCGGTAAGTGAAACGTGCAAGTCTCGGAGTGCCATCTCTCCGCCAGCGCAGTCAGCAAACCCATGTTTGCCCAAAACTCAGGCACATACAGTACATGTCTGAGGCCCATCTCCTCAGTCGCAGCTCGGTCCTCAAATGACAACTCTTCTCGCAGTCTCTGTGTGGACGGGAATCTCTCCCGTGACTCCAACATAGGCAGATACTCCTGCAGTCAAACAATCAATCATGTCAGTTATCGTGGCATTCACTGTTTATCACACAATGCTACTTGCTATCTAAATGCATATGGTTATCTATCCTAGTGACACTCACTATTCATCACAAAGTGTTGCTATCTATCCTAGTAGTGCTCCCTGTTCATCACAAAGTGTTACTCACATTCGCACTCCCTGTTCATCACAAAGTGCTGCCTATCCTGGTACTCCCTGTTCATCACAAAGTGCCTTGATCTATCCTAGTCTTCCCAGAGGACCTTCTTGAGTGTATCCTCTCAGCAGCTTATCCAATCGACAGCGTATGTTCATCACAGAACTGTAGATTTGACCTAGAAGACTAAAACCATGCATTTTGACACATAAACGTGCTTTAAACTCATAAACGCGCTTCTAGACTGCACAAACGCGCTTCTGCGACACAGACGCGCTTTCTGAACACAAACGTGATTACATTATGCACAAACGTGCCTATGGAACCTAAACGCGACTTCATGACACAAATGCCTCTACAATACCTAAACGCGCCCGCAATTAACGCAAACGCGGTCCTAGGCATAGACGCGCCTGGAACCGACACAGACGCGCCTGTTGGACACAGACGCGCCTGGCACTGACACAGACGTGGTTGCGCGTTTTTGCATTTTTCTGTACCCTATTCCTAAGCGCATTTATTGCTACCTACTGAGCATTAATGACAAAAATTGAAATGCGTGAAAGTATGAGGAGGTTTCATGGTACTTACCGGCTCTCCTGCCTCTGCTGGCCTTTGAAATCGGCGAACGCGGTCGAATCTGTGAACCAAGGCCATCGCTGCTGACTGCTCCTACTCTTTTCTCGCTCTGCACTGTGATCTCGTGAGGGTGTAGATGACAATGAGGATGTCTTTTGCCCGTGGTCTATCTTATAGCCTATCCTAGCCCTCGCCTTCATTTCTCGAGTCAGTCTTCTTTATCCCGTGACTTTGTCACTTTATTCGGTCAGTCCATTCTAGCCTCTCTTTCTTATCGAGAGATTGTCTGGGATCTTTCCAGACATTTTCATCCAATCTCTCGAGGGGGCATATCATTCCCATTCTGGGGCAACTCTGTATCAGTTCATCTTATCTTCTTTGAAACAACGCGACAAGCCGCATTGTCTCAAAGAGGGGCAAAATGTAGACACCTAAAATTGTCATGTCTAATTAAATAAATATTTTATTTATTTAATTATCTAAGCCTAATTCTTCTATTAATTAAATAAATCTTTATTTATTTAATTAATTCATTTATCCTCTTCTAGCCTTATTTCTCATTTAAATAAATACATTTATTTATTTAAATTATCCTTTTCCTAAATTAAATAAATATCTTATTTATTTAATTGATCCCACTTCTACTATTAATTAAATAAATCTTTATTTATTTAATTAATTCATTATCTTTTTCTACACATGACACATGTCATTCATCTCTTAATTCCTACACTACCTACCTCTTTCATTATTTTGGTATTTCTTCTACCTACCCTCTAATCCTAGCCGACCTCTCTTTTTACACCTCTCAATCTTAACCCTCCATTTCATATTGTGTCTTCTATTTAAGAAGATGCCTCCTTCATTGTCAAACCCTAATGACTAATGACTGATTTTGGAGTACTTGGCTACACTACGATCCTACTTGCAACCACATTCCATTCTTTGTTGAGCTCTTGTGCATATAAAAATCTGAGAGCAAATATATCAAGCAAGATCAATGGAGATAGGAAGAATGGAGATCAAAACCCTATTGGACATGTGATGGTATAATCTTTGTGATTTTGAGTTATTTGCATTGTCTTAGGTAATCTTCATATGTTATGGTGGATCTTTGTTCATTGTTAGGCTAGGGTTTAGTGGTTGGATTCATTTAGCCTTTCAATATTGTTATTATTGTTATCCATTTTCACCATAAACAACATGTAAAACATCTTATGTCTCTGACAAAACCAAAAGACTGTTTATGACCAAAAATAGAAGCTCTAGCAAATTTGCACGTATTTACTTTGTGCCCAAACAGATTACAAAAACGACAATAGCCATGGAAAAATCTGTTATTTGGCAACTGATTTTTATTTGCTATTACAGAATTCTGTTGTGGCGTTTCTCCTTTTTCAGTAGAATGTTATTGTTTTTCAAGAGTGTATACTTGTTTTTGTAGAGTACTAATTTCTTGTTCTTTTCTTTCAATAAGACTTCTCTGAGTTTCAATAACCTTGTTTGCATTTACTATATCAAGTTGTAAGATCTGATTGGAATCTTCATAAGAAATTACAAGTTTCTTAAATCTTTTTACTTCTTGAAGAGCACAAAGAAGTTTTTCTTCGAGATTTACATCTTCTATTTCAACTTCAGAATCTGATTCAGATTTTACTGCAACTGGGTTTTCAAATTCAACTTTGGTTATGAATAGTGTTTCACAACCATCAAAATTTGACTCATCAGATTCGTCTTCAGTCTCTTCTTTTGACATAAGACTCTTCTTTTTAAAATTGTTCAACCTTTTATTTGGATTCCAAGGTTTTTTAAACGATTTTTCAGATTTATCCTCATCTTTACTTAGATCTAAATACGGACATTTTGCTGCAAAGTGACCAGTTTTACCACAGCCAAAACATTTAAACTTTCCTTGAAACTTCTTCCTAAGTTTCCTAACCAATAAAGTTTCAAAAACATCAGATAATTCAGACTCACTCTCTTCCTGTTTCTCAATTTTAAAAGTTGTTTCCTTAGAGGTAGAAGGGGTATTACCAATTCTCATCTCATAAGAAGTAAGAGTACTTTGAAGCTGATGCACAGTCATTTTAGAGAAATTTTTCTTCTCTTCAAGGGCAGATATTTTAGTTTCAAATTTTGGTAGTAATGTTCTAATTACTTTTGCAACCACATCATGTTCATCAATTTCTTCACCAAGACCTTTTCGAGCATTTACAACTTCATCAATACGAAGAAAATAACTTGCCACTGTCTCATCA
The DNA here is from genome assembly GCF_030272615.1 of Cryptomeria japonica. Taxonomy (NCBI): domain Eukaryota; kingdom Viridiplantae; phylum Streptophyta; class Pinopsida; order Cupressales; family Cupressaceae; genus Cryptomeria; species Cryptomeria japonica. The sequence continues at coordinate 216,870,937 of NC_081408.1, read as the reverse complement.
TTATTCATTTTCAAATCATCAAACTGAGTTTTTAACGTAATCAATTTTGATTCTTTAACCTTTTCATTACCTTGATAAATAGATTCAAGATTTTTCCATACCTCATTGGCTGATTTGAAGTACATTACTTTAACAAATACCTTATTGGCTGATTTGAATTACATTACTTTAACAAAAGTATGATATTCAGTGAGTTCGCCAACAACAGAGATCTCAATATATAATACAACTTTTCTTTTTTTTCTCAAAAACAATGCACTATGGCTTCTCCTACATTCACATATATATATCCCTAACTTTTGAAAGAGACACATACATGTAAATGTACTCGAAACATTAACAGAATCAGACAGTTACCCAAAAACTGATTTTGATTTCATTTAACAGACCACAATCCATGTAGGGTTTTTTAATTAAATATCTACTTCTCAATAACGCTTATCCAACTGATAAGATCTTCTAAAGAAACCCTCGTATAGGGTAACCAAATGAATAGTCGTTAAAACTGGTTTAATAAATCTCGAAAATGATTTCCGAAAAATCCTGTAAAAACCCTTGAAATAATCATGGTAACAAACCCATAAAGTGTTAACAAGAATCTTCAACATAATTTCACTAACTACCTTTGAAACTGTAACAAACCCTTAACGATTTGATAAATTGTTTAAAACAATAAAACAGTTACTAAACTTTACAATGCCAAAAGATTAGGGAAGAACAAAAATTTATCTGCAACTAAACCAAAGAAGAAAAACACTTGCCTCATATTTCTTTTCGATTTTCATCATATTTCTTCAAAAAAAATTTACTGTGCATACCTGTGAGTAAATGAATGGTAAGATTACCAGCAGCGAGTATGATCAGAGATCTAACCGAAGCAGTATGCATTTTTGTTTAGGAAGCCCATCAATGCCCAGAGAAAGAACGGGAGCAAGAAATAGAAGAAACCCAAAAACATTCTCCCTATTTCAAATCACAGAGCAAGTGCAGCTGAGAGTGATAAAAACAACACTGGCTTCAACGAACTGGTGCTTTCGAAATATCCCAAAACAAAATAAATTCCTTTTTGACATCCGGAAGAAGCTCATAATGCCAGCCACGTGAGTAAACTGACTCAAGGCAAACTCAACCATAATGCAAACGTGAGTTAAAGACCGAAGTGATTAACATGGCGTGGAAAATAAGAAACCCATAAGCTGTCATCGAATATGCCTTGTCATCAAGGACAAAATAGAAAAGTCAACAAATGTGTCTGTTGGAAAAGCTTTAGAGACCTTCAGGAAGATCTAAAATGGGAGCTTTGGAACAAGGTATGGTCATTTACCGCAAGTGAAAGATAATGAATTATGTGGGATATCGTAGTTGCAACTGCTTTGTTATATATGTATGCAAAAAGTGCCTTTAAAAATGTGGTCTCATTAAATGCCATGCTTGCAAGATATATGTAAAAGGGATTGTTCAAAAGGCTTCAGAAACTTTCAACAAAATACAATCAGCAGATCTAGAGCCAGACTCCACAACCTTAATTGACAGAGGGATTTTTTCATATGTATATTAAAGCTTAATTGAAGACGGATTTTTATCAGATATTATCGTTGGAAATGCTCCAATAGACAAATATGGAAAATGTGGAGGCGTAAACAAGGCATGAAAACTGTTGACAAAATGCCTAAAAAGAAGGTGGTCTCAAGAATGGAATGTTTGTGGGATATGCACAAAATGAAATTTTCAAGGATGCTCTCAAAATATATTTGAATTAGTGAGGCACTTTGGAACATATTCTGAAACTAAAGTTTGTGCTAAATGTGCATACAGCCAGGCAGGTTTAGTGAATGTGAGTTGTACATATTTTAGTCATATTAGTAACCTTTATTACATTACATTTTCAGTTGATCATTATGTATGTTGTTGAACTACTTGTTTGTGTTGCTTATCTTGAAGACACTCTTAACTTTATCAATAAGATGTCAGTTAAACCTTAGGTGGATGTGTGCATCTGTTTTATCATTGTCTGCAAGTCACATGTGAATATAGGTTTAGGAGTATTCAACAATGCTATTTTTTCATTTGGGTCTTAAAAAATATTTGATTAATACTCTTATACCTTGCAACATCATCTCTAATTTTAGATAAAATCAAGGAACCTTTTGTTGATCTTGGTCCTTTTAAGCCTTTACTCTATATATCATTCCAATTGAAAGGACTCTAATGTGCTTCTCATTTCTTTTAGTTTGACTTTGTTATCTATGGAGCTCATCATTGACATTTTATCAAAAAATTATGTTTTTGTCCCTATAGTTATGTGATATATGTCTTACCCCTTTCTAGGTGATATTGGGGTCTATATTAGGAAGTGCAAATTTATCTAAGGCAAGTGCTTCCTTTCTTAATAGAACCATGTTTTGGCTACTATCTATAACCAATCTAAGAAATCCTTCAATAGACCTCCTTATCAAATAATGTTCTTGTTGTAGTGTTTTGTCTTTCTCATACTTGTCACATGCATGAATATCTTAACCTATAGAAATTTATAAGTATTAGAGGTGATTGTATCTATTTGTAGCCTTTATTGGGCTTATAAGTTTCCTCTTGCCAATATTCTTTCCCTCCATTCCTTGAAACCAAACATTTACATTTTTGTTTAAGACCTTTGATTATTTTAGTCATTTAGACTCCTCATTACCTATGTACTTTATCATGGATTTTCTTATGCTTCTACTCACTACTTTACCTTTGACACTAATATTTATGTCTCCATGTATTTTTGTACCTATTAAGCTAAAAGACTAATCCACGAGCCTCAATTATTCTCCATTTACAATTTCCATGATTTCTGTCCTTTAGCATTAAGTATTCACCATGATTCCTAATTTGTGGATTCACTTTTCTTTTAGCCCTAAAACACTTGTGTTTGTTTATTTTCCCTACTCATTTTTCTCAACCCATTTCCCTTCTCCCTTCCTTCTTGTGGAACCCTTACTTGTAGGATTACTGATACCATCATACCCAAAAGGTATAAAGTATGTGGTAAAGCCAATCTTTAAACCTTGAAAGTCTTCCACCTTATTTAAATTGCCATTTTTTCTTCTAGAAATAGATACACCACATTTATAATCCTTAACCCATTTCCATTCACCTAATGTATGAACAAAAAATAGAAGATGACAAAAACTGAGGAATCAATAGAATATTATGAACAATGATTTTTAAAGTGTGGTTAGAAAGATAGAAGATACCTTCACATAAAAGAAATGAATTGATTTTTTAACCTCTCAAATTATAGTAGAAATAGGTGAGAAGATTTTCTCTTGATATAAGGATGTAGTACAATTGATTGCCATAATAGAATCATAGTCAAAGATAAGGGAGAATGATTTAGTAGGAAAGGATGAAATTGATTAATTTATTTAGAGTTCATAAATGTAATGTTGAAGTGATAAATTATAATGAAAGGTGAGAAGGATGAGACTTCTCCCCCACCTAGAGGAAGTACTTGAGTTTTGGTTTGAAAATTGCATTAGGGAATAAATCTAAGGAATGAATGTTTGATAATTAGAGGCATGAAGAGGGCTACCATAGTAAGAGAACTTGAGAAATTCTCTAGAAAGATAGAAATTATATATATTGTAAGGTATAAAGTGGGACAAAGATGAAACAAATAGGTGTCCAATGTTACTTCATGAAGAAGAAGAATATGAACCAATAGTTCATGGATTGCCTAGGGAAGAATTTTTTGGATGTGTATGGAGAGAACATAGGGTTTAACCATAAGAGCATTCAATGTTTGTTTGGCCTATGGCTAGGGGAACTTTAATTGAGAGAAAGTATAAGACCACTTCACCATATATAGTATATGGTACTACAAATTAGTTGACATATATGAGCTTCCATGAGTTACCACAATAACTATTAAGGAGATGGTAGGGGAGGATACCATGATAATAATAGAGGTACCAAACAAAGGAACAAAAGGCCAAGATATTATAATGATGGTAAACTACCTAGACATTATGCTAATAAGTGCAAAATAGAAAAGGAGGAAAATATTTATATAATTTTGTGGTGATAAAATACATGATATTTCTAATTCTTCCAAATTGAATAGCTCTATAATAACATGTTGGCACCAATGATTAGAAAGTGAATAATTGTCTAGTCAAAATGTAACCTATGATGTTAAAGAAGGTATGAATAACTAAGATAGAGGAGAAAACAAATTAAATATAGAAAGTTAATGTAGAAAAGGAGAATCCTCATTGACAAAAGGAAATTTAAAAGTAATACAAAGGAGAAAAAAAAGGAAAACTCAAGAAAAAGTTGTCAAGTAGAAAATCAAGAAAAAAAGAGAAAAAGAACTTCAGTAGAACGCTACTAGGGTTGGATTAATAGAAACATATCCTAGGAGAACCTTATGAAGGTGAAGATGAAAAAACAATATTTAGTTATTTAAGGGGGGACATGATTTGGTGATAAGGAATTCCAAAGAGATAATTAAGAAAAATAGGTCTATATACTAAAAAGAATTGGTGAAATTTGTATAATAAGAAGAGGTTGGGATTCAATGGTTGGATAGGATGAAGGTGGATAAGGTTATTCAAAGAAACTCGTGAAAGATGGAACTAAGGTTTTGTTTTTTGACAAAGAGAAGTAATGAAAACTCAATTAGTTTAGTCAATTCTAGGGTTGGATTAAGGAGAAAATATTAAGCTATTAATGTTCTTTGTATAGAATTATGGGTTTCTTAAGAAGTGGACATTGTCAAAAAATAGAAGCATCCAGGTCAAATATATTACCTTAAAGCGATCTATCACCTATAATACAAGGCAGTACAAAGTTTTATAAATGTTGGATATTTATGCAAGATATTTCGATAGCAAAGCTTTGCAAAATATTCTTAATAAATACCCTCTTGATATTACAATAAAAAAGAACATACGAGATCTATGAAAGAGGGCATTAATAATAGAAGATAAAATCCATAACATCCTCATTTATGCCTTGATTACAGTACATCATTGATGAAATTGACCTACAATCCTATATTGACTTGAATGTGTTCCATGAAAAGATAAGTGAGATAAAGAAAGAAACCCATATAATAGGTAGCTAAAGAGTAGAAACATTTTAAGATGTTTTCATTAATGAAGTGAGGAAATGATTAGCTATAAATTGATCATCAAAGTAGTAATTAATGCACATTGATCTATAAAGGATTGAATGTGTATGTTAGGATCACTTATGTAATTAAATACATACATATGTCAATGTTTAGCATGATGAAATACAACTCTTGTGGATGATTTATTATAGCCTAATATATTATTTTGTGGATGAGGTTTAAGGTTCCATCCCCCAAGGTATAAGACAGTGAGATAATAGATAATTAGCATTAAAATTATTAGCATTTCTTGAACTAGATGGTAAATGATAGATATAGGGGAAAGGTTGGGAATATGCTCGGGTAAGAGACATTATTTATTTTGTTATATGATAAAAGTATGTCAAGGGTTGTGAATTTTAGGGTAGGATAGGATGGATGGTGACAAAAGTGGAAAGAGAGAATGAAGAAAGACAAGTGAAGGATAAGGGTTAAGAGGATGGCATATAGGGGTAGGAGATAAAGTGGTTTCTTAAAGAATAGGATCATAGTTAAATGGAGAGAGAGAGAGAGAGAGAGAGAGAGAGAGAGAGAGAGAGAGAGAGAGAGAGAGAGAGAGAGAGAGAGAGAGAGAGAGAGAGAGAGAGAGAGAGAGGCTGGATAAGTAGACATGAAAATTTAGGTGGAGGAATATTGAGTGACAGGAAAAATAAAAGAGGTTGGGTAGAAGAAAGGGATGAAGGTATGAGAACTAGATTGTAAAGGGACATGAGAGTGGATTTAATATACAATATATCTTAAAGTGATGGTGATATTTGTCAAGGAGTGTCCAAGTAGTCTAATTTTGATATAATTATGTTAGCACACCTGTAGATTATAACCATGCCTAGTTTTACAAGCATTATTTATTAAGGAGTGTGTAAGTAGTCTAGTTTTGATATAAGGATGTTGGTACACGTGTAGATTGAAACCATGCCTATATTACGTACATTATTTTAGAAAAAGGTAGGATAGATAACAACAATTAAAGAATGCTAAAAATTTAAACGAAACAAATAATAGAATAAGAATGGATAATTCCTTGTAAATGGATAATTCACACGCCTTGTCTATGCTTCCATATTTTGCATAAATGTCTATTAAGGTAGTTCTAACCACACCATCTAATAAATTTATCTATCCTTTATGATTTGAAGGATGTCCATATCATGTCCTAAAGCTCTAATTTTGGTACAAGCTATGAGGATGCTAGAAAAGGTTGCAAAGTTTGGATTTACACCTACCAATTACATTTTCTTGAAAGTTCCTAAAGACTGTTGAAAATTTGATTTTGTGTATAATCTGCAATGGGTGCATTCCATGAGTACACTTTTCTTCAAGACATTCTATCAAATATTTCATATAATTCTTCATATCCTGTGATCATGGTATTCCTTGGGACCACATTTATTCGAGGTATTTTATCAAATAGTTTACGTTCCTTTCTTATCCTTCTCAATTCTCTATATATGTCTATTAGAGCATTTCAAATGATAATATTTGACAAATATTTTGGCACTTTCTTTAAGCTTTTATGGATGTCCATACATATGATAAAGTCTCTCTAACTTTTATCTTTTGATTGATTGCATACCTTGTTCAAAAGCTCCATTTTGGCACGAAAGGGAGGATGTTGGAAAAGGTTTTAGATTATGTGTTTACACCTACCAATTTCATTTTCTTGAAAGTTTTTGAATCCTATTCAACAAATCCCTTTTGTGTATATCCTATAATCACAACATTCCATGAGATCACATTTATTCGAGGCATCCTATAGAATAGTTTGTGTGCCTATATTTGCGCTAAACTTATCACAAATAATATCTTCTATGCACTACAATAATCATATTTGATTAGAGGCTATCCCTTTTTTTATGTGATCAAACACTTTATTACAATGGTGAGGGAATAATGACAAGTTTGAATTTGAACATGAGTTTCCTTATGCCCAAGAATTTCTTGCTAATTGGTGGCTCTAATGATAACTATTTAGGAGAAGTGACTCTATATTCTAGGTTGTAGATGCAACGGGGAAGTTCATACCATTAAGTATTTGTGACTGTATTTTTTTACCAAATGCTAGGAAGAGAGTATTGTCCAAGTCGAGTAAGAGGTGAGTGAACAATGAATTTTTTGAAAATTAAACTTTGGCCAAAGTGTCGTACTTGTCACTCTTTAATGTATGGTTGTGGAATCTTTAATAACCATGGACCCATGAGCTACTAATTCATTGAGTCATTGCTTTGTTACATTAGAAATATATTTCATCTCATCAATTGCTAAGGCATGCTCATGAGAGATAATAGTAGGTATAGAAAGAAACACTTGAGAACATTGAAGAGGTATAAGTAGGTGTTTAATATAAGAGGTCAATTGAAGTCCCTATTCTTTTAGCTTATGCTTGGTCTAATTGCTTATTCATTTTACAAATGATGGAAGTAATGATAGATTGATTAGTCTCAATTTATAATTGTCTTATCCATACTCCCAAATTAACCTTCAACACTTGATAATCAGATGGTTGGAGATCTCTTTATCTTTATCCACAATTAGAGTACCAATTTTTTTATCCTTGACTATGGTGTATTAGTATAAATTAATAAATAACTATATTTTTCTTTCCTTGAGGTGGTTTGTATAACATTGTTGAAATTGTTTGCAAATCCATTACTAAAGATTTGGAAACCTTCTTTATTTTCTTGGTAGTGATATTAGGCCATGTTAAAAATTCAACAAGAGATGAATTGACTTCTTTTGACTCTTTCTCCTACTCTTAGCATCTTGAACATTATTGCACATAAGTTTGTAGGGGAGTACAAGAAATAGGTGGGAACTATATGCAAACATTAGAAATTAGATGAAACAATTTCCTAACTTTGCAATTGTAGTTTTATCCTCCAGAGATAAACATTTCTTTATATTTTCTCTATCAATTTGATCAAATAGAACATAACATTTTTATCCTTTTTTAAAATGTTTTTGTCTTACCTAATTAAGAATATGATTCATAAATCTTTTTTTCCTTAGAGCAATAATTCCAACTTTAACTAGTCCAAGGTAAGGAGCTTTCCTTGTTATTAGATAAACTCGATATGAAGTCATATAGTATTTTGGCATCTTGTTTTTGCAACAATGTCTTATGTAAGGTGTCACTAATCAGATTTTCCTAATCATTTGTTTCTTTGTTTTCAAGGATGATAGTCACGAATTTGAACATCCAAGGTTAAAAATTTCTAGCATTTTGATTTCATAGTAATATATTTAAAATGGATTGAAAATTGTTAATTTATGTTTGAGAATTACTCTTGATTGACACCTTAGGCAACTTTAAATCATAAATTAGGATCCAAGTTAAGTCTAGACGCCTTCAACGATAGTTAGTGCATTATACTTTGCATGATGATAAATTTGAAATGACTCCTCAATCCACTCTTGCGTGATATCTAGGAACACTTACAGACCATCTCCATCTCTCTTGCATGATATCCAGGAACACTTACAGACCATCTTTAAAGTAAAGATTTAAGGTTTTCAAACATTTGGTGTGTTTTTACAGACCATCTTTGGATATTTTCGCAATCCGTGAAGATAACCCAAACTCCATTTTGTTAATAGTATGCAATCAAGAGCGATCAGATGAGAACACATTTCTTTGAGGCATTCTGTCAATCAGTTCCCGTGCCTTGTCTAAGCTTACACATTTTGATTACGTCTACCATGGTAGTTGCAGCTACATCATCTCTGTGATGGATGTCTATACCCTGTTCCAAAGCTCTCAATTTCCCACAGGCTGGCAAAGGTTGCAGAGTCTGGCTTTATACCCGCCAATCACATTTGATTGGAAGTTTTAAATCCTTTTCAACAAATGCGTTTTGTGCATATCCTGCAACCATAGCATTCCATTAGACCATGTTTCTTTTAGGCATCCGATCAGACAGTTCCTATGCCTTGTCTATACTCCCACATTTTGCGAACATGTCAAACATAGTATTTCCAATTGTAGCATCTGATAATAATTTCCATTACGTCCCGCTTTAATGGATGTCCTTACGTTCTTCTTTAATGGATGCCCATACCCTGTTTCAAAGCTCCCATTTTGGCACAGGTAGAGAGTACGTTGGCAAATAAGACTGATCAGAATGGAAGCCTGTTTGCTGCATTGACTGCGTTGTGAGGATACCCATGTCTTCTGTCTGCTGCATAAAGCAAGAAAGTCGTGAAAATATCAGAGTGACGGGGTACTCCATGAAAGTTGCGAGGTAGATGAGAGTGCCCTCTCCCATTCGCTTTATTCTATGGAATGAAGCACGCGGGAACATGTTCAAATTCAAAATTCAAAATCTTAACGGCGATTGTTTCCTAAACGGAAACGGATGGGAATGAACTGTCAGGGGAAGGAATGGGCCCACAGCCACCTAAGCAGTCAAAGCTTAGTGTGTGCTGTTTAAGGGTGGCCGAAAATGTTGGTGGAAGGGGAGGAGGGTGTGAGAGTAAGAAGAATAGCAGAGAGATTTAGGGATGTGGGGGAGGAGGAAGTGAGTTAAGGAGGACAGTCTGCAACTAATTTGGAAGTGCTGGTGAATAGGCTTAAAGTAATTTGATAAATTAAATTCTTATAGTATTTTATGCCTTACTTTTAGGTGTATTTATCAAATGTTTTTAGGTAACATGATAGCTGTGCAAGTTTGATGGAGCCCTGAGTGATTGATTTGTCTTAATTTATAAACTGGATTATGACTCTCTCTCTTTCTCTCTGGTGTGGGCTGCTTTACATAGTTGTTTATTCATCAAATTCTTCTTGCTTTAGTGGGTACTTGTAGCTATAGTTCCAGCTGCTATTAATGGAATCTCTGTTATTTTCAGCTCTAAATTCAATCTGAACAAGGGCTGTGGTGCAGCTGCAGTCCCTGCCAAAGGCTGCAAGGAGAGTTTGCAAAATGCTGCCAGAACAAGTTCATGGTTATCCCTGGTATGTTATCACTGTCATTTGGAATTCATGGCGGACTCTAGCCTCCATTTTATTAGATTCACAGCTCCTATCTTTTTTCCCTTTTCCTCTAATTATTGCTTTGCCCTGGCCTGAAATGAAAACCTCAATTTACCTAATGCCTAAACATTGAATTGACAACATCATCCCCAATTTTAACACCCATTTGAGAGCTAAGGCTAGAAAGAAGAAAGAAATGAGATAAGAAGGGAATTTGTTATCTTTTAGCCCCAAGTCGGATACAGAAATTCCTGAAAATTTTTAAAATATTTGAACTATAGATGGATATATTATGTTTGTAGACTTTGAAATTAGAAGTCAATTGGATCATTAATTTATTATCTCCTTATTGATTTTCTGCCAAATTAGATCACGACCCCATACAATCTTTGATCGCCTCCGTATCCGTCAAGGCCAATCCGCTTCAAAGCACACCTTCTTTATGTGTGCTAAAATGGGCATTTGTTGAATGGCCTATAAACATCCATAAAAACATAATGGAGGGGAGATTTTTGTTAGATATTGTAGTTGTAAATGTTTGGTTAGACATTATGTGAAATTTGGAAGCATAGACAAGGTAGTGTTTGACAAAATTGCTCAAAGAAATGTGGTCTCATAATTTTATGATTCTAGAATATGCATAAATTTTTTTAAAACAATATTACAATATATTAAGAAAATACAATAGATAGATGTCAACCCAAATTTACAACTTTTACTATCATCTTATTTGCTTGTAACAACATCAGAGTTCTAGAATATAAATCTATCAAAGTAAATGTTACAGCTACAAATAATCTAGCATATATTTATGCAAAATGTGGAAGCATAGAGATTACAAGTGAATTGTTTGAATAAATGCTTCAAAAAGATCTTAGCTTTTTGTTTTTGGCTCCAAAATCACATATCAAAAATTATAAATATTTTATAAAATTTGTTGTAATGAGAATTCATTATATAATGAAAAAACTTGTGGGATTACTGAGAAAAAAAAATATACGAGATAAAAACTTGGATATGATGATGGATTTAACATAACCGCCATTATTAGGAACAAGACAGACAAAAAAAGGGGGAGGGGGGCGGAGCATACTTTAATACAAAATCATGCAAATGGTGATAAAGATGATGCCAACATTTGTTGTTATAGAAGTCTAAGCCTAGCCTAGACTATGAGTGGAAATCTATCTTTCTTTTTAAATAAAAAATTGATTTCATGCATAATCGAAGTATAATACCTTACAATGCAATATGGAAGGGTGGGTTGAAATGCCCTAAACAATGACACCTAAATCTTGATTTAAAATTTTTAATGGTCAAATACTAAGAAGAATTTACAAACTAAAAATAGTATATTCCTTCCATCTTTCATAAGTTCATTGTAATCCACTTGACACCATTGATGCTATATTTTGGATAGTTTAACTCTATTAAAAGATGTATTATGATGTGTATAGTCAACAAGTTTAACCTTTTATAACTCTTATATATATCTTATATATTTTTTATACTTTGGGAGGCTCAACTTGCAGATGTCAAAACTTAGGATTGAGAAAGTTTATTGAGCACTTTTTTACATAATTGAGCTCAACAATGAAATTTTTAGTCACTAATATTCGCCAATTGGCTATTTATGAAATTTGGGAATCAAAATTTGGCTAATAAATTCAACTTTTAAGGTGACTTGATTCGCCACATTTTTACAAATTTTTATTTTAGTGTCATTTAAATCACCAAAGAAAACATTTTATTATTATTTTTTTACTCAAAGATTTGCCAAAATATTTAATACATGATTGGATCAAATTCGCCACAATATTTAATTCTTCATTGGATCAGATTCACCAACATTTTATATTTTATTGTAGAAATCTAAATCAATTTTCCAATAATATATCATAATTATTAGTTATTTTAGGGTTATATCAATAATCTTTAGTTGTCACTATTCATTTAAAATATAATATAGTAACCTTCATTGTATTCCATGAGGTAAATTGTACCTACAAGTTGTAATGCTCATGGGAGTTGAATTTTTGTTTTGAATTGTTGACCTCAATGAAAATCAATGGTCTAAAAGCAATTTTTGGCCCCGTGAGTGTTACAAATTGTTGGTACATTTTTTATCTCACAAAATACAAAGAGGGCTATTAGATTTTTTAAATTAATGGTAGAAACTAAATAAAGTAGAGTCTACCCCTTCAACTCATTAATGATTTCCACCTTCAAGCCTCTACTTTTCTGTTAAAAACTATTGTTTTTAAATGAAAGGATTTGGAATAGTAATTAATGTATACTCTTAAATTATTTTCCAATATTTGCCAATATTTTCTACCAAAACAATTTGATCTAAAAAAATTCGGCAATAAAATTAACATTTTTCATTAGAAAAAAGAAAGATTTGTCAATAAAAATTATTATTCTCTTTTTGAAAAAATAAAATATTCGCCAAGATTTTATAAAAAAATTTCAGAGGAGGTTTCTTAAATTTTTCACTAGAGCTCAAAGTGATCTATATCCCCATGATTAAGGAACTACTTATGATCTAGCTAGAAGAATACTACCCAAAACAACTTCTTTCCCAAAAAATAAGTTTTTCTATTCTATAGCCCAAAGTTTGTAAGTCTTGTGTTCTTTAAATTACGATGAAAGTTTGGGGAACTTTATTAATGTAATCAATTTTCATTGTGTCATAGGGAGATAAGTTGTGTTCAAAGGTAGAAAGAAATCAAACAATCTTTATAGGATAATGTTTGCAGATTTAGTTTTCCTTTTAGTGCATATAATTCAAATGTTTAACTAAGATTTGTTCCTTTAATGTTCTATGATGACACGATTATTGAGAGATGTGAGGATCTAAAATGGATAGAAATAATTTTCCTTTAAAAACTTTAGCACATAACACCAAATCACAGAAAAATGTATTTAGTCAACTTAAAGATAAAAGTAAAAAAGGTTAATAATTCATATCATAATTTCAAAATTTGGAAAGGAATGGAAGCTTGTATCATTTTTTATTTGATTTGTAAAGTGAAACACACATTCTTCTTTAGTAGAAGGTGACCTCCAAATACAAACGCCAATTATAACACATCCAATTAGCCAATCATTTGATTGAGTAACATACTTCCAAATGAAATTAGCTAAGAAATGAACATGATATGAATTTTTACTTTAATCTAGAATTTTAGTGTTTCTATAGATTCTTTATTTAAAGAAGGATGTACAAGTACACATTAAAAAAAAACTATTATGTAATCTGTTTAGTTAGAATTTGACTATATAAAACATCACATAATTTGACATATTATAAATAAATAAATATATATATATATATATATATATATATATAATATCAAGAGATATCTTATCTTGATGTACATATATTTTTAATATACTACTAAGAAAAATGTGTACAATTAAAATCAATGAAATAGTGAAACATCATCACACTAAAGAAAAGACAAGCAACTAATACAAAACCTAAATAAATAGAAGTATGAAAACATCAACCCCAAGTGGTCTTGATATTTTGGAGTCTTGTTAGTGCACACCATTCAATAGCAACAAAAAAATTATTAGATTACATCGATAGCAGCTGAGGTTATACCTATTATCACTTACTAAAATGACAAAGTACTCAAGGACGTATACAACTGCATAAAGTAGTCCAGACCAAAGGGATAGCGGTAATTCATCATGGCTATATATTCGTGCATCTATCATGTCAAGTAAAAAAATTTGATAATTATGCAATTTATAAAATTACCTTCAATCTATTTGCTAGTTCTTCTAAATTATTTGTAGGATGTCCTCCTTTGCTCACATCATGCTCTGCCACATCCCTATATCTCTCTGTTTCTCTTCGTGCTCTCTCATCCTCCTCCCCTTCCATCAATATTTTCACCTTGCTCTCTATTTCTTCAACACTTATAACCCTATTCCCATCCTCTGCATTATTCAACCCTAACCCAAATATCCATTTCTCCACCATAAGTTTGCAATTTAAAAATTGATCCACTGCAACATGAAACCTCTTGCATGGGAACACTCATTGAGACACTTTCCATAGCCGCATTCCACTTGCAATGGGTAAAAAACCCTCCCATAGAAGGATGTTTTAGAACCTCCGCCTGCCTAAACCAGGCTATGATTAAGCCCCACCCTTCACATTCGTCTAAATATCTTCCATGGTTGGTGAAGAGAATTTGTTGTCTCAAACTATTTTCATAAGTATCTAGTCGCAAGGAATAGATTATGCCTCTAAAGTCTTGTGATATCAAAAGAAAGAATTAAAAAAACTATAAACATCAATATGAATTGAAATAATTACAAAAATCACAGTGGATAATGGATTGTAAAAGTGTTGTAATTCTAAAATCTACACAATTATTTATAGAAAAGTTTGAAAATTGTAGTGTCCATAGAAACTAGTATAAAATTGCTAATAATTCAATGTACATAGGAAAGGAAGAAGGAACTCAGTGCATTATTTACCAATCAAAATTTATAATATATTTGTAGAGTTGAAGCTTTTACAAGAGTTTAATAAACTATAGATCTTGAGTAATTATTGTAGCATAATAATACATACAAGAATCACTATTAACACCTTCATCTCAAGCATCTAATGAATAGAAGACAATACATGAAACCATCTAATGATAGTTAGAAAATCATGAGCTAAAACTACTCTGAAATTTGGCATTCAAATCTCTAGTTAGAAATCTAATATCTAGATGAGTCCCTACATTAAAACTACTAGTTCCCTTCCACTTGCCATAGACTCATCACAATCCAATCACCAATTTGAGCATTCCATTTTGACTCCACTATCTCCATTCAAAAATGATTTATGATACATTGTAAAATGTTTCATATTTTGGTCAACAAATGTAACTTCCTCTTTAACCTATTATGTATCTTGGATATTTATACATTTCCTTAGACCTAAAGCCAATAAATTTTAATTTAATTAAGGCACCGTATTTTTAGAAATTCATAGATTGAAGAAATGTATAGACTAGTTATAATTACAAGTGATGCTGAAATTTAAAAAAATTTATCTTATCCAATAATGAACTCTATATAAAAAAAATTGAGTTTTTCCATTATATAGCTTTAAAATTATATTTTTTGTAATCTAAACATTGGAAACAAGGTTGAAACATTGTTCCTAACAACATCAACATGCCAAAGGAGACAATAATCACTCTAAGATAAACCCTCCCACAGAAGGATGTTTCAAAACCTCCGCCTGCCTAATCCAGGCTATGATTAAGCCCCACCCTTCTCATTCATCTAAATATCTTCCATGGTTGGTGAAGAGAATGTGTTGTCTCAAACTCTTTTCATAAGTATCTAGTCGCAAGGAATAGATTATGCCTCTAAAGTCTTTTGATATCAAAAGAAAGAATAAAAAAAACTATAAACATCAATATGAATTGAAATAATTACAAAAATCACAATGGATAATGGATTGTAAAACTGTTGTAATTCTAAAATCTACACAAGTATTTTATAGAAAAGTTTGAAAATTGTAGTTTTCATAGCAACTAGTATAAAATTGCTAATAATTCAATGTACACAGGAAAGGAAGAAGGAACTCAGTGCATTATTTACCAATGAAAATTTATAATATATTTGTAGAGTTGAAGCTTTTACAAGAGTACAATCAACTATAGGCCTTGAGTAATTATTGTAGCATAATAATACATCCAAGAATCACAATTAACACCTTCATCTCAAGCATCTAATGAATAGAAGACAATACATGAAACCATCTAATGATAGTTAGAAAATCATGAGCTAAAGCTACTTTGAAATTTGACATTCAAATCTCTAGTTAGAAATCTAATGTCTAGATGAGTCCCTACATTAAAACTACTAGTTCCCTTCCACTTGCCATAGACTCGTCACAATTCCATCACCAATTTGAGCATTCCATTTCGACTCCACTATCTCCATTCAAAAATGATTTATGATACATTGTAAAATGTATCATGTTTTGGTCAAGAAATGCAACTTCCTCTTTAACCTATTATGTATCTTGGATATTTATAAATTTTCTTAGACCTAGAGCCAATAAATTTTAATTTAATTAAGGCACCCTATTTTTAGAACTTTAGAGATTGAAGAAATATATAGACCAGTTATAATTACAAGTGATACTGAAAATTTTTAAAAGTTTATCTTATCCAATAATGAACTCTATATCAAAAAAGTTGAGTTTTTCCATTATATATCTTTAAAATTGTATTTTTTGTAATATCTAAACATTAGAAACAAGGTTGAAACATTGTTCCTAACAACATCAACATGCCAAAGGAGACAATAATCACTCTAAGATAAATAACATCATGTAGAATTTTATGTTTAAGTAGATTGTCATAGAAACAAAGAACTCAAAATCTGATTTTGACATACTAAAGCCTAATAATATTATTTTTAATCTCTTCATTTATCTCAACTAACAAAGCATACATACCTTCTCCTTACCTTCTTCATTTTCATTTTTAAATTTTAAATAAACATTTACAAAATCAACTCCTATTACATTTGTTATTCAAAATTTGTTTAAGGATTAGTCTCACTTGTTGATCATCTAAAGTAGATCGTCCATATCAAATAGACGTAAATATGTTTTAAAATAAATATTTAATTTTTTTAAATATATAATTAACTAGTTATACATTAAATTTATTATTATATATGTTACAAAAATAATTATAATAAATATATTTAAATTTATAATTTTATTATCTTATATTAATATATTTAACATTTATATTATATTAAAAATTTTAAAAATATATTATATAATAATAAATATAATTATAATATAAATTAGAAACTTGTTATATATTTTTAAAAAGTTAAATAATAATTTTAATATCGTTACATTATTTCACTATAAAACTATTTTATTTAATGTATATCTAAGAACATTAATATCTTTAATCTATTTTATTATAAAACTATTTTATTTTTCACTATTCTTTCCCATCACGAGATATCCAATCATAAAAGACTTATAAAAATATTATATATTGCACAATTTTTTTGCACCAACAAAAACCATTTTTTCATTAAAAAATTGTATTTAAAGTTGGAAATAACCAAGATTACATCAATAGCTATTACCACACACTAAAACATCAACGAGTAAATGACGTTACAACTGCGTAAAGTAGTCCACGCCAGAGGCAGAGTTCTATTCCAAATATAAATCCAGACAAAACAATCCATCACGGCTCTGTCAAATTATCATGTCAAAGCAAAAACATTTAATAATTATTACACAACTTATCAAATTAGTTTTAAACCATTCACCAGTATTTCAAAGTTAGTGGCCGACCGTCCTCCTCTACTGACTTCTTCCTCTGCCACACCCCTAAATCTCTCTGCTGCTCTACGTACTCTCACACCCTCCTCCCCTTCAATCAACATTTTGACCTTTCCCTCTATTTCTCCAGCTCTTATAACCCTATTCCCATCCTCTGCCTTTTTCAGCGCCAATCCAAACTTCCATTCCTCCACCAGCATTCTGCAATTCATAAACTGATCCACTGCAAGAGGAAAACCCAGCATGGGAACACCTGCTGAGACGCTTTCCATGACCGCATTCCACCCGCAGTGGCTTAAAAACCGTCCCACTGCAGGATGTTTCAGAACTTCTGCCTGCATAAACCAGGCTGCAATTAATCCCTGCCCTTTACATTCGTCTAAATATCCAGTGGGCAACATCTCCGAGAAATGGCTCGCCTCTTTATCTGGACGAAGCGCCCACTGAAAATAGCACCCGCTTTTCATAAGACCTGCGGCTATTTCCCTTATCTTATCTCTCACCACAGTCATGAAGCTGCCGAAGGAAACATAGATGACCGAACCCGCCGGTTTGCAATCCAGCCATTCACTGCAATGCGTGTCGAGCTGCGAAGAGGAGCCCATGATGAAGGGACCCACACACTGCACGGGTTTTTTGTGGCGCTGTGCCTCCACTGCTTTGCAATCCAAGACGTAAAGAGAATTCGCCACAATCCAATCTGCTGTCCTCGCATTGGCAAAACATTCTACTATATCATTGCCCAGAGCAGAAGGAGGCATAAAATCGGCTTGAAGGTCCGTCGGTTGTAGCAGAGGGGACCGGGCAATAAAATCCTTCCACCCTTGAAGCCCTGCAACGAGAAAACCCAAAAAATCAATTCCGTCTTCCCACCAAGCCTGCAATCATGCAACTGTAATCATAAGTTATAGTTACATACCCAAGTCTAAATGATAAAAGACAGAAAAACTTGTGACAGACATTGGACACAGCGAAACAGATTGGAGAGCCTGTGTTTTGGCAAAAGGAACGACCCACTTGAGAAATACATCGGCGACAATACATGTTGCGGGTGTTCCGGAGAGACTAAGATTTGTTAGAAGTTGAGCCACATGAGCTTCCATGTTTGACAGCGACTGAAAAAAGGCTTCCATGTTAGCCCACCTTTCCGACTCCCCCACCACGCAGTCTGGTATGACGACGACCTGGAGGTTTGGTGCATGGGTGAAAGGATTCTGGTCCGCCTGGGTAAGGACTTTGTGCCATGATTTTGTCACTACAAATGTGATGGGGATTCCATGAGAGGCAAACTTTAAGGCGAACTGCATCATTGGATTTACATGGCCTTGCCCGGGATATGGAACAACTACTGCATGAGCTGCCATTATTTTGCTTTGCTTTTTCGCCCTGCAACTAAGCCAGAACTTGATATTTGAGATCTGAACAGAGTACAGAAAACTATTCAAATAATTGCTCGACAAAATTTCTCGTGGACACAATTCTTTTTTAGGGTGTCTGTTGTCGGGCTGTAAAATTAACTTATAACAGCAATGGAGATTTTTGCACGATTCCGAGGCAATTCTATGTGGGAGAAAGTGGCGTGCAAAGATTAGGCTTTTATCTGTGATGTGAGGAAGCTAAAATTTGGCTTTTTTAAAGGCTTTGTCTACATAAAATTCTTGAATCCAAGATTGTTATTATTTATTGGGTGATAAATATCGGTGAAAATGCTGATACACGTTTATTAACAGTACCCAAAGCAATGCACGTTCTTACTTACACAAACGGTTGTACTTTGTTAAATTGTCAGTCAAAGTTGAGTTTATTTGTAAAGGTAAAATGAAAAAGTCATAATAAATTGTGAAAGAAATTTATAAAAAAATATATTTAATTTAATGGTTGAGCTTTTAATTTATTTTAAACAGTTGAGATTTAATATAATTTTTCCTAATATAAATATAAATGTCTTTTATCATATATACAACTGCAGACACATACACACCGCACACAAAAAGAAAAAACAAAAAAGGTACTAACATATATCCTTCTCAAGGCACCTATTTCACTTATAGAATAGTTTGATTTGATATTGTCTTCTTAACTCCTTACATTTAAAATTTTATTTTGTTGTGACATACATCTCCTCTCCTAGATGATTACAAGTGGAGTTCAAGCTTGTAAATTCATCCAAAGAGAATGTTTTAGAAGAAAAAATTACTAATCTTCAAATTCCAAAAGAAACTCTTTATGAATGATTATGCTCTTCTTGCAAAAGCTTCTCTTGCTTATGAAGCACAAGGATCTTGCTTTCTTTCTTTGAATATTTTGGCCCCAATCAAAACTACAAAAGTTGCAATAAAATGTTCATTAGGAGACTAAGTATGAACAAATATGCAAACTAATTTATTCTAGTGTATTTATTTTCTACTACAAATGAATGATAACAAAATTGAAATTTATAGCTTGTTAGTTTCATTTCTTTCATATGGATGATTATATTCTGTACAAATAATCATCCTACATTTTAAAACAATATTAATAGTCATTTATTCTTCTAATCATGTGTGTTGACTTGGGATATAATGGAAAAAATATGACATGTTGAAAGGGTGAGAATTTAGGCTTTTGTATAAAAAACCTCTTTGGTACATCTTTTTGGTGGGTTTTGGTAATGACCTTACTGGTTTTGTGGTACTTATTGTAATAGTTGGCTTTTTTGTTACTTTTTTGCTTGCCTTTATCAAAAGGAATGAGTAAGCCTGACCATAAAACCAAAGTAGAATTGAAAATGCAAGGGTAACCTAGCTTGATAGTTGCTACAAGAATATAGATTTTCTATCTTCTCAATGAGGTCATAATATAAGCTAAAGGAGTACAAACTCAAAATCAAGGGATAAATAAAAACAAAATTCAAGTTTGAAAGAGTTTCATGAAAATTATAAATTATAATAAACAAGTGAGAGCCATGTGACAAGAAGTCACAAGATAAGGAAGCTCTCAATAGATATTTTTGTGTGCATTTCTAAGGCAACCCTTGTGCTTGATCACCTGATACGTTCACAAAATAAAGAACGATGTATTTTTTATATACATACTAGTAGAAATTTCAAATTAGATTCATCATGGGATCGATGTGCCCTCGCCCTGCAAATGGACGACTATTGCATGCTCTACCATTGTTTTCTATCCAAAGAAGCCTAAAAAACAAATGTAATGTCTTTTGTATAATATTTTTCCTGTCACAAGGCTTAACAATATAACGGGATTAAGTTTTGGTCTAACGGTCACCTTATTAGAACTTCGCAGCTCAGACCACTTTGATGGAATGGATATTTCTGAATCCTTCACTCAGTCAAATGGTTTAGGCCTAACCAATTACTATGAAACCCTCCAATAAAAAAAAACCTCCATCTGCTTCAGTATGAAATACGAGTGTCAGAGGACTAATACAATTTTGTTTCTGGAAACTTTAGTTCGTATTTGATGTGATTAAGTTAGATCATCATTTGAGGAACCATCAATGCTAGTTAAAGCAAACATCTTTTGAGATCTTAAGAAAGACCATGGCCAAGTTAAAGTATCCCATCTCTGTCTGTAATGACTGTAAATAGTTATTCCTTTATTCCCCTGTTTTCGATTTTAAAATACTTAAAATTTCAGACATCTCTGCTAAACACAAACAATTCTGCCAAATGACAGTCATACCGTAACAGGGATCACTGCAAACTGTTTTGGCAACATTTTGCGAACTGTTCTTGTTGCGAACTGTCTCGCGGCTCGCAGCCTTTGGCAGGGACTGACCCTATAGCTACTAGTACACACTAAAACAAAGAGAATTTGATGGATAAACAACTGCGTAAAACAACCCACCAGACAGAGAGAAAGAAAGTCATAATCCAGTTTATAAATTAAGACAAAACAATGGATCAGGGCTCTATTAAACTCACGCAGAAATCATGTTAACTAAAAATATTTGATAAATAAGACTAAAAGCGAGGCATGAAATACTATTGGAACTCGATTTATCAAATTGCTTTCAGACTATTCACTAGCACTTCCAAATTAGTTGCAGACCCTCCTCCTTTACTCACTTCCTCCTCGGCCAAATCCCTAAATCTCTTTGCTGCTTGGCTTGCTCTCAAACCCTCATCCCCTTCCATCAACATTCTCACCTTCATCTCTACTTCTTCAGCTCTTATAATCCTTTTCCCATCCTCTGCATTTTTCAGCCCTAACCCAAACTTCAATTCCTCCACCATGAATCTGCAATTGTAAAACTGGTCCGCTGCAAGAGGAAATCCCAACATGGGAATACCTGCCCAGACACTTGCCATGACCGCATTCCACCCGCAGTGGCTCAAAAACCCTCCTACAATAGGGTGTTTCAGAACCTCCGCCTGCCTAAACCAGGGCGCAATTACCCCCCGCCCTTTACATTCCTCCAAAAATCCAGTCGGCAACATCTCTGAGACATGACCCGCCTCTTTATCTGGACGAAGCGCCCACAGAAAATAGCACCCGCTCTTCATGAGACCGTCTGCTATTTCCCTTACCTGAGATCTTTCCACAGTCATGAAGCTGCCGAAGGAAACATAGATAACCGACCGCGCTGGTTTGCAATCCAGCCATTCAATACAGTGCGTCTGGAGCTTTGAAGAAGAACCCATGTTCAAGGGACCCACACAGTAAACGGGGGTTTTGTGGCGCTGTATCTCCACTGCTTTGCAATCCAAGGCGTAGAAGGAATTCGCCACAATCCAATCGGTTGTACTCACATTGGCCAAACACTCTGTAATTCATTGCGGAATGGAGAATATGTTGGTTGTGGAGGCGATCTGGCAATATAATCCTTCCATCCTTCCAACCCTGCAACGGGGAAAAAACAAACAATCAATTATTTCTTCCCACGAAATCAATCAATTGCAACAATTAATTCAAGTTTTCCTTCTTCACATACCTAAGCATAAATGATAAGAGATGGAAAAACTTGTGACAGACATTGGACACATCGAAACAGAGAGCAGAGCATGTCTTTTAGCAAAAGGGACAGTCCACTTGAGGAATATATCGGCGACAATGCATGTCACAGGTTTTTCCGAGCTATTCAGATTGGTTAGGAGGTGAGCCACATGAGCTTCCTTGTTTGAAAGGGAGTGAAAAAATTCGATGAAGTTTTCCCCACTTTGAGAGTCCCCTACCACACAGTCTGGAATGAGAGCGGCCTGGAGGTTTGAAGTATGAGTGAAAGGATCCTCATCGGCCTGTGTAATGATTTTGTGCCAGGACTCTGTCAGCACAAATGTAACGGAGATTCCATGGGAGGCAAGCTTTAAAGCAAGGTGCATCATGGGATTCAGATGACCTCGTCCGGTATATGGAACAACTAACGCATGAGCCGCCATTATTTTTCTTTGCTTTTCTAAACTGGAATAAACCAGAGCTTGATCTGAAACACAGTAAAAAAAAAGCCCTGGTCAAAGAGTACGTAGTTTTTTCTGGTTTTTTTCAAAGAGTAGGTTATACATAGGAGATTTGAAGCGTGGGTGAAAGGATTCTGGTCGGTCTGAGCAATGTGCTATGACTCGGAGATCCCGCGAGAGGCAAGCTTTACAAATGCGTTTATTCTGGCTCCATTATATTTACATGGCATCACCCGGGATATGAAACAAGTACCTACCGCATGAGCTGCCATTATTTTGCTTTCATTTAGTCGCTGCAACTAAGCCAAAGGTTGCTATTAAAGAGATGAAAAAGAGACCTCACAATCCTATCCGGAAGAGTTAAAAAAAAATCAAGTCCTTTCTGGGTAGGATTTTCATTTTTGATGTCTGGATACACGATTAGGAAAAAGAACATTAAAAACTGTTCAAATAATTATTGGTCAAATTTTCTTTTGCAGAGATTTTTTTTAGCCAAATGGTTATTGGGCCACTAGAATGCATTGGTCTATAATGTATTTTATAACTTAAATTTCTTAAATACATTATGGGACTCATGCATTCTGGTGGCCTCATAGGCGACACCCCTAATTAGTGTTGGTTGTCAGGGGGTCAAATTAACTTAGAACAAAAGTGGAAATTTGGGTACAATTCCTAAGAAATTGTATTATTATATGCAATTCTATGCTGGAGAAAGTGGTGTGCAAAGACATGGTAGTTTAGACTCTTAGGTATGTGGTGTTAAGGAAGGTAAAATTTGACTTTGAAGTTTATGCGTGGTCAACATACATAGAAATGGAATGAATCTTTTTGGGTTTAAAATGACTTAGAATATATGAGATTTGGGTCTAAGATGGCTTTCAGTAGATATGTAGAAAAATAATGTTCGGACCATAGATACAAAATTCAGGATAAATGAAAAAACATACATACTAATAACTCTAAAAAATATACATACCAATTTTATCTTGTTTTATTCTGTGTTGGGTTTGAATCATGCTTCCTCCTGTTGTTCCCGCTCGTTCACCTGCAACTCTCCCCGATGATATCTCGAACTAGTCTACCATCGATGCTCCTGTCGGTACCTTCTGGGCAACAATGGTTGTTGAGGGCCCTCGCATCGGCTCTGATCAGGTGTTGCAGGCTCCGTCTACAAAATTTCGCAGAGGGGGTGGAAGGGGTTTTATCCCCATCTCCTGTGTAGCCTCTGTTAATGTGAATAAGGACTCCAATTGGAAAATAGAGAATAATGTGAAGGTTTTTACGGAGCATGGAGTTATCTGTAGATTCAAGGGTATTTTGCCCAGCCTCCCAGAGTTGCATAAATGGATCTCTCATCACTGGGATCCACTCATTATTGGTACTGTACACATTTACCCTATGGCTAAAGGTTTCTTTGTTGCTAAATTTGAAAATGCTAAGGATAAAAGAAAAATTCGGTGTGAAAGTTTTTTCTATGAGAAAGATAAAATGCCGCTTTTGGCCAAACCCTGGCATTTTGATTTTAACCCCCTTTCTGAGAAGTTCAACAAAATTTCGGTTTGGTTTCGGCTCCCTTATCTTCCTCTCCAATTGTGGGTTGATTCTCTCTTTGAGGAAATTGGTGATGGTATTGGGAGTTTCATCATGGTGGATAATGAATCCTTTGACCTTTATCACACTACTTTTGCTCGTATTCTGGTGGAGCTAGCTGTGTCTAAGGGACTACTAGCTTAGATTGTCATTAATTCATCTTTTGGCAGTTGGGTCCAAAATTTAAATTACGAAGGTATTCCTTTTAGGTGTCGTAAATGCTTTAAAACCAGTCATGTGGTTGGGAATTGTGGGCTTGAGAGGAAAAATATTGTGGCTTCATGGTGGTCGGGGGTCTCTTACCAACATTACACGGTTAATAAATCTTTGGACTCTTCTAATGCGTCGTTGGATGTTGGGGCTTGGACTTTAGCTGGTTCAGATTCGTTATTAGCGAAGAATGATTCTTCGATCACTACTAAGGATGGTTTAGTGATTAAAAATGTTGGGATATAGGATGTTGTTGTCTCTTCTGCTAAAAACAGTTTGCTATCTCTTACCCCGCCAGCTGCTTTATCGTGTGTTGATACATCGTTTGCACCATCTCCTGATTTTGATCTTGTACCCATGATGGTTGCTGCTCTCTACTGTTGCTCCTTCTCTCATTCCGGATAGATTGGTGATGGGCTCTTTGGATTGGTTTGTTGTGGTAGCTAATGTTGAAGAGGATTGGATTACTGTTAAGGGGAAGCATTCAAATACGTCCAAGCCTTCTTTTGATATGACTCTTTGTTCTCACAAGGTTGGTTGTAAATCTTGAGGGCCCTTGCAATGGGTTGTTTGGGCTGGTTTTTCTGGGCCTATCTTAGGTTTGGTTGTCTGTTGCCTTTCGAGGCAATCTTTGTTTTTTGGTTGTGGCTCTCTCCTCTTTGTTGAGCAGACAATCTCTATCCCTTTTTTTATTTGTAAAGGGTTTTGGGGCCCTTCAAAACCTGTTTTTCACTTAACCAAAAACTCTAAAAAATAACAACATGAATATACAAATATGATTGAATAACTTCAATGTAGGATAAATAAATTACAAATGATGGAAATCTAGAAAAGTAAATAGATTACAAAACCTATACACCAATTCAATACCCTTAACTCCCCTAAGTCTTCAATCAACAATTAAAAATTGATAAATTCTAAACATAATTTTCTTGAGCAATTATAATTATAAATAAAGTATATTTTAAAAAGAAGAAAATCGCAATTAATGGTGTATATAGATGGACTAACCATAAAAATATAGTATAAATACTATATATATTTAATACAACTTTAAGAATAGCATACAAGCATTCAATATAAATTGGAGTTCTAGTAGGTAGATAGGGTCCTAAATTGTCAATTGATTAAAAATTTCAAAAGAGCATAGAAAATTCATATTTTTTCTTACACCTAATAAAAAATCTTTGGATTTACATGGCCTCACTTGGGAATTAGAATAACTAACACATGAGCTACCACTATTTTTCTTTTCTTTTCTAAACTGGAAATAAACCAGAGCTTGACTTGAAATAGAGTTAAAAAAAACCCATCTACATTGGTTGTAGGGGTGAAGCATTGATGTTTCAATAAAAAGCCATCTTTCTTAATTTTAATTTTAAGTTTTACAATTATTTATATTTCAAAGTAATAACAATTAATAATAAATATAATATTAAGGTATTTAATTATAATGAGAGACGTAATTGTAATAATAGAGATAGAATATAATGAGATGAGTGTGTTAAGAAGAACTATTAAAGAGAAATTTATGTGTTTTATAACCTTATCAACAATATTTAAATGTTCCCTCAACGTCAACACATTGAGAGATTAACCTAAAACTATGACAACCCACACCCTTTTGCCAATTTTAGAATAAAAAAATAACCATTTAAAGCTCTTGTAATAGTATTTGGGCATGATTGTCCTCCTAGGATACAAAGGTGACATTTTGTGTATAATTTTTTTCTTAATAAACACATCCTAAGGTTTGATGGTCTTCAAATAACTACACATGGATGCATCCTAGGTTTGAGATACAAGTGTCACATTCAAAAACATTACAATAATCTTACTATATTTAGATAGTCATAAATATCTATAATAGTCCCTCAACTACTAATATTTATTTTAGTCTTATAACCATTCTTGAAATGATTGCATGGTGACCTTGAAGATCCAATGCATAGTAATGGTGAAATGCACCAAATAGAGGTACATTGACAATTCTTTGTAAGACAGATGGTATTACACACTAGCACAATTGTCCTATTTTTGTGACAGTAGTTCACTCAAACCAAGGTAATATTAATAATGAGTTTCCTAAGAGTAGCAGCCCTAGGAAGGGTGGTAGTTCAACCAAGGTATAATAATCAATGTCACAACTTAATTGCATATTTGTAAACATATGCCTACAACTAATACCTCATATTCATTCAATGCAAAGGCAGCTTAATTAGTGATTTTGTGACAATAATACCACCATTGTCACTATAGAACCTTCAAAAACTCAAAAACTACAGGACACGTGAGAAAATTAGTGATTTTTTTTATGAAATAAAGTATTCTCAAACAATATTAAGGCTTTCAAAAACCTAGGAATCAATCAAAAATTCCTTCGTGGTGTAGATATTTCAAAATATTTGAGAAATAGTCATGAAGACTTTATTTAAATGAACTCATGTTAAATGTGATTTGCAATATAAGATGAGTGTGCTATTGAAAAATTTTATCATTTGGCCACTTTTTCTATATCATTTCCATGCACTTTCCTAATACTAGAGTGCTACTCACATGGTTAATAAATGCCACAATTTTCAATAGGATAAAAAATCAAGAGATGAAACCATCACATGATATATGGTTCATTAGAGGATTCTACCTACAAAGGCTAGCACTTGGAAAGAATATGAAATTTTAAAATATTTAAATTTACAGTACTTAAGGGAAAGAAATATTTGAGAATGACAAACCCATAATGTCCAATTTTTCATTAATTTATATGTATGGACCAAATGTCTATTTCTTATTTCTAGTTGATCCTATTCATCCCCCATGTTCACATCAGGTTCAAATGTTTTTAAGTGTGTAGGTACATTCATTTTGTAAGTGTGTGCAACTTGTCAAAGTTTCAAAGGTTTCCATCCAATCATTCATTTTACCCAAAATATACCCTTCTAATTATTCCTATCAAAATATCAAACTTTCCCATCTTGACATTCCTTTCCTTCCAAATCCACCTTTCTTCTTATTCACGTAGGTTTAATATCAAACTTTCTCTTCTTACCATCCCTTTCTTTTGACCCCAACTCTTTTCTTTAAATTTGTCAAAACAATTCCTTACCACTATACCTTTAGCACTAACACCAACTCCCCAATACCTAAATTGGCATACATATCAAGGTTAGAGCTTCACCATTTCCCTTATTTGAGTACTTTTGTATAACACCCCCAAACTCTGATCCCTAATATGTTACAATAGGTCAACCCATTTGGATTATAGGTTTGGGTACTCTTATTTAGGTACCAAGCATGCTATACACCTAAAACTCAACCTTCAATATGGAGCATGAGACTTGAGGTACCCTTAACCTTAAAAATTTGATAGGACTACCTTTGGTGACACTGTCTTCCACCTATCCCCCTTGTAGAACCTTAAGATGCCAATCATGGCTAGATTTTGTGCCACAACTACTCAAAATGTCTTGCTCCCAAGTGCCACAAAAATAATATTCAAATATAGGGATGTATATTTACATGTACCTATGGTGTTGGAAGATGAGGATAGTCATGCCCTCATTAATGTTGTGGTTTCATCCCAACTCCCTCTAAACCTTTGGTGCAATTAGAGCAACTCTTTCAAGTGAGATTCGTTATCAACCATTGATTTTAGTAATTAAAATAAAGGAATATATTCATTTAAGGGTTATTCATTTTACACACAAAAAATCTTGGCAAAACTTATTCTTAACATTCATGTCTAGCAACCAAATTCAATAATGAAATCCCTTAGATTTGCTAGAGACCAAATGACAAAAACCATTTTGATTTCAAGCAATAGAGGATGAAACTTATTTGGCCTTATAAGATGATCTCATGAACAAAGATATCATAAATGAGCTTTCGTGGTCACAAATGTTAGTTACATTAAATTTCTATCATTTGAAATTTTTGTATATTAAAAGTAATTTAGTTTTAGGTTGTTACTGATGTTGTTGTGGTTGTTGTTTCACTATTATTGCAACATATCTTGATGTATTATCAAGATGAGAGGGAGTGGGTGCAGGTTAGGAGCAAGGGTTATGACTGGCAAGGGAGATGCAGGGGATGATGAAGAGGGGGATGGTGAATTAGATGAGGATCGGTGGAATCTAGTCTCCTATTTTTTAGTGTGGGCATGACGGTTGGGTCATTCTCCAATGATAGGTGTGGGTTTGTTTTTGCCCTACCTTTTTTGGCTTGATTTGGGTGGAGGCTTGTTGGCGAAGGAGGTCTCTTTATGTTTGGTTTTCTTTTGCCCAAGAGGGTTGTCTTGGTCGTTTCCTTCCTCTTATGGCTTGCATGTCTGAGTCTTTTGGTGGGTGGTTACATCCATAGTTACTATTTTCTCACCTTGGTTGATTGGGCCTATGCTTCTTGGTGGTGTTTCTCTTGGGGTGCATCCTATTTTTGCAGGAGGTTACATTGCACCCTATGCCATTTGTTGTGTAGTGTCCAAGGTTTTGTGATGGTTTCAATGATTCTATTGTTGTAGTTTTTGAATAAGGGTTTTGTGGACACTCTAACTCCACCTCTTGGGTTGTTGGGGGTTGTTGTTTCCTTCTCCCATTTCTCATCACCCCTTGTCCATGCTATGGGAGTCAAATCTCTCTAGTGTTGGGTGAAGCTATTGTTCCCCGCCCTTGGTGGATGTTTATTGTTGGAATTGTGTTGTCATTGATGTCAATCGGTATGGGAAGACTACTAGTATGAGAGGAACAGGTGATGTGCAACACTATCAAGAAGGAGTATAGAGCAGGATGAGATATCCTTGATGTCTATGTGTATTGTAGGACACCGGTAAGGTAAGATAGAGCATCCCACTCAGAGGAATGTTCATTAAGATTACTGGTACACAAGTTAGTGCCTAACTTGTGTGGATGAGATGAGCAGGTTACCAGTACAGTGTATCATCGGCAAGGAAAGGGTGTCAACTGGTAAATGATGTGTTTACATGAAGAAGTTAGGTCAACCAAGTGAGTGGTTGACAACTAGAAAGATGATGACCAGGGCACTAGCAGGATGGGCAAGGTGCTTGAGCAGTTGTTTTGTGATGAAGAGACGAAATGCTACCAAAATCACATCAACACAAGAGGAGAAGCATGAACAGGTCATCCATGTGTCGTAAGAATGTAGAACAACAATACTCCCACCAAATGAAGATGCAGTCATCATGAGATGTCACATGAGTGCACTACAGGATGCAGATTACAAAGACTCGCTCTCACCAGTAAGTGAAACTTATTTTCTAGTATGCATCAGAGTTCCATGAGATAATGTAGATGAGGCAAAGGCAAGTATTTGAAGGATCACACCAGATCTACCGGTGAATCAAAGGAATGCCTTGAGTGCACGTAATCAAGGATATGCACTGGACTGCCTGATAAGGCATGTTGAGATGTCAACACAGTTGAGGGGTGATGAGTTTGTCACTTTGAAAAACTGGTTGTGACATGATTCGAGCTGATCAAGGAGAAGACAAAGCTGAACAGATGCAGTCAGAAGAAAAGGCTAGATGGAAGATGGAGTTAGTCGAAGGTTGATGACATGGTGTCATCAAGAGGGTTTTACCGGTATGGATGATCACTGGTAATATGGACAAGGTGCAAATTCAAATTACTCCTCATTTGATGAAGTTGTACATAATGCAAGTTAGCAAGTGTGCTAACTAATTAAGCAGTCCACTGGAAGAGAAACAAAGTACAAGATAGATGGCAGACTGGCTTGAGGATTTGACCGATAGGGTTAGCAAACTGACAGATAAGAGGAACTAGTAGAGTACTTGGTCGAGGAACCTATCTGAACAGACATGATGATCCAAGCTGGCAGTTGGTCAACATGGATTCCAAATGGAGTCAAGATGGTGAACCTGCATGTAGCGATAGAAGGAATGTACACCGATGGGGTAGCTGTCAAATTGGTCGACATTAATGATAGATCCCAAAAGTCATGGGACATGTTGCAAAGCTGTTGCAGGGGTTTGTAGCTCGAGGTATGGAGGATGACTAAGAGCCAGCTAAGAGCGAATGAGGAGATCGAGGCAGATAAAAGAAACAGTAGGACCAATCTTGGTGTTTGACCAAGAGACCAGCTGATGGGGTAAAAAGCAGATTGCCAGAGATGAAAACCATGATCAAGAAGGCATGTTAATGGCAGAGTTTCACATTTGGCTATCTAGAAGATTAGATCGGATAGGATCTGATTGGATTTGGTTTGCCTTGATGATGATGAGGAAACCCTAACCATCTGGAATTTGAATTGTCTTTTGGCCGGAAATCTAGGCGATAAATATGCAAGCAAAAGACATTGTTAAGAGTTGATGTTGCTGCTAATAGAAGAAGGAAGTGCTATTGTGAAGTGTATTACTTCTGCATGTGAGAGAAAACCAGTCAAGTGCCCAATGCATATCTGAGAAGAAGACTGAGAGTGAGGGTGATACAAGTTGAAGTGTTCAACCGGTAGAAGAGAAGAGTCGGTAGTGTCCATACCGACAGAGCAAAAGTGAAGGAAGTTGCAGAGAAGGCAAACATCGAACCGACAGAGTGTATTACTGGTGAAGAGTAGAAAGTGAGGAGGGGATCTAGAAGAGAAGAAGAAGAGGAAAGGTGTACCAGTAGAGTTTACCGGTGGTAAGGCAACAGTTAAGAGCAACAAGAGAGGTGAGTCAGTGTAGCAGAGAAGGTATCTCACTGGTAGAATAAGGTATGTGAAATGGTTGCAAGAATCACTTGTAACAAGATAACTACTTTTGTAATTGATGTTTTTATTGTGAACACTAAGTTGTATCTCGGTGTAGGGGTTGTAGCCTATAAAACAGGTAGGGGTTGGTGCTCCTTTGGTTGGTGCCCCAAACATTGTAATAATTTTTCATTGTGAGGTTGGATTGGAGCAGTAGACTCCAACAGCATTGCTCACCGAGGTTTTTCCCATCTTGGGTTTTCCTCGTATATATTGGTGTTATGCGATATCCCTTGTGTGATTGCATTTGAGTTGATCTCCCCATTAATCGGTAAATTTGTTCTAAGTTAGATCTAATAACCAATATGCTCACATAGGATAGCTAAAGAAAAAAGTTTGAGAATCACTGATTCACCATCCTCTCAGTGGTGCATTGTGTCTAACAATTGGTATCAGAGCCTAGGTTCCTAGTCAGACGAGTTTTCTCTAGCTTGGGTAGATTTTGGCCTAGGAACACAATGGTTTGTCTAGTGTCAATCTCTGCTCCTGTATTTGATGGTTCAAACTTTTCTATTAGGAGTTGCAAAATGGAAGTCTTCCTATCCTCTCTAGGGTTTGATGTATGGATGTCAGTAGTTGATGGTCTCCCTAGGAATGTCAATCCTCCTACTAGATCAGTAAAAGAAAGAAGATGCATGTGCAATGAATAAGCCATGAAGGCTATATTCAGTAGACTCACTAGTGATATCTCCTCATAGGTGGACAAATGAAAATCGACAAAAAGCTTATGGGAAAGACTGAAGAAGCTCTATGGAAATGAGCCCACTACTGTAGAACCAACATGTGAAGGAAAAATGAGAAATACATCTCATGTTTATGAGGATGATGAAGATAGATTTGCTAGCAGCAGTAGCAGTGATGAAGAAGGAACCCACCTCTTCATGGCTCAAGAATCTGAAAAAGAGGAGCACACATCTAAAAGTGTTAGGGCAAATAGATCCCACCAGCAAGATGTGTTTGGTAGTGATGATGAAGCAGAAGTTGATCTTGAAGGAGAGCTTGTAAATGCACTTGAAGAACTTAGTAGAGTTAGAAGGGAATACAAGCTATTCAAGAATGTTGCTATAGTAGAGCAGAATCGGCTGACAAAATGCCTTGAAGATTCAGAGAAATGCCTCTCAAAGCTAATGTCTCAAGTAGAAAACACCAAGGAGTATCGGTGTGAAGATCTAGCATCTAGGCTAGAAGTTAAAAATGAAGAATATCAACAGCTGCTTGGAGAGATGGAGGTTCTCTGAAATAACCTTGAGAAATGTCAAGATGAGCTCAAGGTAAGAATCCGAGTTGATGGCAGCAGTGATGCCTTGGACAAAATGCTGAAGAAGCAAAATAATGCCAAGGATACTGAAGGTTTAGGTAGTGGTGTTGGTGAATGCTCCACTAACAAGAGTGTCTCCTACAATGGCATTCTATTTGTCTCCTCCAATGGAGAAAACAAAGGCCAAACCTTCACAGTAAGAAATGCTCCTCGGAAGAAGGTTGACAATCGGTGAAGACTTGCAGACAAGAAAGAAGACTGATGCTGCAAGAAGAAGGAACAATGCAGTTCCAAAAGGTAAAGGGAAGATGGGAGAAGATAGCTTCACCAGAAGCAGGAAAATGAGGAAGCAACAAAGAAGACCTCCTAGTGGCAGAGGACAAAGAAATGCTACCACCCACAGAGAAAAGAAGGTGTGGGAGAAGAAGAGACTAGATGGAAGAAATGCACAGAATAGACAACCAAGGATCCATTCTCAAAGAAGAATAAATGGAGATGCTAAACCAATAAGATCTCTCCATGCATGGTAGAATAAATTTGTAAGTCTTATGCCATCCTTTACCGGTTACTACTTTGCATGTAATGACCATGGCCATAGGGCAAAAGAATGTAGAAAGAGATCTAGAAGGAATGATCTAGGATCTCATCAACAACATGCATATAAGCAAAATGTATCTAGGAGTAGATACATGCATGTCCCCTCTCTCGGTCATGCAAAGATTATTTGTCATAACTACAATGGATCCGGTCACAGGGAGTTTGAGTGCAGGAAAAGGAATTTGCAGTCTCTTGGAGGCCAGTACAACGGCTATGCTCTGTAGAAAGGTGAATACAAAGCATATGGAAGTCAGAGACCTTCATGGAACCAAAGGAGAAATGTTCCAGTAGGAGCAAGAGGTCCACCGGTTTCGGTTGCCAGTCATAGCAACATGACCAGGAGAAGATGGTCAAACCGGAATGGTAAAAGATACCCCAATCATGAAGTTGGGATGGATGTTTTGTTCTACTATAGAACTACTTCTGGCTATGATGGAGAATCAAGAAATGGCAAGACCCATCAGCAAAAGAAGGAAAGACCTGCTCCCAAGTCTGAAAAAGGGAAGAAAAATGAGACTAAGAAGGTATGGAGGAAGAAGCTAGAAGATAAGAGCATGAACCGACAGTGTGCATTCAATGCATAGGTGATATTTCCTAAGGCATAAAGGATATGCAAGATCTCAGGGGGAGTAGCACATTGAATTTATCATTCACCCCCTCAGTAAAGATGACAACATGGAAGAACATGCTATTGCCAGTGTGAAGAGAGAAGATGAGAAGATAAGTGTGTGTAGAATTTGCCTTGACTACACACCTATAGATCAGTGTTGGATCACTACTGCACGTGTCAATAAATTGAGGTTAACAAATGGCACCGGATGTTAACCGGTATGTGCAGGTTGTTACTGTCATGTGTGCTAATAGGTACTTGTAGGTTATGCAAGACAATGATGTTGGGAGATCATTGCAATAGCCCCAACAATATTGAATGTGGAGATTATGTTGCAGGTGGTATTGGAAAATACTTGACTAACATATGTTGGCCTGGTGGTTGATCATGCAGACATGCATGTTTTTGGGCTAACCGGTTTAATTTGTGGCATGATGATGTCATTGTGTGGCTTCATGATCATGTCATAAGCTTTGGTGGATATGATGGAGCTAAAAATCATCAGATGATCACAAATGTACAACTAAACTAGTATATGGAGGAGATTGGAGTCTTGGTATTGTACTTGACCGGAGATAAGAACCTGAGATGTATGAATTAGGGGGAGTTCAAGTACTCATAATGTAGAGCCAACTTGCTTGAACTTGAAGGGCAAGTACACTGACTGCCCAAACTGCAGATGATGAAAGTTACAGTAGGAATCCTCAAGAGAGATTCATTGTAAGGGGTATCTACTTGTCCTTTGGTTGCTTGTATTGGTAGTACAATCATATTTGATTACTAAAGAAATTTGGGATCAAACGGGAGGTGATGCAGTTTGACCAATAGGTGAGTTGTGTTTACTGACACATCCCTCTGCAATTGAGTACTTTAACAATTGGTATAAATTTTGCTTACTCAATTGGTGTCAATTGATGGTTGAGTCCTCTATCTCAAAGAGCTGTGACTTGAGAAAATGTACCAGTTTGTAACAATTGGTTTCAAAGGAGGAAGTGCATCTGGTAAAGAAAAATGGGGAGAAAGAATTATGTCATTGCTTGGAAAATACAAGGAGGAATGATACCCTGACAATTCCCTTTGCCATTGTTGTCAAAGGGGGAGAAGGATTCAGTAGTATAAAACATACTACATGTATTGAGAATCCATTGATTAGAGAAAGGGGGAGAAAGAGTTTGTAGTATGCCAGATACTACATGAGTTGACATCAATGCCAAAGGGGGAGATTATTGGCATTATGTTGTCATTGATGTCAACCGGTATGGAATGACTACTGGTATGAGAGGAACAAGCGATGTGCAACACTGTCAAGAAGGAGTAAAGAGCAGGATGAGATATCCTTGATATCTCTGTGTGTTGCAAGACACCAGTAAGGTAAGACAGAGCATCCCACTTAGAGGAATGTTCACTAAGATTATTGGTACATAAGTTAGTGCCTAACTTGTGTGCATGAGATGAGCAGGTTACCAGTACAGTGTATCATCAACAAGGAAAGGGTGTCAACTAGTAAATGATGTGTTGACATGAAGAAGTCATATCAACCAAGTGAGTGGTTGACAATTGGTAAGATGATGACCAGGGTACTTGTAGGATGGGCAAGGTGCTTGAGTGGTTGTTTTGTGATGAAGAGATAAAATGCTACCAAAATCACATCAACACGGGAGGAGAAGGATGAACAGGTCATTAGTGTATTGCAAGGTTGTAGAACAATAATACTCCCACCGGATGAAGATGCACTCATCATGAGATGTCACATGAGTGCACTGCAGGATGTAGATTAAAAAGACTCACTCTCACTGGTAAGTGGAACTTATTTTCTAGTATGCATAGTATGAATCAAAGTTTCGTGAGATAATGTAGATGAGGCAAAGGAAGGTGTTTGAAGGATCACATCGGATCTACCAATGAATCAAAGGAATGCATTGAGTGCATGTAATTAGGGGTATGCACTAGACTATCTAATAAGGCATGTTGAGATGCCGGTAAAGATGATGGGTGATGAGTTTGTTACTTTGACAAACCGATTGTGATATGATCTGAGACGATCAAGGAGAAGATAAGGCTGGACAGATGTAGTCAGAAGAAAAGGCTGGATGGAAGATGGAGTTAGTTGAAGGTTGATGACATGGTGTCATCAAGAGGGTTTTACCAATATGGATGATCACCAATAATATGGACAAGGTGCAGATGCAGATGACTCCTCATCTAATGAAGTTGTACATAATGCAGGTTAGCAAGTGTGCTAACTTATTGAGCAGTCCACCGGAAGAGAAACAAAGTGCAAGATAGATGACAAACTAGCCTGAGGGTTTGACCAGTAGGGTTAGCAAATCGACAAATAAGAGGAACTGATAGAGTGATTGGTCGGGGAACCTATTTGAACTGACATGATGATCCAAGCTGGCAGTTGGTCGACATGGATGCCACATGGAATCAAGATAGTGAACCTGCATGCAACGATACAAGGAATGTACACCGACGGGGTTGCTGCCGAATTGGTTGACATTGATGATAGATCCTACACGAGACATGTTGCAGAGTTGTTGTAGGGGTTTGCCGCTCACGGTCTGGAGGGAAACTACAAGCCAACTAAGAGTGATTAAGGAGATCGAGGCAAATGAAAGTAAAAATAGGACCAATCTTGGTGTTTGAGCAAGAGATCAGCCGATGGGGTAAAAAGCAAATTGCTAGAGATGGAAGGTGTTGAAATGTGGCGACTGATCAGCAAAGTACTATACACTCAGCATGTATCCTCGTCGGGGTCCGGGACTGAGCCGGGCCCCGAGCAGGGGTTCAAGGGCTACCAAAGTGGGGGTTCAAAGGCAGGAGCCCCCGAGAAATTTTTTTTTGCCATTTTTGGTTGATGAAAACCGACATTGTAATAAAACCCTAAAAAGGCCAACTTTGTTTGTTGCCCTAAAAACGCATGTTATAAGCGGCTGGGATGCTTAAGGCATTGTAAGGTTGATGTACTATTTTTGCTAGATAATAAGAAAGATTGGACGACTATGTATGGTGGACGTAACCCATTCTGGGTGAACCACGTTAAATCTCTGTGTTATCTGTGTCTTGTTTTATTTCTTTATCTTTTTGTATTTAAATCAGCATATAATTATTAGTTCATATTTGCTTCAGATCTACTTGAAACCCTAACAATTGGTATCAGAGCAAGGTTTTCTGTAAATTGGCAGGACTTTCATATTTGAGTGGAAGCAACGGAGGATTCCAAATTCAAAATTGAAAAGTTTAACGGCCAGAATTATCAGTTATGGAAAATGCAGATGGAGGATTAACTGTATCAAAAGGATTTGTGGCGGCCATTGGAAGGAAAGGCAAAGAAAGTGACCACAATGTCAGATGAAGAGTGGGACATTTTAGATAGAAAGGCACTGGGATCCATTCGATTGTGCCTTGCGCCGTCTGTAGCATTCAATATAACAAAAGCAAAAACAGTTGTAGATTTGATGGCAACATTGGCTAAGTTGTATGAGAAACCCTTGGCTTCAAATAAGGTATTTCTTATGAAGCATTTGTTTAATTTGAAAATGAGTGAGGGAGGATCTGTAGTGGAGCACTTAAATAAATTTAATA
Organism: Cryptomeria japonica; assembly: GCF_030272615.1. Lineage (NCBI taxonomy): Eukaryota > Viridiplantae > Streptophyta > Pinopsida > Cupressales > Cupressaceae > Cryptomeria > Cryptomeria japonica. The sequence goes on along the minus strand of NC_081408.1, from coordinate 216,833,457 downwards.
CAATTACCAGTCAATTGTCTTCAGTAAAAATTACCTTTGCAGAAGAGGTTAGGGCTCTCTTGATTTTATGTTCTTTGCCAGAAAGCTGGAATAGCTTGGTTATGGCTATAAGTAACTCTGTCTCTGGTAAAAATACTTTGGTATTTGATGATAATGTTGGTGTTATCCTAAGCAAGGAAATGCGAAGGAAAAGCACAAGTGAGACTCCAACATCATTGGGTAGTGTTTTGAATGTGGAGAACAGAGGAAGATCAAAGGAAAGAGGAAAAGGCCCTGAGAATGAGAAGTCATGAGGGAAGTCAAAGAAAGGACGCTCTCAATCTAGAGGAAAGAAAGATTGCTGGTACTGTAGAAAGCCTGGTCATCTAAAGAAAGATTGTTGGTCTCAAAAAAACAAAGAAGGAGACAAAAATGAAAATGACAGTAAGGAAGCTAATATTGCAAGTAATACTTTACAAGATGCTTTAATCTTATGTTTGGATAATGTTAATGATTCCTGGGTAATAGATTCTGGGGCTTCATTTCATGCTACACCCCATAGAAAATATTTTCTAGATTATGTTCAAGGTGATTTTGGACAGGTATATTTGGGTGATAATGAGCCCTATCAAATTGTTGGAAAATGAAAGATAAAGATCAAGTTGCAGAATGGTAATGACTGGTTTCTATTTATGGTGAAAATGGATAACAATAAACAACAATATTGAAAGACTAAAATGGATTCAACCACTAAACCCTAGCCTAACAATGAACAAAGATCCACCATAACATATGAAGATAACCTAAGACAATGCAAATAACTCAAAATCACAAAGATTATACCATCACATGTCCAATAGGGTTTTGATCTCCATTCTTCCTATCTCCATTGATCTTGTTTGATATGCTTGCTCTCAGATTTTTGTATGCACAAGAGCTCAACAAAGAACGGAATGTGGTTGCAAGTGGAATTGTAGTGTAGCCAAGTACTCCAAAATCAGTCATTAGGATGTGTCATTAGTCATTAGGATTTGACAATGAAGAAAGCATCTCCTTAAATAGAAGACACAATAAGAAATGGAGGGTTAAGATTGAGAGGTGTAAAAAGAGAGGTCGGCTAGGATTAGAGGGTAGGTAAAGGAAATAATAAAATAATGAAAGAGGTAGGTAGTGTATGAATTAAGAGATGAATGAAATGTGTCATGTGTAGAAAAAGATAATGAATTAATTAAATAAATAAAGATTTATTTAATTAATAGAAGAAGTGGGATCAATTAAATAAATAAAATATTTATTTAATTTAGGAAAGGGATAATTTAAATAAATAAATGTATTTATTTAAATGAGAAATAAGGCTAGAAGAGGATAAATGAATTAATTAAATAAATAAAAATTTATTTAATTAATAGAAGAATTAGGCTTAGATAATTAAATAAATAAAATATTTATTTAATTAGACATGACAATTTTGAGTGTCTACATTTTGCCCCTCTTTGAGACAATGCGGCTTGTCGCGTTGTTTCAAAGAAGATAAGATGAACTGATACAGAGTTGCCCCAAGATGGGAATTATATGCCCCCTCGAGAGATTGGATGAAAATGTCTGAAAAGATTGCAGACAATCTCTCGATAAGAAAGACAGGATAGAATGGACTGATTGGATAAAGTGACAAAGTCACGGGATGAGAAAGACTGACTCGGGAAATGAAGACGAGGGCTAGGCTAGGCTACAAGATAGACCACGGGCAAAAGACATCCTCATTGTCATCCACACCCTTACAAGATCACAGTGCAGAGCGAGAAAAGAGCAGCAACAGTCAGCAGCGATGGCTTTGGTTCATACATTTGACCGTGTTCGCCGATTCCAGCGACCAGCAGATGCAGGAGAGCCGGTAAGTACCACAAAACCTCCTCGTACTTTCATGCATTTCGAGTTTTTGTCATAAATGCATGTTTAGTAGCAATAAATGCGCTAGGAATAGGATAGTTTAAATATGCAAAAACGCGCAACCGCGTCTGTGTCGGTGCCAGGCGCGTCTGTGTCGGGTCCAGGCGCGTCTGTGCCTGGAACCGCGTTTGTGCTGAATGCGGACACGTTTGTGAAATGTAGAAGCGTATGTGCTTTGTAGGAGCGTTTATGTCATGTAGGGACGTCTGTGTTCCCTGGTCACGTTTGTGCATGGCATAGGCACGTTTGTGTTCAGAAAACGCGTCTGTGTTGCAGAAGCGCGTTTGTGCAGTCTATAAGCGCGTTTAGGTGTTAAAAGCGCGTTTGTGTGTCAAAATGCATGGTTTTAGTCTTTTAGGTCAAACCGGCAGTTCTGTGATGAACACACGCTGTCGATTGGATAAGCTGTTGAGAGGATACACTCAAGCAGGTCCTCTAGGAAGAGTAGAATAGATCAAGGCACTTTGTGATGAACAGGGAGCACCAAGATAGGCAGCACTTTGTGATGAACAGGGAGTGCGAATGTGAGTGACACTTTGTGATGAACAGGGAATGTCACACACGTAGTACTTTGTGATGAACAGGGAGCACTACTAGGGTAGATAGAAACACTTTGTGATGAGCAGTGAGTGTCACTAGGAGAGATAACCAGATGCATTTAGGTAGCAAGTAGCATTTTGTGATAAACAGTGAATGCCACGATAACTGACAAAATTGATTGTGTGACTGCAGGAGTATTTGCCGATGTTAGAGTCACGGGAGAGATTCCCGTCGACTCAGAGGTTGCGACCAGAGTTGTCGATCCAGGACAGGATATCCATTGAGGAGATGGGTCTGACACATGTGCTATTTGTGCCTTAGTTTCGGGCAAACATGGGGTTGCTGACTGCGTTAGCTGAGAGATGGCACTCGGAGACGTGCACGTTTCACTTGCCGATGGGTGAGATGACAGTTACATTAGAGGATGTCTACAGGATTCTGCATATCCCTATTGATGGAGAGTTGATTCCCTATGACCGTGACGGTGATAGGGAGGCATTGAGATGGGTTTTCCAGGATCCCGGGTTGGAGATGCGAGCAGGTCATGTAGCCTGGGATACCATGACTGCCACAGGTTTAGCATTGCCGGCAGTTATTGGGGGAGCCATCAGTGGGTATTTGTGTCCAGACAGGGCCACACGAGGATTGGCAGTGGGCTGGGGAGGGGCATTGGAGACGCTGATGACAGAGCACACTAGGTATGCATGGGGGCCATGTGTCCTGGCACATTTATATTATGAGCTGCATCAGTTTGTATACCACGGATCAGTGGGTTTGGGCTGCGGCGTGACTCTCTTGCAGGTGTGGGCTTATGAGCACCTTCCCATCACACGGCCCATTCATTTCAGAGGCAGAGGATAGGGACGGAGCTTCGTGCACTTGTACGACATGATTACTTCCCAGCCTCAGATTGGTAGATTGGAGCATTGGAGGTGCGTCATAGATGACATAGACATGGTCATCTGGAGGTCGTACCTGGGGTGCGAGGAGTGGGATGACGACGCATTGGAGCTACCATATGTTTTCAGGAGCAGGTATTTGATGGGGCGAACGCCCTATATTTTGGAGAGGCAGCTTGTTGATAGGGTGTGCAGGCAGTTTGGGCGGATCCAGCGGATGCCACGGGGCTCGGGCATGTATGCCCGTACGGTCAGAGATCAGGTGCAGTTTGGGCCGCTATTATCATATGATCAGGTGGTGACACAGCTAGCAGAGATGATGCCGACGCCCTGGGACATGTGGCCAGAGGTAGATGATGCAGGGATGGACGCAGAGTACTCTGCGTATTGGGCAGAGCATCCGTTTCCCAGGTTGACAGATCCGGCAGAGCCACTGGAGGGAGAGGGTGGAGGAGATGATGATGATGGTGGAGGGGATGGAGGTAGGGGCCGGCGGAGGCGGAGGGGAGTGGTGGGAGAGAGGCGGGTGGCACCTCGGAGGGAGGGAGGACAGGAGAGAGCAGCTCTGGTGGTGAGGGGTCGGGTTGGACTGCCCCTACAGGTGCCAGCAGCACAGGGTCCTAGAGCACAGGGACCTAGACAGGTGCAGGCAGAGGGACAGAGACAGGTACAGCCACAGGTACCTAGACAGGCACAGGGACAGGTGCAGGCAGAGGCACAGGGACAGGCACCTGCAGGGGAGGAGCCACAGGCAGAGGCTGAGAGCGGAGATTCTGAGGAGGATGAGGTGCTGAGGCTGCGAGAGATCTACCAGGGCCAGGCAGATGATATTGAGGATTTGGTGTGGGAGAGAGATCACCTCAGGATCAGGGTCAGAGACACAGAGCGGGAGAGGGATCAGGCCATCCAGAGATATACTAAGGCCGAGACAGCTCTAAGGGCAGGGAGGCGGGCAGCAGAGGATGCAGGGGCAGGCTACGCATATGTCTTGCGAGCCGGAGAGGAGATCGCCTACTGGAGGGATCTATACTATGCAGCCGTGCCAGCAGATCAGCGAGCTAGGAGCTTCCATAGATCGTCGCGCATAGCGACGGCTACGGGAGGGAGTCGCAGGAGACAGGCATCCAGCGGTGGGGTCATGGGGCCTCCACCACCACCAGAGAGACAGGGGGATCCTGGGGCGGGACCATCTACAGCTCAGACTCCGTCAAGGCCAGGCGGCTCCGAGGGAGGGAGTTCATCATAGCCTTAGAGGGCTCCCCATTGTATCAGTATATGTACCATTGTTATATTATAGACACCTGCGGGTGATTCTTTTGTAGCCATATGATTCTTTTGACATCATTGTATCATGACACATTTTGATTATATATGAGATGATTCATTTTGCGGCAGCTATATGCATGTGTACCTTATGTGATGAAATGTTCTTATGTGATGCATGATGCAAATGTGAATGTATGTAATGCAAATGAATATGATAATGCAAATGATTATTTACATAATGAAAATGTGAGATGTGCTAACATGTGTTGTATGCAGGATGTGATGCAATTGTGATATCTATATGTATGTGTGAAATGCTTATATGTGGTGATGTAGGTGTAGCTATATGAAATGCAAATGTTTTTGGTGTGTCATTATACTCAGTCATGTGATAGCGAGCTACGCGGACTCGAGAAGGACGATGGAAGTCAATCAAGAAAGGGGGATGGAAGACAGAAGATATGAACATGAAAGAGCTTCTTGTGCATTATCATCATTGAGCTTTATTATGGCAGAATAGGTTATGACAATCGAGGCATTTGTTCGGCCCAGAAAGTCATTGTACCTGTTTGCATGGAGATAAGACAGTCACAAACAAGGAATGCCCCAGTTCATACTAGACTCATAGTGTCCTCATATCCTTGGACAAGTCATAGCATTACTAAAAGACAATCGACAGACAGCAAATGCAAATAGGTGACGATACCCCATCCTCGCCTTTCTAGTCAAAGACATCCTGGAGATAGAATCTCTAGTCAAAGACATCCTGGAAAAGCTAAAAGACATGTCACCAAAAAAAGATGAAATCAAAAGAAAACCAAGACTCGACACCAACATCCACTGTAGTCCTCAAGTTTAGTGTCTCTTGTCACTTGTATAAGTCGAATTTTGATTGTGGTCACAATGTTTACTTTCACAAAAAGGATAGATAGCACTGAACCATATGTTGTCTGAGTCTGTTGAAAGATTTGATTTTGTTGAAGCTCATTGTTGCTGCTGTGTCTCATTTGAAACTGACTGAATCCATGAAACTGATACTTTATTGTGGAGAAGATGGAACTTTATTGCGGATCTTCGATGCAAATGCTGCTTTATTGCGGATTGTGCGCGGATAGACTGAAGGAATCTGGAAGAAACTGTACTCCTCGAAACATGTGATGTTCTCAGTTCCACAACCATCACTAGACTTAGGAATTGGCCGTAGTCACAGATAGGATCCGATTTATTATGGATGGAAAGGGAGTGAAAAGGGAGGGTTTATTATGAATGGCTAACCAATCTTGGGTAGATCAATAACAAGCCATGATGGGAATGGGTAAGTTTATTGTGAGTGAATAGGTTGTGAGTGTGTGCAAAGTGAAAGGATGAAGAGAATCCTGAAGGAGAGAGGAGCAATGTCTCTACACATGGCGCTGGTGACCCAGTTTTCACCATGGTACTTGCCCAGGGCGCCACCGAAGTGGTTTTCACCATTGGACGAAATTATTTCTCTTTACTTTTCTCAATTTTTCAATTTTTTTGTTGTCACAAGGCGCCTGTTTGCCAGGTTTTCACCAAGTAACGATTTTTTTGTTTTATAATTTTTTTGTATTTTTTGAAAAAAATTTGATTTTTTTTTTGTATTTTTGCATTAGGATATTCCAAAGAGCTTATGTGTAGAATCTGCGAAGGTGCATGCTGTTGATAGGATCCTCCAAGGGTTCACCTTCTGTAGTTCAGAGCTGATATGCCCCAGATCCATATACTACTGTGATGATGTAAGGACCAAGCCAGTTGGGTTCAAATTTGCCCTTGTTATCTCTGTCTTGCTGATTCTTGGGGTTCTCTCTGAGGACTAAGTCACCTACCTCAAATGTGCGAGGCTTGACCTTGTGATTGTAACTGCGACTCATTCGTTGTTGGTAAGCCTTGACATGATTAAAAGCAGTGTGTCGTCGTTCTTCCAGCAGTTCTAGTTCTTGTAAGCGAGAGACCCTGTAGTCTTCATCGTTGATTACGTTTCTCAAGGAGACCCGTAAAGAAGGTAACTCGACCTCAATAGGCAAGATGGCTTCAGAGCCGTAGACAAGTGAGTAGGGTGTAGCTCCTGTAGGTGTGAGGACACTTGTGCGGTAGGCCCAAAGTGCAGGATTGAGTTGGACATGCCAGTTACGGCCAGCGTCGTCGACTATCTTTTTAAGGATTTTAAGAATTGTTTTGTTAGACGCCTCAGCTTGGCCATTACCTTGGGGGTAGTATGGTGTGGAGAAACAATGAGAGATATGGAAGCGCTCATAGAGTTCACGAACATCCTGATTCTTGAAAGGATGCCCGTTATGGGTAATAGTGGAAGTAGGGATCCCGTATCGGCAAATGATGTAGTTCAGAATGAAAGTAGCAATTTGTTTCCCAGTAACTTGTGTGAGAGGCACGGCTTCAATCCACTTTGTGAAATACTCTGTGGCTGTGATAATGAATTTATGACCGTTGGAAGAAGGAGGGTGAATCTTGCCTATGAGATCGAGTCCCCATTGACAAAAGGGCCAAGGAGATGCAAGTGGTTGTAGTTCCTGTGCTGGTGCATGTATGAGGTCTCCATGAATTTGACACTGCTTACACTTCTTGACAAACTGATATGCATCTTTTTCCATAGTAGGCCAGTAGTATCCAGTCCTGATGAGTTTCTTGGCCAAGGTAGGACCACTAGTATGCGGACCACATATTCCTTCGTGCACTTCTCGTAATGCAATCTGAGCTTCGTCACTCTCTAAACATCTAAGGAGGGTGCCATCTAGACCTCGTCGGTATAGGATATCAGCTAAAATGACGTATCGAGAGGATTGGCGAATGAAAGTGCGGCGTTGGTTGTTCGATAGATCAGGAGGTAAAATATTGTCGCGAAGGTATGTGAATATGGAACCATATAACTGGGATTCAGGACCAACAAAACATATCATTTTAGTAGGAGTGATCTCATATGACGGAATCAGCAGGTTGTCAACCAGGAACTCATAGCGAGTCTCATTTTGCGGTAGATCAATGAGCGAAGCAATTGTAGCCATGGCATCAGCAGCGCGATTCTGTTCTCTTGGTATCTGCTCAAACTCTATCTTTGCAAAGTGCTGTTTCAGATCATCTACCAGTTGTTTATAAGGCATTAGCTTTTCATCTTTTGTTTGATAATCATCAGTTACTTGACGGATGACAAGTTGAGAATCCCCAAAAACACGAAGTTCTTGGATCTTCCATTGAACTGCAATTCTTAAGCCAGTTGTTAATGCCTCGTACTCCGCTATATTGTTGGTGCAAGGAAATGATAAGCGGTATGACTTTGGTATAGAATCGCCTTGAGGAGTTATAAATAGTATACCCGCTCCTGCCCCATGCTGTGTGTATGAGCCGTCAAAGTATAATTGCCATGGCTTTGCAGGTGACATTGTTAGAATGGACTCATCTGGAAATTCTGACTGTAGAGGAACATCATCTATCATGGGAGCATCTGCCAATTGATTTGCAATTGCTTGTCCTTTTATAGCTTTTCTGTCCACGTATTCAATGTCGAATTCACTCAAGATCATTACCCACTTGGCTAGCCGCCCAGTAAGTGTAGCTTTGTTGAGAAGATATTTTAGTGGATCAATTCTGGCAATCAACTTAGTCTTGTGAGTGAGCATATAATGTCGTAATTTTTGTGAAGCAAAGACCACAGCGAGACAGGCACGCTCAATTGGTGTGTAGTTCAGCTCATATCCCACCAATGTGCGACTGATATAGTAGACTGCTTTTTCCTTGCCGTCAGGTATTTGTTGTGCTAGGAGTGCCCCCAGTGCTGTTGGAGTAGCTGATATGTAAAGTAGCAATGGTTGATCTGGAATTGGTGGCATCAAAACTGGCGGGTTCAAAAGATAGTCTTTAAGTGCCTGAAAAGCCTGTTGACAGTTCTCATCCCATTTGAACTTGATGTTTTTGTGTAGCAGATGCTGGAAAGGGTTACACTTATCTGCAAGTTGTGCTATGAATCTTCGTATGGACTGGAGTCTCCCTTGTAAAGATCGAAGTTGACTGATATTCTTGGGTGGCGGCATGTCCAAGATAGCCTTGACCTTTGCTAGATCAGCTTCTATTCCTCTTTTAGACACAATGAATCCTAGGAGCTTCCCGGAGGTTACTCCAAAGACACATTTCTTAGGATTTAACCTTACCTTGTACTTTTCCAACCGATCAAAAGCAACTGAAAGTATGTCCAAGTGTGTATTTCTGTCTATTGATTTAACCAAAAGATCGTCAACATAATCTTCCACGGTTATGTGCATGAGATCATGGAAGATAGTAGTCATAGCTCGTTGATACGTGGCACCTGCATTTTTCAGCCCAAAGGGCATGACATTCCAGCAGAAGGTTCCCCATGGACAAGTAAATGATGTTTTATGTTGATCTTCGGGTGCTATCCTGATTTGATTATATCCAGAAAATCCATCCATTAAGGATAACATCTCATGGTCTGCTGTGAGATCAACAATTAAATCAATGTTTGGTAATGGAAAATCGTCCTTTGGACAAGCCTTGTTGATATCCCTGAAGTCTGTACATATTCGGATGCTGCGATCTAGTTTGCTAATAGGTACTAAGTTGGAAATCCATTCGGGATAATCAATTGGGCGTATGAATCCGACATCCAGTAATTTTTCCAGCTCTGCCTTGACTAATAATGCCACTTGTGGATGCATTTTCCTCAATTTCTGCTTTACTGGTTTTGCCCCCGGTTTGACTATTAAATGATGCATTACTAAATCGGGGTCTAGTCCAGGCATATCAGCATAAGACCATGCGAAGTTGACTTGTCGTTCCTTAAAGAAGCTTATGAATCTTGCTTTCTCGGCCTCAGTCAATGATTGAGCCAAAAATATGTTGTGTGGAACCTCTGCTGTACCAATGTTTGTCTTTATAGTCTCCTCTACCAACATGGATGATTTTTCCTCGTATGATGCTGGGAGAATGTCAAGCCTTCCATCTTCGGGTGCCTCAGAGAGGTTTTCACCCTCAGATACGTCCTTTCTTTTTACTTTTTTAGAGTCAGATAGCGCCACAGTGTGGTTTTTGCCATAAGACCCTTGTTTTGTTTTTATTTTCACATTTTTGCGACTAGAAGGCCCGACACCCTCACCAAAGTATGCCATGTTATTAAGCTCTATGGTGTATCCTGCTTTATGGTCTCCAAGAGGAAGATCATCGCAAATGCCAAGATAATCGACAATAGCTTCGTCATTTTGAAATGTATCAAGCTGTGCTGGTCCATCCTGATCCCAGTCAATGAGTTGGGGGTGAACGAGGGGAAGGTCTTTAGTGTTTTTAGAGTTCGCAAGGCTAATAGTGAAGATGTGGTTATATTCAGGTATGTCAAGGTAATCGTCGAGGTCATCGATGGCACTCTCCTCATCAGTTTCGATCATGAGCGAATCCAAATTGTCATCACTAGTAGCACCCTCAGGGACAAGTGTCCTCATCCTATGTGATCTTGACCTAGGGCCTTGAAACGAAGCTTGTGCGGGATCCTTATGGGTCGGTTCTTGGCCAACTCTGAATTTTTTGTAAAATTCCTCCTCCTCTGTAGGTTCCTCTGGCTCTCTAAATGTCTCGTTGAGCTCATAGTCGCTGGAGGATTTGTCTGAACCCCATTCCCATTCGTTGGAATCTGTAGAATAGTCATCTTCTTGTTGAACTTCAGCCACTTTGACTCGCCATATCTGTTTTGTTCTTTTATTTTGAATCTTGGGATTTAGAAAACCAAGCCCCTTGGAGCGTTCCCTTCTTGTAGTTAGCTCAGGTTGTAAAGGCTCCATGACACCTTCTTTGCGTAGTCCAAGAGGACTTTTTCCATCATACCCGAATCTTTGCAGAATTTTGAAACCTTTGCCATAGTTCTCACAGGGTATTATAATTTGATCATGTGTATCCTCTTCAGCGTCCTTATATAGCATTTTATATAAATTTTCTTCCTCTAGTTCGCCCCATTTTTGAAAGACGGTAGGATCCCATTTGAGTAGCATGATGGAGCTTTGCTTATTAGGATGTGGCCTCCCATATTCCTTGGGGGAGTTCATGACTTGTCGTAAGAACATTGTTTGATTCAGAGTGTATTCTCCCATGCCTTTGTCTTGAAACTTGGCTCTAAGTTCACCTTGTTTGGATGTCGAGGGCTTTAATGACTCAGGATCAATATATGCTGAAGAAGGAGTAGCCTCACGATTGCTGGGAATGATAGTCTCAGTATGTGATCTCAAGTTATTGCAATATATGAATGGATTTCGATCACCATTGACCGTTACCTCGACTCCATTATGAGGAAACTTAATGCATTGGTGGTATGTTGATGGGACTGCCCTCATTTCATGAATCCACGGACGTCCTAGCAATATGTTATACGTGAGATCTAGATCCAGGACTTGACAAACCACATCCTTTGTGACTGGCCCTATTCTTAGTGGTAAGATGACCGTGCCCTTGGACGAACGCTCTTCATCATCATAAGCCTTAATAGTGATTTGGTTTGTAGAATTCACAGCTTTGTCAGAATATCCCAATTGTCTGATGGTGCTCAATGTACAAATATTAAGACCTGCTCCTCCATCTATCAGGACTCGTTTTATTCGGTGTTTATGTATGAAGGCTTCAACATGTAGGGGTGCATTATGAGGCTGACTTATGGAGGCATCATCGGCTTCTGTGAATGTGAGGGAGTGTGGAACGGATAAATATCCCACCATGGCTTGAAACTGGTCCACGTTCAGATCAGTAGGGACGGCAGTATCTCTCAAGGTTTTATCAAGGATAGCTTTATGTGCAGGAGATATACGTAAGAGCTCAAGAATAGAGATGAGCGCAGGTGTCTTCCCTAGTTGTTCTACAAGGTCGTACTCAGGTTTGGTTGATGAAAGATTGGTATTCTTAGTAGAGGCACCTGGCAATGTGATCTTACCTCGATGGGTTGTAACATGACATTCAGAGGTAGCTTCGGACGAAGATCCCACACCTTTTAGGACAATTTTAGGTCTTTGAGAAGGATTCTCAGGATTTTTGTTTTTGATAGTAATGGTAGAAATATGATTGTCCATTGAGATGTGATTAATAGTGGAATCATAATTGTAAGATGTTCTAGTGTAATTGGCTTGATCATCTGTGACTTTGCCTTTTCCCTTGTCATGTTTTGGGAATGGTTCCTTAAACACCTCATGCTCTTGATTAGATGAATGTCCTTCAATCTCAATATCTCCTCTGTCAATGAGATCTTGTACAATGTTTTTCAATCGATGGCAATTACTTGTCTTGTGACCCTTGCTCTTATGAAACTCACAAAACTCATCATCATTCCACCAATTTGGTTTTACCTTTGGTTCATATGGAGGAAAATCTGGGACCGTGATCACTTTGTTTGCTACAAGCTTTTTGAATACTGATTCAAGTGGTTCTCCCAATGGAGTGTACTTGCTTCATGGTTTAGAAGTTGTTTGATTGTTCACTTGATTGTTGGTAGAACTTGATCCAGAAAAGACGAACTTTGGTCTTACTGTGTTGGCATCAACAACACCATCATTAACCGTGTTCTTGTTCTTGTTCCAAAATTTTGGTTTGTCCTTTCCTTTGAAGTCCTCTTTGTTTTCTTTGAATAGCTTGATAACTCCTTGTTCAATTAAGACCTTTTCTGTTGCTAGGCCCTTTTCAATGACATCCTTGAATGTAGACAAACAAGCTTTTCTGAGATCATAGCCAATAGCTTTATTAACGTTTTGTGTGAACATCTCCACCATTTGTTTTTGCGGGATTTCGCAAGAGCATCTACTAGCTAGGTTTCTCCATCTCTGTAAAAATGTTGCGAAAGATTCTCCTTCCTTTTGTTTAGTATTGCACAAGGTAGTAACTGAGACATCTGTTTCAATGTTGTAAGAGAAATGCTGAATGAATGCCTCTGCTAAGTCGCCCCATGACTTAATACCGGGAGGTAATTGAGAAAACCATTCCATAGCTTGATCTCCTAAGCTCTGTGGGAACAACCTCATCAAGTATGTTTCTTCTGCCGCTACCTCAATGCAAGCTGTGAAGAATTGTCTTATATGTGCCTTGGGGTCTCCTCTCCCTCTATATTTGTCAAATTTTGGTGTTACAAAGTGCGGAGGAAATGGAGGCATTGGAATGCTCTTATCAAAGGGATAAGGGCATATATCTCTCATAGTGTATGTAGGTTTGGATGTACTCATGTCCTCCACTTTCTTTTGTAGATCTCTAATTTGTTGCTCCAAATTATTTTTGGGAGGAGATTGATTTCTTGTAGCATACCCCATGTTTGAAACACCCATTTGAGGAGGAGCTTGTTGCATGTATGGATGATACTGATCATAAACATGTCCATATGGAGGTCTATATTGTTGCGACATATATGGAGCACTTGGCATAACTTCTTGTTGAGGGACCCCATATCTGTTTTGTGTGTATAAACCATATTCAACAGGTCTTTCATTTTCCATTGTGTTGCCCCCAATTTTGACATGAGGTCTCCTTGTGTCAAAATTTTGAGGATGTCCTTGAGTATCCACTTGTCTTGATTGATCCATACCTTGAGCATGTGTTTGAGCATAAGGCCTCCATGATGGTCTTTGAATGTAAGTATCATATGTTTGAGCTTGTGTATGTGGGATTGCTGGTTTTTGAAGCAAAACTGATGGTGACTCAGGCATCATATTCGGTCCTCTATTTCCTCCACTATTTGGTCTCCTTTGATCCATGTTGGATTGAGTTTGTTGTGAGGATCGACTTTCCATAAGTTGAGATAAGTCAAAATCATGTGGTATTTTAGCTCCACTTTGTGCCATCATGTTTAAAAAGTATTGACGATCTCTCCTCATTATCTCTTCAACCAATCTATTGAATTGAGGATCCATTATAGATTCTTGTATGTCTGCTGATAGTATTGAAGAATTGTCAACATTGTCATTGTGTGTAGTATTGTTGTTTATAGTGTTTGCGCTTTCCACATTTGGATTGTTTCTATAAACATTCATGTCTGGTAATGTAGTGTGCTCAGGATTGTAGAATAGATCATTGTCATACTCGTAAGAACTCATGTTTGCGGATTCTTGAGCTTCTTTAGCTATTCTCCTAGATTTTTGAAGGCGGGTTTCAACCATGAACTAGGTGTTAGACCAATATGTGAAAAACTAGACGAAAATGACAAGAGTATGGAAGACCAAGAGTTGTATGGAGTGTAAATGAATCTTGAGGTGTACTTGCAATGTCCAAAGTGTAAGACCAAGTATGTAAGTAGTAGAGTAGGTGTGACTTCCAAAGAGAGGATAGTTTCTCTTGATGAGGTAAGCTGACCTTGACCCTAAGTAAGACCAAATGAGACCCAAAGGTAAGAAACCTTGATGAGGGACCACTTAGCAAAGTGTAGTAGTATGTAGTGTGTTGACCAAGTATGATGAGGACAAGCAAGTGACCTTTTGACTCAAGTTTAGACAAGTATGAATGTAAAATGAGGTATGAAGCAATGATGGACTGTGTAAGACCTTAGAACAGGCTGAATGCTAGATTAAACCTGAAGAGACAACCTAGGAAGCTCAAGTATGCCGAAACTGATTTTCTTTGTTTGCTTGACTGTTAAAATTTTTCAAATCCTGACACAGACGCCTCTGTATACTTCACAGACGCGGTTTTAAGACACAGTCGCTACTCTGTTTGACGCAGACGTGATTCTGAGATTTTCCTATTGATGTTTGCCGGGACTGTAACAGTTTTTTTTTTTTGCAATTGTGGACACAGACGCGCCTGTATACTTCACAGACGCGATTCCCAGACACAGACATGTCTCTGTTCGACACAAACGCTGATAAAAACACAGACACTATTCTGTACTTCACAGACGCGTTTATCCAACACAGACGCGGTTTGAACAGACACAAACGCGTTTCTGTAACCTTAGTGCAATCTTTCCTATCTGTGAATTTGTTTTGATGTGACCAAATCTGATTGTTCGACTGTTTTTCGTGACAAGAGGACACAATGTTGATGACTCAATGTTTGCAGACTGTTTAGACTCCAAAAAGTGTGTTGTTTGATGTAAAAAGTTTTTGCATACACTTGAAGACACAAAAGACACAATGTTTTGCTGTTTTGTTTTTGAGTGTTTGAATGTTTAGCATAAGACAAGCACAAATCTTAGGGCTGGCCAAGACAATAGTTGTTGATCCCACATAGGGTTTTACCCCCGAGGCTACGCTATTCAGAGCGGATACTTAGATGCTTGACCTCACTGGCTCCACCCTCGGCACTCACTTCTCGGGTCAGCCAAGCATCAGTCCCCATGAAAACTCCCCATGGCGAACTTTGTATCTCTACTAAGAACCGTATGTGTGTGGGCCGCTACCAGAGGTCCGACCTCCTGCCTCAACAACTAGAAGGATTTGGGCATCTAAAACAAAGAGGTGCTAGTAAGGGCATCCGCTTGTGTGGCCATACATGCGGCACTTTCAGCTCTGTAAATACAGAAGGCTCCCAGCCGGTAGGGGTTACGCCCTACAAATGATCAAATAAATTTGATCAAACGGGTTTATGGGGAGACATAGTGTCGGTATGAACTAATCAGCACACGTTATTCATAGTTTTCACCATGAATACATTTGATTATAGTGGTTTGGATGAGGTGGGTTTTCCTCGCTACCACTTGGGTCGTTCTCTTCTCACTAGTAGTCCTAATGACCACACGGGAAGACAGGCCCTCTAAAGAGTAAACAAAAAGAGCCTATTGCTCAAGACACAAAAGACAATGATTCAATTTTAGTGCACCAATTGAAGTGTTTGCTAAGCTATGAAAACAAGGCACACAATAAAAAAAAATTACAAAACCCTAGCTAAGGCCCTGCAACAAAATTGTTAGTAGTTTGGGTTGTTTCAAATGATAACCCCTTCCTGCAAGCACACAAGTTAGGTAAATTTTAGAAAACCCAAAAAGACTTTGTGAAAAGGGGCCTTCAACAAAAATGTATTTGCCTCCAAAGCAAGCTGCACAAACCAGGTTAGCTAGATCTGCAAAGGTTAGCCGAAAATAAACCAGATCTGAAACCCTAAGTACAAAATCCGAAAACTCGAATCAAAGAAACTTGAAAAATTTGCAAAACAGAAAGCACAGACGCCTTTATACCAGACACAGACGCGTCTGAACTACACAGACGCGGTTCTGTAGTTCACAGACGCGATCAAAGGTCACAGACGCGATTAAAATTCTCAGACGCGATTCCAGAAACCTGCAAAAATAAAAATCTGGCAAAAACACAGGTGCGATTCACGATATCACAGACGCTTCTGAAACACAAAAACGCGATCCGAACACTCGCAGACGCGGAAAAAAACTAAAATGTCGTTGAAATCGTCCGATCTGCAACTTCAAAAATGCAAAATCTGCAACAAAAATGTTAAATGCAAAGGGACAACAGTCCCACCGGGCGTGCCAAAATGTTTATGGTGAAAATGGATAACAATAAACAACAATATTGAAAGACTAAAATGGATTCAACCACTAAACCCTAGCCTAACAATGAACAAAGATCCACCATAACATATGAAGATAACCTAAGACAATGCAAATAACTCAAAATCACAAAGATTATACCATCACATGTCCAATAGGGTTTTGATCTCCATTCTTCCTATCTCCATTGATCTTGTTTGATATGCTTGCTCTCAGATTTTTGTATGCACAAGAGCTCAACAAAGAACAGAATGTGGTTGCAAGTGGAATTGTAGTGTAGCCAAGTACTCCAAAATCAGTCATTAGGATGTGTCATTAGTCATTAGGATTTGACAATGAAGAAAGCATCTCCTTAAATAGAAGACACAATAAGAAATGGAGGGTTAAGATTGAGAGGTGTAAAAAGAGAGGTCGGCTAGGATTAGAGGGTAGGTAAAGGAAATAATAAAATAATGAAAGAGGTAGGTAGTGTATGAATTAAGAGATGAATGACATGTGTCATGTGTAGAAAAAGATAATGAATTAATTAAATAAATAAAGATTTATTTAATTAATAGAAGAAGTGGGATCAATTAAATAAATAAAATATTTATTTAATTTAGGAAAGGGATAATTTAAATAAATAAATGTATTTATTTAAATGAGAAATAAGGCTAGAAGAGGATAAATGAATTAATTAAATAAATAAAAATTTATTTAATTAATAGAAGAATTAGGCTTAGATAATTAAATAAATAAAATATTTATTTAATTAGACATGACAATTTTGAGTGTCTACAGTTTCTACAATAGGTAAGACATGTTCCTAATTTAAGAAGAAATTTAATTTCTGTAGGGCAACTAGGTAGTGAAGGTTGCATAGTTACCTTCTTAGACAATATGTGGAAGGTCATTAAAGGATCATTAGTAGTAGCTAAAGGTGCAAAGGTAGGCACATTATATCTGTGTACTGGTAACACTTACTCTACCTTAGCTGCTATAGATAAAGTTACTGCAAGGACAACAACAATAACTATTGCAAGAACAGATTCGATAATGTGGCACCATAGGCTTGGGAACATGAGTGAGAAAGGGATGAAAACCCTTCACTCCAAAAATCTATTGCCAGGACTAAAGAAGATTGATTTAGAGTTCTGTGAAAACTATGTTTATGGTAAACAGAAAAGAGTCAGATTTCTCAAGGTTGGGAAAGAGAAGAAGAGTGAGAAGTTAGAGCTTGTACATTCAGATGTATGGGGACCGGCTCAGGTATCATCTCTTGGTGGCTCTTGTTATTATGTTATTTCTATTGATGACTCAACCAAAAAAATATGGGTATATTTCCTAAAACAAAAATCAGATGTTTTTGAAACTTTTAAGAAATGGAAAGCTTTGGTCGAGAATGAGACAGGAAAAAAGTTGAAGTGTCTCAGATCGGATAATGGAGGTGAGTATTGTAGCAAAGCATTTGAATATTACTGCTCCTTAAATGGGATTCAAAAGCAAAAGACATTTCCAGGAACTCCACAGGAAAATGGTGTGTCAAAGAGAATGAATAGGACTATCATGGAATGCACGAGGAGCATGAGATTGCATGCTGGATTGCCCTTACATTTTTGGGCAGATGCTGTACAAACTACTGTCTATTTGATAAATAGAGGACCTTCAACCCCTTTGGATGGTGGTATTCCAGAGGAGGCATGGATTGGTAAAAAGGTAAA
Source organism: Cryptomeria japonica (assembly GCF_030272615.1). Lineage (NCBI taxonomy): Eukaryota > Viridiplantae > Streptophyta > Pinopsida > Cupressales > Cupressaceae > Cryptomeria > Cryptomeria japonica. Next base: position 216,815,629 of record NC_081408.1, on the reverse strand, counting down.
TTATTCTTTTCTAAAAACTTTTGGTTGCGAAGCTTTTGTCCATGTTGATAAAGAAAACAGAACCAAGCTTGATGCTAAATCTCAGAAATGTACCTTCGTTGGATATGGGATAGATGAATATGGCTATTGGTTATGGGATTTTGAAAATAAGAAAACAATTGGAAGTAAAGATATTATATTCAATGAGAATGTTATGTATAAAGAACAGATGCAGGAAAAGAAGCATGAACAAGACAAACAAGAATATGTGGTGTTGGATGAGATTCTTGAAAATGAAATGACACAGGTACCTGATACTCGGCAACAACAGATTGTCCCACAAACTCCTGCAAGTGTTAGATGTTCTACGAGGACAAGTAGACCCCTTGAAAGATTTTCTCCTTTTTTGTATTCTATTTTATTAATGGATTTTGGTGAACCAAAAGAATATGAAGAAGCAATGCAGGTAGATGCCAAACAACAGTGGGAGTTAGGCATGAAAGAGGAGATGGACTCCTTGATGAAAAATAAGACTTGGGACTTAGTCCCTTTACCCACAGAAAAAAGAGCCTTGCCTAACAAATAGGTTTATCAGCTGAAGGAGGAGGAAGGAAGTCAGAAAAGATATAAGGCCAGACTTGTGGTAAAATGTTTTGCACAGAAAAAGGGTATAGATTATCATGAAATATTTTCTCCAGTTGTAAAAATGACTTCAATTAGAACTGTACTTAGCCTTGTAGCTGTAGATGATTTACATCTTGAACAATTAGATGTCAAAACAGCTTTTCTCCATGGAGATTTGGAGGAGGAAATTTACATGTTGCAGCCATAGGGATATGAGGTCAAAGGTAAGGAGAACTTGGTGTGCAGGTTGAAGAAAAGTCTGTATGGCCTAAAGCAAGCACCTCGACAATGGTATTTAAAATTTGATAGTTTCATGGCTGAACATGGTTATCATAGATGTCATTCTGATCATTGTGTATATTTTAAGAGATTTGATAATGGCAGTTATATTATCATGTTGCTTTATGTTGATGACATACTTGTTGCTAGGTCTAACATGCAACATATAAATGATCTTAAACAAAAATTAGTCAGGTCATTTGCTATGAAGGATTTGGGTGCAGCTAAGCAAATTCTCGGTATGAGGATTACATGGGACAGGAAAAATAGAACCTTGAATTTGTCCTAAAGTGAGTATATAAAGAAGGTGTTGAAAAGATTTAACATGCAGGATGCAAAAGAAGTTAGTACACCTTTGGCTAGTCATTTCAAATTGACTAAGGAGATGTGCCCAAAGGCACAGGAAGAGGTTAATAAAATGTCTAACATCTTGTATTCATCAGCTATTGGCAGTCTGAAGTATGCAATGGTATGCACAAGGCCAGATATTGTACATGCAGTGGGCGTTGTGAGCAGGTTTATGAGTAATCTGGGTATGGAATGTTGGTATTATGGTATGGTTTTGTCATTAATGTCAACACCTACTAAATACACCTACTTTGGAGATCCAACAACATTCACCGACAAACAGTAAACTATGCAAACAGTTACCTGTATATGGTTAACCGACAGGATATAATGTTCACCGGTACCTGCAATGACATGGAAGACACTTGGTAATGTCGAAGACATCATGTGGACACTTTATTTTGAAGTAATAATCATTGGTATATTCTTATTTGCATATTTGCTTTTACTAGCAAATAGGTCAAGGTTATCTAGGGTTACATCGATAGGTTTATCTTTTCCAGATCAGCATGGCATGCTATGAAGATGATTTATTATTGTTGTAAATGCATTAAGCCAACATGTTCAATCGGTTATTGCATCGAATATTGTATTATTTGTAAAATGTTTTTATTGTAATATCCTGTAGAGATGACCTACTAAAATTGGTCTTAGGGTATGGTATAAATGTAAGATCTTATTTGTAAGATCAAGTGTGGAATGCGAAAAAGATTTAAGGAAAGGTATATGCGAGATCAAGCAGGGATATACATGAAGACATCATTTGAAGGTAAAGTTAGGTTTTTGTAGAAGCATATCAGCATTACACCGATACTGAATCCAGCATATGAAGATGCTATTTTGTGCAGTACATTCTCATTGGATTTAACCATCCAATTGTAGTCAGTGTGACTCCCATTTGTGATTGAGCAGTGAGCTCTAGGCTGTTGGCCTTTCTGCATGTGCAGACCCCTCTTTGTACACTTACTGTCTGCAGTAGTATCATCTGATTGTGGGTAAGGTTTTCCACCGTGGCTTTTTCCCTTACAGGGTTTCCACGTACAAATATTGGTGTCATGTGTTGTGGATGACTTTGTGCTTATGTTTCATGCATTAATTCTTACCAGTACAACAATTTTCTATTAAACACTGTCTACCGGCATACTTAACTGATTTACCGGTATTAAGCATTAAGTTGGTTAATAAGTTTTTGGTTTGAATTTATTTGACAACTAATTCACCCCCCCCTCTCAATTGTCTCCGGGACCTACAATTAGTATCAGAGCCTAGTCCTCTTTTTGCAAAAGTTTAACAACTTGAGGAGATCCAATGTCTACTAATTATTTCAGAAAGGATAGTCCTAAACTTGATGGAACCAACTATGGGATATGGAAAAGAAGAATGGAGACACATCTGAATTGCATTGGTAAAGACATCTGGGAAGTTACTAAGAATGGTTATACTGCTATTGTAGCTGGTCAGACTACTCCCATTACTTTAGCTAAAGATGAAGAAAATGATTGCAAAGCAAGAGAAGCACTTTTGAGCACATTATTAGATCAACAAATCATGGGATTATCAGATAGGTCCACTGCAAAAGCTATTTGCGATAATTTGGAAACACTGAATGAAGGGGATTCCACATTCAAAATTGCAAAACTTGAAAGCTTCTGAGTCAGGTATGAACATCTGAAAATGGAAGAAGATGAAAGGATTTCTGCTTTTATGGAAAGAGTAAATGAAATTGTTTTGGGTATCAAATGTTGTGAAGGAACCTTGAGTGAAGATGAGATTGTTTCAAAAATCTTAAGAGGTTTGCCACCGGCATATAAAATGAAGGTTACTGCTATAAATGAGTTGAGAACAATGCCTAATACATCAGTAACTAGGGATACATTGATTGGAAAACTTTCAGCTTTTGAAATTGAGGAATTTGGTCCTGTTACTACTACAAAAACTGATTTGGCCTTCAAAGCATCAACATCATCTGCTCCATCCTTTGACAAATCAGACTGGAGAGCCTTTTATGCAAGAGAACTTGAAGAAACCAGGAAGGAGAATGAAGAGCTTGAAGAACTTGAAGCACTATTTGCAAGAAACATGCCAAAAGGTCCAATTGGAAGTAAGTATGAAGGTAAGGCACCCTTTAAATGTTTCAACTGCAATAAGATTGGTCATATGGCTTCAAGATACCCTGATAGACATGCTAGACTAAGAGAAGAAGCTAGAAGGACATACAAACCTAATCCTGAATATCAGAGATACAGATTTAAGAAAAACAAAGATAAATCTTGTTACATTGCTGATGAAGGTGTGACTGATGATTCGGATGAAGATCTAGTAGACAATGGATGGGTCTTTGTTGCTATAATAGAAGATCAACCGGTACCTATTTCTCAACTAGTAGAACAAGCCCTAGCAGCTAAAGTTGAATCAAAGGATCAATGGATTATTGACTCAGGATGCTCACATCACATGATTGGAGACAAAGGCAAATTCTTGAACTTTCAAGAATACAATGGAAGTTTAGTAAGATTCAGAGATGACAAAGCCTATTCAATCAAAGGTAAGGGTTCAATATCTCTTGATGGTAAACATAACACTGACAATGTCTACTATGTTGAAGGATTAAAACATAATCTTTTAAGTGTTGGTCAATTAGTTGAGAAAGGTTTTCAATTACAATTTAAAAATGGAAAATGCAAAATCATGAATAGAACTGGTTTGGAAATTGCAACCGGTAATCAGACTAGAGGTAATATCTTTCATTTGAATAACAGTGAAAAGGCATGCTTAATTGCACATATAGATGAAAGTTGGCTATGGCATAAAAGACTATGTCATGTAAATTTTGATTGCATGGTAAAAATCAGTACTTTTAAGGTAGTTAGAGATCTACCTAAAATTGTGAAACTTCATAATACAATTTGCAAGGAATGTCAATTTGGAAAACAGGTCAGAGCTAGTTTCAAAAGTATTCCAGAAAAATCCAATAATGCCCTTGATTTAATTCACACTGATTTATGTGGTCCAACTAGAACTAAAAGCTTACAAGGTGATAGATATTTCATGCTAATTATTGATGATTATTCTAGAATGTGTTGGGTTACTTTTCTCAAAGAAAAATTAGAAGCACTTGGGAAGTTCAAACTATTCAAAGCAATGGTTGAAAATAAAATCAGTAAGAAAATTAAATGTTTAAGATCAGATCAAGGAGGAGAATTCACATCTAAAGATTTTAATACATTCTGTGAAGTAAATGGAATCAAAAGACAGTTATCAGCACCTCGGACACCACAATAGAATGGAGTTGTTGAAAGGAAAAACAGAACTATCTTGGATGCAGCAAGAAGTATGTTATCAGAAGAAAATCTACCACATGTGTACTGGAGAGAGGCAGTAAGCACTGTTGTCTATACATTCAACAAAGTTCACATCAAAGGTGAAACCAGTAAGGCCCCTCATGAACTATGGTTTGGTAATACTCCTACTCTTAAGTATTTCAGAATTTTTGGAAATAAATGTTATATTAGAAGAGATGAGTATATTGGCAAGTTTGATCCTAGAAGTGATGAAGGAATATTTCTTGGTTATTCATCTAAGAGTAAAGCTTATAGATGTTTTAATAAAAGATTACAAAAAATTGTTGAGAGTACAAATGTAAAGATTGACGAACAATTTAGAGGAACTTCAAGGTATATAGACTCTGAACCGATAACAAAAATTATGACAAATGAACCTACAATAAATCCACCGGTACAGAATGATGATCCAGTTACTCTGGTATCATCAGAGGATTCCACAGTAATTGAAGAACAACAACAGACTAAGACACCCCGGTATGTAAGACTGAATTATTCTAAAGATCAGATAATTGGAAGCAAATTTAAAGGAGTCATGACAAGAGGAAGATTGGCAAATGAAGAGGTATGTCTTATTTCTCAAATTGAACCATTATCTATCAATGAGGCATGTGAAGATAAATTTTGGATTAAAGCTATGGAAGAAGAATTAGGACAAATTGAGAAAAATAATACTTGGACATTAGTTCCCTGGCCTAAAAATAAAAATGTAATTGGAACCAAATGGGTATTTAGAAACAAACTCAATGAAGATGGTAAGGTTGTCAAAAATAAAGCAAGACTAGTGTGTAAGGGATATTCTTATAAAGAAGGAGTTGATTACAATGAAACCTTTGCACCAGTAGCCAGAATTGAGGTAGTTAGATTATTCTTGACCTTTGCAACTCACAAGGATTACAAAGTTTATCAAATGGATATTAAATGTGCATTTTTAAATGGAGATCTTGAAGAGGAAGTCTATATTGAACAACCTGATGGATTTTCCTTGACAGATGACAGTGATATGGTTTGCAGATTAAGAAAAGCTCTATATGGACTAAAACAAGCTCCAAGAGCTTGGTATGCAACATTGGATAAGTATCTTTTAAAGATTGGTTTTACTAAAGGAAATGCAGATAGCAATTTATATTACAAAGTAACTAATGATGATATCTTGATTATTGAAGTATTTGTTGATGATATAATCTTTGGAGGAGAAGATGAATTATGCAAAGAATTTTCTCTTGAAATGCAACATGAATTTGAAATGTCTATGATAGGAGAAATAAAGTTCTTTTTAGGATTGCAGATTTTACAGACTGATAAAGGCATATTTTTGAGTCAATCTAAGTACTTGAAAGAACTACTTAAGAAATTTGGGATGGAAAACTCTAAATCGATAAGCACACCTATGACTACAAATGACAAATTATCTCAAAGGGATGAATCTACATCTATCAATCCAACTAGATACAAATCTATGATAGGAGGTTTACTGTATTTGACACAAACCAGACCTGATATTATGAATGCAGTATGTATAGTTTCTAGATTTCAGAGTAATCCTAGGGAAAATCATGAATCAACAGTAAAAAGGATTTTCTGGTACTTACAAGGCACAACAAATCTTGGATTATGGTATCCTAAAGATGAAAATTTTGATTTATATGAATACACAGATGCAAATTGGGCAGGAGATGTGGATGATAGAAAAAGAACCACTGGAGGAGCTTTCTTTCTTGGAAAAAGATTAGTTTCTTGGTTAAGTAAGAAACAGAGTTGTACATCTTTATCAACAGCAGAATCAGAATATGTTGCAGCAGCAACAAACTGTACACAGGTACTTTGGCTTAAGCAAATGTTGAAAGACATAAAGGTAAAATGCAAGGAACCTATTACTATATATTGTGATAACACTGCAGCAATTGATATATCTAAGAATCCAGTATTACATTCTAAAACAAAACATGTTTCTATCAAACTGAATTTTCTAAGGGAAAAAGTTGAAGAAAAGGAGATAAAACTGGTTTATGTGAATACTAAAGAACAACTTGCAAATATTTTCACAAAACCTTTGCCTAAGGAAACTTTTGAGTATCTCAGAGATCAGCTCGAAGTCTTACCTCCACCAGTAGAGACTTAGACAGTTGATGATTGTCATCAATCGACAAAATTAAATGGACAAATCTTTTATTCTGGTATTTGATGAGGAAGCTACTTCTCAGGGGGAGTAGTTGGTATATTGAATTGGTTGGTATTTTGTATGAACTTGACTTTTTGTGACCTTGGCATTTGATGTCAAAGGGGGAGAGATATATGAAAAATGCATTATCTTTTTGAGGAGAGATTGGTATGAGAGATTGGTATTGAAAATAAATCCTTAAATAAACACATGTTACTCCTAGGGGGAGAAATGGAGATTGTTGGTTTTTGTACTTGGCATTTCTGTTTTGGCACTTTGATGGTTTTTCCATCTTGTGTTGCCATCAATGCCAAAGGGGGAGATAGTTGGTATTTTGGTATGGTTTTGTCATTAATGTCAACACCTACTAAATACACCTACTTTGGAGATCCAACAACATTCACCGGCAAACAGTAAACTGTGCAAACAGTTATCGGTATATGGTTAACCGACAAGACATAATGTTCACCGGTACCTGCAATGACATGGAAGACACTTGGTAATGTCGAAGACATCATGTGGACACTTTATTTTGAAGTAATAATCACTGGTATATTCTTATTTGCATATTTTCTTTTACCGACAAATAGGTCCAAGTTATCTAGGGTTACACCGATAGGTTTATCTTTTCCAGATCAGCATGGCATGCTATGAAGATGATTTATTATTGTTGTAAATGCATTAAGTCGACATGTTCAATAGATTATTGCATTGGATATTGTATTATTTGTAAAATGTTTTTATTGTAATATCCTATAGAGCCGACCTACTAAAATTAGTCTTATTTGTAAGATCAAGTGTGGAATGCGAAAAAGATTTAAGGAAAGGTATATGCGAGATCAAGTAGGGATATACACGAAGACATCATTTGAAGGTGAAGTTAGGTTTTTGTAGAAGCATATCAGCATTACACCAGTATTGAATCCAGCATATGAAGATGCTATTTTGTGCAGTACATTCTCATTGGATTTAACCATCCAATTGTAGTCATTGTGACTCCCATTTGTGATTGAGTAGTGAGCTCTAGGCTGTTGGCCTTTCTGCATGTGCAGACCCCTCTTTGTACACTTACTATCTGTAGTAGTATCATCTGATTGTGGGTAAGGTTTCCCACCGTGGTTTTTCCCCTTACAGGGTTTCCACATACAAATATTAGTGTCATGTGTTGTGGATGACTTTGTGCTTATGTTTCATGCATTAATTCTTACCGGTACAACAATTTTCTATTAAACACTGTCTACCGACATACTTAACTGATTTACCAGTATTAAGCATTAAGTTGGTTAATAAGTTTTTGGTTTGAATTTATTTGACAACTAATTCACCCCCCCCCCCCCCAGTTGTCTCTGGGACCTACATGGAACATTGGGATGTTGTGAAATGGATTCTTCGATATTTGAAAGGAACTACTACGAAGGCATTATGTTTCAAAGGATCTAATGCTACTCTAAGTGGATTTGTTGACTCTGATCTGGCGGGTGATATTGATTCACAGAGGAGTACTAAAGGGTATGTTTTTACTATAGGGGGAACTACAATCAGTTGGATTTCTAGGCTGCAAAAGGTTGTTGCACTTTCAACCACTGAAGCTGAGTATGTTGCTGCTATAGAAGCTAGCAAGGAGATGATTTGGTTGCAATGTTTTATGGAGGAATTGGGTCAGACACAAGAGGATAGCCCATTGTATACTGATAGCCAGAGTGCCATTCATCTTGCAAAGAACTCTGCTTTTGATTCAAGGATAAAGCACATTTAGCTCAGGTACCACTTCATCCGGACTGTTTTGGAGGAGGGTCAGTTACGGTTTGAGAAGATTCACACAAGTGAGAATCCTGCCGATATGTTCACAAAGACAGTTCCATAGGAGAAGTTGATTTCTTCATCAGTTTCTGTTGGTCTTCTTGATTGATAATTGTGGAATTTATACTAGTCGAGTCCTAGTGTTTTATCCAGCGGATGTTGCATGTATAGTGGTGTTGTGTAGTATCAGTCTCCAAGTGGGAGATTGTTCGGTGTGGAGCCTGATTAGTCTCCAAGTGGGAGATTTTTGAAATGTGGTGACTGATAAGAAAAGTTGTAGCGTCGTAAATTGTACGCACTTGCTAGGGTGGTACAATTTCACACCTAGTTTAGCACCCGCCTTGGCGTATTTTGCATTTTGCATTGCATTTCTCCTTTAGCACTTAATTAATTGAATTAATTAGGTCTAAGGTTCTATTTCATCATCTCCTATATCATAAAGTTGGGCTCTTTTTCATTAAAGTGTGCCCCTTTCATTTTATTCTTCCAATACATCATTTAATCAAAAACCCTAATTAGGTCCTATTTTGAACTTGGGGGCTTGATTTCGGGGGTCAAAACATCTCGAAATCAGCTGTAACTTCGGGATTCTCTCTAAAATCATCATATCCGACGGCCCTGAAAATTTGGTGAAAAGTTGTCGAGACCATGGCACCCGAAGTGCACATGGTCCCGGACATTTTTCCCGAAATTTTAGGAGCGCAAGCCAATCATAAAATAAAGCTTAACCCCAAGAAATTGGTAGGATATTCAATCTCTAGGTCAGCCAAAAGATGAAATTAAGACCTAGGGTTTCATATATAAGAGCTCTCTTTCTTCATTTGAAAGGATCCGATTTTTGGCTTGGAGGGACCTTCTATGCAGCAAAAGAGCAGATCTTTGAAGACTTCAACAACATTCAACATCCTTCTATCAAGCATTTATCAATTTCATTCATAACCATTTAGGGCTTGGAAGACATTGAAGAACAATAGGAGATTACTGACTGAAGATTGGCTTGTACTCCTCCCTTGAGGGTTGGGTATGATTTCATGTTGTTTTCATGTCTTTGCATAAGCTTCAATATATCCTTTATTCATGCTTTAGATCACTTTGCATCTTGATTTAGAGCATTTACATTATCATTTACAAGCAATTAGGGTTTACTTTCTAGGTTGCTCTAGTTTGCTTTCTTGCATTTAAGGACCTTGCACACACACTAGGTCTGCACACACAATACATTTTACAATACAACTTGGCTATTCGTGGAGGTGGAAATCACCGAAGCGGGGGTTTGACTAAGGCAAAACCCTATATAGCCACCCATACCCTTTTCAGATATAAGTGCAGGTTTTGGGACTCGGACGACGGCGCAAGTTACAGATCCGGAAGAAGCAGACGGAGACCAAACAACACACCAAATCTCAAAGCAAAAGACCAGGACAGGGGCGTGGGGTGCCCTGGTCCTGCCAGGACAGGGGCGCTGGGCGCCCTGGTCCCTGGGACAGGGGCACTGGGTGCCCTGGTCCTCCTGACAGACAGCATTTTCAGCATTTTTGACAGCTTTTCCAGAGTGCAAAACAATAGTTTTCGGAGCAGTTTAAGGGGCAGATTCAGGACAGTGGCGCCCGCGCCCCCGTCCCGAACATTTTCAGTCAGATGTTAACTCCGGGTACGCATTTGCATTCTTGTCTTGTCCTTGTGTTTACAGCTTTCCATCATTTAAGTTCAATTCTGTAATCTTGTTATTAGTTCATACTTGCACTTTGGGGTTAGGGATTGAACTTGCATCATTTCATCTTTCAATTACAACAAAGGAATAGAAATCCTAATAGGTAGCCCGTGGCTCTCTCTTCCACAAGAAGAAGTAGCCAATTGTGTGATACCTCTAGGCTCTTTCGTATTCCACAAGTGTGTGGTTGAAAGTGAGATTAAGGCATGTTTGCTTAGTGTCACTTTTTCCCCCACACAAAAGTATTGTATACTCAACACGTATCCTCACCAGGCTCCGAGACCGGGTCGGGCCCTGGGCAGGGGTTCGGGGGTGGGAGCCCCCGAGAAATTTTTTTTTGCCATTTTTCATTGATGAAAACTGACATTGTAATAAAACCCTAAAAAGGCTGACTTTGTTTGTTGCCCTAAAAACGCATGTTATAAGCGGCTGGGATGCTTAAGGCATTGTAAGGTTGATGTATTGTTTTTGCTGAATAATAAGAAAGATTGGACGACTGTGTATGGTGGACGTAACCCATTCTGGGTGAACCACGTTAAATCTCTGTGTTATCTGTGTCCTATTTTATTTCTTTATCTTTTTGTATTTAAATCTGCATATAATTGTTAGTTCATATTTGCTTCGGATCTACTTGAAACCCTAACAGAAGGCATGATCAAGAAGGTGTGTTAATGGTGGAGTTGTACAGTTGGCTGTCTGGAAGATCAAATTAGACAAGATCTAATTGGATTTGGTTTTCCTCGATGATAATGAGGAAACCCTAACCGCCTAGAATTTGAATTATATTTTGGCAGGAAATCCAGGCTATAAATATGCAAGCAAAAGACATTGTTGAGAGTTGATGTTGCTGCTAATAGAAGAAGGAAGTGTTGTTGCGAAGTGTATTACTTCTGCATGTCAGAGAAAATGAGTCAAGTGCCCAACACATATCTGAGAAGAAGATTGAGAGTGAGGGTGAACAAGGTTGAAGTGTTCAACCAGTAGAAGAGAAGAATTGGTAGTGTCCATACTCACAAAGATAAAGTGAAGGAAGCTGCAGAGAAGGCAGACATCGAACTGACAGAGTGTCGTATCGGTGAAGAGCACAAAGTGAGGAGGAGATCCAGTAGAGAAGAAGGTGTACTGGTAGAGTTTACCGATAGTAAGGCAGCAGTTGAGAGCAACAGGAGAGGTGAGTCGATGTAGTAGAGAAGGTATCTCACCGATAGAGTAAGGTATATGAAATGGTTGCAAGACTCACTTGTAACAAGATAACTATTTTTGTAATTGATTTTTTCATTGTGAACACTGAATTGGAGCTTAGTGTAGGGGTTCTAGCTCCTTTAGGCTTTAGCCCAAGAAAACAAGTAGGGGTTGGTGCTCCTTGGGTTGGTTCCCTAAACATTGTAATAGTTTTTCATTGTGAGGCTGGATTGGAGCAGTAGAATCTAGCAACATTGCTCACTGAGGTTTTTCCTCCTTTATATTGGTGTTATGTGATATCCCTTGTGTGATTGCATTTGAGTTTGTCTCCCCACTAACTGGTAAATCTATTCTAAGTTAGAGCTAATAACCGGTATGCTCACATAGGATAGCTAAAGAGAAAATTTTGAGAACCACTGATTCACCCCCCTCTCAATGGTGCATTGTGTCTAACATTTATGGCTTGTGATCGCAGTTTCCTTTCATTTTATCTTGACCCTTTTGGTTCGTCTACTCAGTGTGGCTACAAAGTCCTCATGGAGGTTAGTTGTGTGGTTTCCCACCAAGGGTACTATTTTCTATTGGCAGTTTAGTTCTTTTATTATGATGGCTACGAAGACAATTGTAGCCCCTACCACTACCCTCCTTTTGCACATTTCCAGTGTCGTGCTTCTTCAGACTCCTCTACTCAATTTTGACAGTCCTATGGAGGGGGACCTTTATGCTATGGTGGGTGGCGTCATTAATTGTTTTAGGTCTCTTTGGCGTGGTAGCATTTTCTTCCCCTTTGAGAGACTGTGATTTAGTTCTCTCTTCCTGTTTGGATTTGGTACTGAAAGTGTATTTCATTTTGCTCCTTCTAGGGACCTTATGGAGGTTGGCTTTGAAGTTGCATTTCTCATAAAGGTCTCTGTCACGATCTTATTTCATAAATTTCAAAATAATTTATACTTATATTTGGTGATCTAATGTTGATAAATAATATAATTTATAATTTTTTTGTAAAATTTATACAAAATAAAATAATTTCACTAATTATAAATAAATAAATAAATATTATTGATTTTTTTAAAAAAAATAGAAATATGTGTATATATTTTTAATTATATCTTAAATGTACATAGAAAATGTTACAACTAATTATCTTATATTAATTTAAAATTATTTATTGTTTTTTTCCTATAGTTGACATAAATTGAAAGATAATAAAATTTTAATTTTGATTATTTCATTTAGATAAAAAAAAAAGTGGGAGAAATTATAATGGGATCACACAAGAAGCCCCAAATTCTATTAGTTCAACACTTTATAAGGTATGCATTGACAATCACATCATCCTGATAATACTTTTCATAATCCCCATTTATATCATTATTTTTTCTATCTTCCTCTTCAAATACCTTTAAAAAAACTAGACTTTCCATTGATCCAATATTGAGCCATGGATTTTCTAGAATATTTGAATGTCTTGTTATATTTAGATCTTAACATTTTAGTCTTCTTGTGCTTCTTTCTTTTCTCTTTAGAACTTCCTCAAAAAATAGCTAGGGCCTCCATTATAGGTTTTTTTTAAAAAAAATTGTCTATATATCTCCTCTAAAAGTAACATTATAACTATGTTAGCCCTTTTGATTTTATAGCTAGAAATCCCATTTTTCATTATATGGTGTTCATATGAATACAATAAATAACATAACAAAGTTATACAACAATCACCCTGGTCCATTTTCACTCCAATGGACTTTATATAGGTCACAACAATGTTGAAAGCATTTAGGTCCTTAGCTACACAATAACCATTATAATTTTTAAAGATATAGATTTCTTTCTTTAGAAAAACTTATTTTCATGACATTTAGAATGATAAACTAATTATAGAGAGCAATAACATCTACTTCTTTACGCACACTCAATAATACATTATCTTTTGAAAAGATTCTAGTTAGATTCTTCACTTTTTATCTATTTATTGGAGGCTTCTTATAGCATAGTATTAGGTTTGGATTTGAATAGTAAAACCCAAAAATCTCTATCCATGTGCATGCTCTTCATGTTGAGCTTCTAAAGCTCAAATATTGTGTCCAAGATCTTCTCCATTTCTATGTTTAATGTGCTTACAATTTTTTATTAAATAATATCCTCCTCTACAAAATATTTTACTCAATCTTAGATTATTATAAAAGACTAGATTATCCCTAATAATTATAATCCGAGGTGATAAGGCTTCATACCATGAAAGGAAGAAAACATGTAGAATATACTTCATATACTACTCTTTAATAGAAGATGTAGGCACAAAATTAGGCTAATGATATAATTATAGAGAGATATACATGAAAGAAATACACCACAAATAGTGATTTACATGACTATGGATGCCATATAACTTTGGATTCAAGAAGTTGACTAAGCATTTTTTTATATTATAGATCTCAAAGACAACTACATTGCCATAAAGAAAGAAATAGTAATGATCTAACCAAAAAAGTATGACCATAATAACTTCTTGCCTAAAAATAAGCTATTATATATTGTAGCAAAAAAATTAAAGTTGTCTATTCTCAACATTAGGATCCAAAGTTGGAGCTTTCTTTTTTTTGAATAAAAGGATTGTCATAGTGTGACAACGAGATAATTTCTCTTAAGTATCAAGACAAAAAATGTATACAAAAGTTGGAAGAAATCATATAGTCCTTGTAGGTTGTTGTCTATAGATTTGTTTCTAATTTTAGTGTATTGAATTCAACTTTTTAATTATTATTTTTTCCTTTAATGCTAAGGAGGAGAGGATTCTTGAAATATTTAATAATGTGAATTGAATAAAATTCAATTCTCGTAAATATTCTATTACATATTTCTAAATCACACAAACATCTATTTAGTAAACTTAGAACAAAAAGAAAGGGCATAGTAAGTGGTATTATAATTTTAAATTTTTTAAAGGAGTGTAAGAATAAAGAGATGTTTAATTTTTTACCTAAGTGATTTGTGAAGAGAAACAAAAATGATGCTTGAATAGAAGGTGACCTCTAAGTAAAAACATCAAGTTTAGTACATGTAACTTTACAAAGATACTTCAAAATGAAAGCAACTAAACTAACAATTTGATGTAAAGCATACATTTATTTTAACCTTCAATTTTATAGTTTTTATATAACCTCTATTTAAAGCAACATATAAAAATAAACATGAAGTTTTTTATTATTATGTGACATTTTATCAAGATTTGACTATCTAAAACATTACATAATTTTATAGACTCTAAAAAATATGATCTATTAGATATCTTAAATACATTTATATAAAAGATGCCAAGAAATTTAATATACCCTATATTAAATTTAGAATGGATAAGCATCTTGAAACCATATTACCCTACATACTTTATAAAGATGTATGTAAGATTAAAAAGGATAAAAAATATAATTTAAGAGTAATTCCTTTTTTTAATATTTATTTTATTTAATAGCTTTGATGTCTTCACTTTATTTCACTATAAAACTATTTTATTCAATATATATTTAAGAACATTAATATCTATAGTCACATAAATCTGTCCACTTAATTAAATGAATACTTAGTATTTATTTGATTATTTAACCATCAATTAATAATTAATTAAATTAATATTTAATTAATTCATCTTAACCCTCTTCTCCTATTAATTAAATAAATTATTCAATTTATTTGATTTAATTCACTTAACCAAATTCAGGCCATTAATTAAATAAATAAATCATATTTATTTAATTAAATCTTCTCTCACATTTAATTAAATTAATATTTATTTAAATTCCCCCAAAATCCCACCTCTCACATTTAAATAAATTAACATTTATTTAACTCACCTTTATCCTCCACCCACTTGTATTTTCCTACAAATGCAAGTTGCACAACAATTTTAAATAAATCATTTATTTAAATCACCTTTATCCTCCACCCACTTGCATTTTCCTACAAAAGCAAGTTGCACAACTATTTTAAATAAATTATTTATTTAAAATCCTATTTATCCTCACCCACTTGAAACCTTTAATGGTTTCCCTTAAAGTCTTCAAACTTGATGGCTTTAAAGTCTTCAAACTTGATGGCTTCAAAGTCTTCTATAGTCTTCTTAAGCCTTTAATGGTTTCCCTTAAAGTCTTCAAACTTGATGGCTTCAAAGTCTTCAAACTTAATGGCTTCCCTTAGAGTCTTCTTAAGACTTTAGTGGTTTTCCTTAAAGTCTTCAAGCCTTTAATGGTTTCCCTCAAAGTCTTCAAGCATTTTAATGCTTTATCTTCCTTTTTCTCATTTAAATAAATTAATATTTATTTGAATATTTATCCAAATGCAAATTACACCATTTAATTGAAATAAATGATTTTATTTTAATTGAAAATACCAAAATTCCTCCCACTTGCATTTCCTACAAAATCCACTTGCATGCCTAAACCCCTTCTAGATTCTTCTAAACCCTTCCTAATTAACCTAATCCATCCCCTAAATATTGTCACATTCCTAAGCAAATTGGAGTCACTTCTCAAAGACTCCACAGTCTTTGAAAAGCAATTAATGCTTTGTGTGTTCAACAAATTAACCTCTAAAGTCTTCCAAACCACTTATGGCTCTTACATGACCATTAATGGTTAATTCCACTTGCACCCATGGTTAAGGACTTTGACCCCTAACTTAACCCTCATGTAACCCATGTGTCTCTTCAAAGCATTTATTTCTTTGACTAGGGTAACCATGTCCCCTCAAGCATTTAATGCTCCTTATCACTCCTCTCAAGCCTCCTCATGGTGACACTTGTCAACATGGGATTGGGCTGAAAGTCTCACATGGATTGAATATCTTTCAATCCTAACCCTTGTTAAGATTACTCAATCTTAACCCTTCATTTCCCCATTTCTTCTATAAATAGAACCCTTCTCCTCAAGCAAAAGAAAGCATTTTAGAGTTTTGTTGTTATACTGGCATTAGCATAGAGCTTTCTCATAACATCACTATCTACACTTGCATAGCATTTGCTTATCATATTCAACTATCTTGAATCTCCATATGGCATCCATGGCTAGTGCTAAAAGCTGAGAGCTACACTCATTTGGGACTTGGAGAGGAAAGAAACAAGGGAGGAGCAACTATGAGCATCTTGATTAGCTATTTTATTCTATGTTTATATGTTTTCTATTTCATGCGTAATATCTCTCTTGATATGCCTGTTTAGGATAATCTTTTGTTGCTAACACTAACGTTTGTTTCTTGTGCTCTTGTGTGTGTTGCCATCAAACAGATTTTCTAATCCTTTTTGCAGAGCATCATTTGGTGAACCTGACGTGAATCCAAACACCAAAAAGATCAACTTTTTTTAAACCAATAACATGTTTGAATGTTGAAAATGTCACACAGGTTGCGCTTTTGACACTTTTTTGGCACGTTTGACATTGTTTTGGTGCTATTCACCCTATTTCAGCGCTTTTGCCTTCTCTATCTTTCCCTTTCTTTTAGTGCATTTGTGTTAAATAGCGCCTCTGTTCAAATGCAGACTAGCGCTATTGTAACAGAACATTGTACAAATCGCCTTGTAACCAAAAAAAAAAAAAACCAAAAAAAAAAATTAGGCTTGTAGAAGCCCACCAAATAGGCGGATTTTACTAACTATTTTTCTCTTTTGTGCAGATTTAAATTAGATTAAAAAGTAGATTTATATTTTTTACTAACTTGTTTTTGAAGTTGGTTTTAAAAATGAATTCACTTTTTATTTTGGTTTAAAATTAACTTCACATTTCAAATTTGGGCTTTTAAAAAAGAATCACACATTTGTTTGGGGCTCTTAAAAAGAATTTCATTGTTCCAAGGTAAAAAGAACCACAAACTTATACAAAACAACTTTATTTCTTGCAAGTTAGGAAACAAATTTCGTTTTGGTGCTTAAAATCAACAAAACAAAATTTATTTTCTTGCATCAACTTAAAAGAAATTTACAATCAACACTTTGTTTTGGGCAATCTAAAAAGAACAAGCCATTTTTCCTTCAAGCTCAAAAACAATTTTACTTCAAGCAAGACGTGTTTTCAATTCAGTTGACTAGGATTTCAAAGTTCCTAGTTTACAAAATATTTTGCCTTTGAAGTTAAAAAGAACACCATGACTGTTGGAACAACATCTCCAAATAGTTAGATCACATTGCAATGACAGATTAAAAAGAACAAGTGTTTTTCGTGCTTAGCACACTTGTGCAAAGAGTTGGTCGAGTGGTCCTACTTCTAACACACACTATCCTCTCCATTGGCTTTCGTGGTCCTAGGTGCAAGAGAAAAGTGTTAGTAACACTCAAAATTTTATTTTTTTAAGAGAGGCCTACCAAGAGACACATCACTCTTGGGAACGACCTCGAGAGGTAAATCCTTTGAGCCGCTATAGAAATCAGGTGTGAGCGAAAGTTGTAGCCTTGGGTATAGTTGTTCCTATAGTGTAACTGGCCGAAAGGACAAATGGGCCCCACCACCAGTTACAAGGCTCTTAAGTGAGTCACTGCAGAATGAACTTATGTCCAAAAACATCGAATATGACTAAACGCCTTTAAGTAGTAGCCCACCCGTTCTATTGATTGAGGATATTTGTGATATAATTTAGTGCAAGAGCATATATGGTTTTGCTCCCAAGATACTCACCATACATATTTCCTTGAGTAGAAACATAGCTTTTTGAAAAGTCACTTGTGGCTTGATAAAAGTGGTGACTCCCCCATCATAGAGATCATCTATTTGTTATGCTCATGCAAGACTTAGTATATCACATCCTTACCTGCCAAGGCGGGATTCATAAGGTATGTAGTACCAAAGTCGAAGAAATATCAAGATGTGGGCTAAATTTATCACAACTGGCCATTTGACCTTAGGGATAAAAAGTGTTTGAAGTGTGTTCATTTTAGTCAAGACCAAGTGCAAATTGAGCCGACTTCAAGCTTTTGAAATACACCTTAAAATACAGCTAAAGGAAGGGTTATATAAAAGTCCAAGGATTGGGTTGATGTAGACCCATACTCATTTGTGCCTTTGGGGCAACATTCTTGTGTTTGTGTGCTTGCTTTGTTTTCTTGTCAAAGAAAAATCAGAAAATCACTTCCCAAAAACAAAGTATTCATCCAACCAAACATCTGTCAAAACAACCAAACACATCAAAAACAAAGTACAAACAACAACAAAAAATCAAACCTTTATGACCATTCTTCACATCTTGCGAAAGAAGAAGCGTCATCAGAATATCAACTTGAAAAGAAGACCATTGAGTTCAAAGGCTGTGATCAAAAGGAGGAAATTCTTCTATATTAATAGACAAATCTTTGTCTCACGTAGAGTCTTTCTACATCGTATGCATCTCTACCTTCAAGGCAAAACAAATGAATTTGATTTAGAATCATTGAACCACAAAGCTTTTATGCAATATAGAGCTCTGAGTTATCACAAAAACCAAGGAGGAAAGATTAATTCCAACTTCTTCCCAAACGTCTGTATCACATATGACATAGCTCGAGAAATACCACCAACACCCGAAAGGGAAGAGATAGAGTTTGTCCCATTTGTAACACAAAGTTTTTATTGAAGTTGAAAACATTTTCATCCATCATCTCACTCATACATCATCACTTCATCATCAATCCGTCCCAACTCTCAAAACATTAAGAGGTTCTTGTCCCAAGTTCTCTTTTAGATATTGCTTGAAATCAAACACATCACATCACTTTTTAGATTGTTTCTACATCTAGGATAAGCTCATCCTAAGAGACACATCTACGTAGGTTAAAACTAGTTCATGAGTGAATCCTCTCATTACTAGGTAGTTAAATTTGTAACACATCTCAGATTTCTCTACACCTTGTCACATCAAAACTTATCAAACAAACAAGCAATTCAAAGAAGGAATTTTGGTTACATCCACCTTAAAGGTGCTAGAGATCCACATGCAACACAATTCACCAACCATCAATCTCTCATTTCAACAAAAACTCATCATCATTTTCACACAACTTCAACAAAAAGATTATAAACAAAATGGCCCAAACCCGATCACAGTCCAGGCAACGAGAAATAGAAAGGGAAGAAGAAGAAGACGAAAATCTCAATGAATTTCAAGAAGCACTTGGAGGAAATGCAGATGACGAAAACCCAAGTACTCCCACTCCTGCAACAATAGAAAGGGCTCAGCATAACCCTCTCTTTAACAGACTTTTTGATGAAATACTTAGGAGCAATGCGGATGCTCACTTCTTAAGACTCGCTCAAGAAGGAGCAAAACTCCCCTCTGACTTTGATCTTGCCCAATTAAGACAAGCATCAGAAAGACAAAGTCGCCATGAAGAGGAAAGAGGTAGAGATCCCGTCAGATATAACATTCCTCGAGGTAACCCACCACCTCCTCCTCCAAATGAAATGGAGATGTTGCGGCAACAAGTCGAGAATCTCGCCCAACAACTTCATAGTGGTTTCAAGACTAACCAATTCTCACTCAATGACATTTGTCCCTATCCTTTTGATAGGAATCTTTACATGCCACCATTTCCACGAGGATTCGAAACACCCAAATTTGAAAAATATAGAGGAAAGGGGGATCCCCGTGATCATGTCCGAGAATTTCATTCCGCTTGTCTCGAAGTAGCATTTGAAGACACATACCTAATGTGCCTTTTTCCCCAAATCTTGGGAGGAACAACCACATCGTGGTTTTCCCGACTACCAGGTGGTATTAGAACATTTGAGGAACTTATCCAAAAATTCCTCACTCATTACTCTCATAACATTGAACGCAACATCACCATGGCTGATCTGTGCAACATCAAACAAAAACCAAGTGAACTATTCTCAGTATTCCTGCAACGATGGCGCCAAATGTCTAGCAGACGTTCTCTTCAGTTACCTGAATGAGAACTAGTGGAAATATTCATTTCCAACTTAAACGAAGAAATGGAATTTCACCTGGATGTCAAAGACATAGACTCTTTTAATGATATGATTACCAAGGGTTTGAAATGTGAATGGGCACTTATCAAGAAAGGACTCATCAAAATCTATAATGAACCAAAGGATGGTCGTCACCCACGCTTCAATAGTGATAAACCGAGCTTCTAGAATAAAAACAAGAATATCGTCAATGATGGGGTTGTGGATGCCCGAACTATCCAAAATGCACAACCTGTGGTTCGGTTTGCAGGACAAAATCCTCCACCTCAGAATAACACAAATGTTCCTTCTAATCAAGGTCGCATCACATCTCACGATGAACCTAGACCTCGTCAGCAAAAACAGAAACGCACATACACTCCCTTAGGGGAACCCATTGAAACAGTATTGCGACAACTCATTTCTCACAATTTGGTCACTCTACCTAAACTATCAAACTATGAGCCTCAGGTCAAACTAGCATGGTGGAGAGATACTGAACACTGTGAATTCCATCAAGGAAGAGGGCACAAGACAAGTAATTGTCACTGATTAAAAGATCTCATTCAGGATCTTATTGACTGAGGAGAAATTGAAATTGAAGGACATAACCCAAAAACAACCAATAATGATCATCTGATGTTCAAAAATCCACTTCCATCGCAAGATCAAAGGGGTCCTTCTACTTCTAGGTGAGGCACTGATACCATTGATTATACACAGGCTGCGTATAATTACACTGTAAATCATCTGTATGATGCCAGTGAACAAGTTGCAACCATAACCTTCAAAAATACCAATTCAAATTGCAATGTTGTTACACGTCGCGGTAAGGTCACCATAAAGGCAGCTCCACAAGGCACCACCTCCATCCCAAAGCAGTACAATCTTGTGGAACAATTAGACAAAACACCTTTGTTTATATCCATTTTAGAGCTATTGCGCCTATCGCCCTCTCATAAAACTATCTTGGATCAAGCACTCCAAGAGGCGTCAGTCCCTTCAAATCTGAATACAAACCAATTTCAAGCCATGGTTGGAAGTCTAAAGTCATCACCTTGTCTCACTTTTTTCGAAAGTGACAACTCTTCCTTCCAGCAACCTCATAACGCCTCACTCCACATCGAAGGATTTATTAACCAGCACAGGATCAAGCGAGTCTTGATCAATAATGGAGTAGGCCTGAACATTTGTACACTACAGTTGGTCACAGCATTGGGCTATGCGGTAGAATCAGTGGATCCTCGTAAGAAGATCACAATCAAAGCCTATGACGATGCAGAGCGTTCATCCAAAGGAGCTGTGGTACTACCAATCCGCGTGGGCTCTGTGGTAAAGCACATCATCTGTCAGGTTCTGGACCTTCCTCTGCCATATAATCTATTATTAGGGAGACCTTGGATACATGTCATGCAAGCCATTCCATCTACCTACCATCAATGTATCAAGTTCCCACATAACGGTGTAGAGATCACAATTCTAGGCGATGCAAACCCCTTTGCATTTTGCCATAATATCAGCCATCAACCAGAGATTACTGTTCCTAATAATAGAGAACCCATTTCCTCCACATCATATATAAGTCCAGCCTCTCTTGCCAATTCAAACACCACTATACCAAAGCAAGAAAAGCTTAAGATGAAAATAGCAGAGGAAGGTCCCGGGGAATACAACTTGAGTCAACTCTTTTCTATGGGACAAATGCCCACTTCTCCTAGAACACATGGTAAAGCACAGCAGTTACTCCAGCAACCACTGATCATGCCTACATGTGCTTTGACGCCTTTCATCCTTGGAAAGAGTCAAGAAGAAGAAACCCAAGATGAGGACTTGGCGGACTGGATCTATAAAGATCCCATCACCACTGATCTACCACAAGTTAAACTTCCTATGGATCAGTATGGCAAAGGTCTCCTCATTATGCAAAGAATGGGGTATGATGGTCAGAGTGCTTTGGGATATTGCAAACAAGGACGACATGAACCTTTGCTGCCGGAATTAAAGCCCAAAGGTAACATAGGCCTAGGCTTTGAAAAAGAGATCTTTCCTAAGCTCAAATTTAAAGGAAAACCCAACAAACCATTTTGTCTGCCTACTGCAAAAAGGGCACCTTTCATAATCAAAGCAGCATCAAACACCATCCCAACTACCCCACCGAAGCTCAAAATCCCAACACCACCGTCTACAATACCAATCATCCCACCAAATGAACTCGTAATCCCATCAGTAGCACCATTAGCAGCAGCAACTGTATCAGAACCCGCAGCAGCATCTATGGCACTAGCAATTCCAGCAGAAGCAACTGAGTCAATATTACCGATACTCCCTGTACCATATTCTTTTATCCCCATCAATCTTCCTGCAGCATCGATCACTACAAAGGTACACCAACCAATCACACCTGTAGTATTTAACTCAAAAGACATCCCAGTATGGTATAGTAATCGGATGCTGGAAAGTGACTCAAAGACCGACTCACATGAGTGGGAATTTGATTCTGTACAGCTTAACACCTTAGATGAGGAAGATACATCACCACCTCCACCACGCAAAGACATCCCTATTTACGGAGAAGCACAGATAAAGACCACTTGGGTTCCTGAACTAGAAACATCTTCCACAGACCCTGTGTCTCATCCTACGCCTGATTCTGACAAGGAGAGTACCATTAACGACCTTCACCATCACGTCTTAACCCTCGCTGATACATCTAACGCACTTAACCTAATCGATGAAGTAATGCCCATTATCCACCCTGAACTCATCAAATGGAACCAACCTAATCCCCCATGTCTTGACCTCTTCCAAAATGATGAGGTCATCATTGACTTTTTGGAATTAAGGGATAACCTGCCAAGCAAGGATCACAAAGCTGGATTCGCCATAGAACTAAATAGTGCAGCATACTTCAGGGCGGATGCCAAACCTTTCAACTACAAAAATATAATGATAAAACATGAATCTTACAGTGAAAACCACACTGTGGCACTGTTTGATCCAACAAAAGTAAAAAGAAAGAGCGTATCCAATGGTGAAAACCTCTCTGAGGCACCTGAGGATGAAGGGTTTGACATTCTCCCTGATAGTACACAACAGGAACGATTAATGATTCTCATCAAGGAAACCAAAGAATACAATGTGGGGACTCTTGAAAATCCTCATCTCATACATCTGGCATCTCTTCTCACTCTAGAGGAACAGCCTAAATTTATAAAGTTCTTCCAGAAGCGTCAGATCAACTTTGCATGGTCATATGCAGACATGCCTGGGCTTAATCCTGATTTAGTCATGCATCACCTCACCGTAGTAGAAGGAGCCAAACCTGTCAAGAAGAAGCTTCGTAAGATGCATCCCCAGATTGCAGTGCTAGTCAAAACAGAACTCAAGAAACTCCTAGATGTTGGTTTCATTAGGCCAATTGATTATGCAGAATGGATCTCCAACATTGTGCCTGTTGGCAAACCAAAAGGGGGCATCCGCATTTGTACTAACTTTAGAGATCTGAATAAGGCATGTCCTAAGGATGACTTCCCCCTACCAAATATCGACATCATAGTGGATCTGACAGGAGGACATGCCATGCTTTCACTCATGGATGGCTTTTCAGGATACAATCAAATAAAGATCGCACCAGAGGACCAACATAAGACAGCCTTCACATGTCCATGGGGCACATATTGCTGGAATGTAATGCCCTTCAGTCTAAAGAATGTAGGAGCAACCTATCAAAGAGAAATGACCACCATCTTCCATGACATGATGCATACCATGATGGAAGATTATGTTGATGACTTACTAGCAAAATCACTCACCAGAGAAGGGCATCTCCACATCTTAGATAAAATCTTTGATAGACTGGAACAATACCATGTTCGACTCAACCAAAGGTATTGAGGTCGACCCAACAAAGATAAAAGCAATCATGGACATGCCACCTCCAAAGAATATCAGTCAACTAAGGACATTACAAGGACAGCTTCAATCCATTCAAAGATTCATTGCACAATTGGCTGATAAGTGTCACCCATTCACACACCTACTACACAAGAACATCCGCTTTCAGTGGGATGCCCGATGCCAGCAAGCATTTCAGACGCTTAAAGACTATCTCATGAATCCACCATTGTTGACGCCACCACATCCAAGTAGACCGTTGTTATTATATATCTCAGCAACAAGTACAACATTGGGTGTATTACTGGCACAACATAATGCAAAAGGAAAAGAGTGTGTTGTTTACTACATCTCTCGCACACTGGTAGGCTATGAACTCAATTACACACCTATTGAGCGAGCTTGCCTAGCAGTAATCTTAGTAGCCACAAAATTGAGGCACTATCTATTGACACACAAGGTACAATTCATTGCAAAGATTGATCCACTCAAGTATTTACTCAGCAAAGCAACATTGACAGGCCGCTTGGCCAAATGGGTGATGATTCTAAGTGAATTTGACATCGAGTATGTAGACCGTAAAGCTATCAAAGGTCAAGTCATTGCGGATCAGTTGGCCGATGCACCTCTCATAGGTGATCATCCTCTCATTTCCAATTTTCAAAATGAAGAGATATTCATGATCACAACAACACAACCATGGAAATTATACTTTGATGGTTCATACACTAGACATGGCTCGGGGGCAGGCATCCTATTTATCACACCTCAAGGTGACAGCATCTCGAAGTCTTACAGGTTCACATTTCCATGTACTAACAACATAGCAGAATATGAGGCCTTGATCACGGGACTCAGGCTCGCTGTACAATGGAAATTACAAGAACTACAAGTATATGGTGACTTCCAACTGGTCATTCGACAAGCAACAGATGAATATCAGACCAAGGATGATAAACTCATGCCATATAAGCAAATGGTGGACAAACTAAAGACATCATTTACTACTATTACTTTTGAGCAGATACCAAGAGATCAGAATTGAGCTGCTGACGCTATGGCTACCATCGCATCTCTCCTAGATCTTCCACAGAATTCAACACGCTATGAGTTCTTGGTAGAACAGCTTTGGATCCCCGCTTATGATATCCCCGAATCTGAAATGATATGTCACCTTGTCAGTTCTGAATCCCCATGGTACGGTGAATTCTACACCTACCTCCGCGATCACACCCTTCCTCCCAACCAATCGAATAACCAACGTAAAACCTTCATTCGCCAAACTGCTCGATATACCATTATTGCCGAAACCCTATACCGACGCGATCTTGATGGTACTCTCCTTCGATGTCTGGAACAAGGTGAGATAACAAAGGCCTTGGAAGAGGTACATGAAGGAATTTGTGGAACCCATGCAAGTGGTCCATCACTAGCCAAGAAACTCCTGCGCAATGGATACTATTGGCCATCTATGGGAAAAGACTCTTACTACTTTATCAGGAAGTGCAAGAAAAGCCAAGTTCATGGCGACCTGATACATGCACCAGCACAGGAATTGCAACCAATCACAACACCATGGCCTTTTTTTCAATGGGGCCTTGACCTTGTGGGTAAGATTCATCCATCTTCATCTAATGGCCATAAATTCATTATTACCGCCACCGAATATTTCACAAAGTGGATCGAAGTTGTTCCACTTACCCAAGTCACCGGCAAGCAGATCGCCTCATTCATCCTCAACTACATCATCTGCCGGTATGGTGTGCCCATGTCCATCATCACAGATAACGGTCTTCCTTTCAAAAATCAGGATGTCCATGAACTTTGTGAGAAATTTCATATCCAACACCACTTTTCCACTCCCTATTACCCACAAGGCAATGGTCAGGCCGAAGCATCCAATAAAAACATATTGAGGATCCTAAAGAAGACAGTCAATGATGCCAGCCGTGATTGGCATGTTCAACTAAATCCAGCGCTATGGGTATATCGAACTAGCATTCGAACCCCTACAGGTGCAACTCCTTATTCATTGGTCTATGGTGCAAAAGCTATCTTGCCTATTGAGGTCGAGATACCATCATTACGGGTTTCCTTGTGTAATCTGATAGATGATGAAGCCTACAGAGTATCCTGTCTTCAGGACTTAGAGTTACTTGATGAGAAACGACAAGCTGTATACAATCACCTCAAAGCCTATCAGCAGCGCATGAGTAGAAGCTACAATCACCGAGTTAGATCTCGTACATTTGAGGTAGGTGATCTTGTTCTACGAGAGAATCCTCGCAACCAACCACACAGAAAACATCAGGGAAATTTTGAATCAAACTGGCTGGGCCCATATGTTGTCACTGTTGTATTCGGGTCCGGGGCATATCAGTTGGCTACATCAGAAGGAGAACCACTTGCAAATCCAATTAACAGCATGCACCTAAAACGGTTTTATACCTAAGCTGTACAGAGCATCAGGCTCCCTTGCATACCAGAAAATACCAAAAACATTCAGAAAAATATTCTGAAGAAATACAAAAACATTAAAAAAAGTAAAGAAAAATCATGCATCCAAACGGTGAACAACCACTCTGGTGGCACCTTAGGTAAGTGCGATGGCGAAAACCTGGCAAACAGGCGCCACTCATAAAGACAATAGCTCCAGTATCTTTCAGATTCGTTGCAATCACATTCATGCATCCACACATCCATCCATCTAAACCATGGCTTGTTATTTGATCTGTAATCAAAGAAAGTACTTCATGCATCTTGCATCCCGCTTTGTCATAGTCATGTCTACACTTGGGGGCAATGCCCTTAAATCTAGTTGGTGGAAGTCAATTCTACATTACTGGAGATTCATTGGGTAAAACATTCAAAACTGTTTCACAAAATCCAAAAACATTCAAAACTATTTCACAAAATCCAAAAAAACATTCAAAAATGACTCACAAAATCCAAAAACATTCAAAACAATTCAAAATCCAAAAACATCAGAAAACATCAAAAAATCAAACAAAAAAACATGGCAATACATTGTACATACCCATCTGAGCAGATCCCAAACAAACATTGTGACATACTTAAATGACCATTTATCAATCAAACCAAACAACATCAACAATCTACACAACAAACTGTCTTCAACAAGGATGCATCCTTCCTTACCAAAACAAAGACAAGATGACATTTTCTTTGACAAGAAAATTCTGTTTAAGCTATCATATACTTGATTGATTTATGGGTTATTTATTTTAGGTTCTTGCCGCAATTGTTTGTATCCTTTGTAATTTATTTCCGATGAAGTTCTGGGGCATGTACTAATGGTGTCTACATGGGAAGTTCACCAAGCTACGTGATCTTATGCCAAATGCAGTCATAGATCATTACGGCTTGCTGACTACAGCGTATACCTCGACTATATGAGCATGAACCATTACCAAGGATCCATATTCTTTATTCTTTATGTATATATTGTTTGTTTGCAGGTACAATGCTCTTTCTTTGGTTCCTCCTACCTCATCCAAACTAGATAAAGGTTTTATCTCTTATTACGGTATGCACTTGTCTCAAGATATGATCAGTCTAAGATCAAAGAGGACGATCCAATTCATGTATGAAAGGAGATAATCCTTGCCTGTTCTGCAAGCAATACTCAGGTCAACTTCATCCATTATATCAAGTTGCTTGTATTAACTTGCTATATCAAAATCCATATAAGAAATACTCTGGTCATCTTGAATCTTTATGTCAAGTTGCTTGTATTTTCTTACAACATTTTAAAGCTCAATGATGAAAAATAAAGCACCATGGATCATCATTCCATCTCATTTGTATATATTGCATTCCGTTGCATTCCATCCATCCATACATTCATAAATAGCTGCATATCATTCATACATAGTAATGACAATGGATACTCTATTTTCCTCTTCTTCCATAGGAATGTAATAGGTCCTCCATTTCTTCTATCTAACATTGAACCCACCGCCACACCCTCCCCATCTCGATAATCACCATCACATACCCTACATCGTGTCCCAATCAACCTAATCAAGCCATGTTCATCACCATCCATCTCTAAATAGGAGGGATTGTGTTTCCTATCCTAAGTCATCCAATAAGTCAAGAAAGTTACTCTATCTGCATAGGTACATCAACTCACGCACACTTAGACTATTAATAGATACTTTGATCAAGTATCTTTGGGTCTCAACGGGTAATAGATTATGGCAAATCTAGACTACAATAGGCATTTATCATAATGACCTAGTCTCAACGGGGCTGCTATGATTCACCACAATCATCCATCCCACGCACACACTATCAATTGATCAACCAATCAAACACAATCCAATGGACAATTACATCAATTGTCTAAGTCTCAACGAGTATTTTGCTTCAGATACCTTGACTTCATCGAGCAATTACATCAATTGTCTAAGTCACATCAGGTCACTTTGATTCACTTACTCAGACTTTATCATGTCCAAGGGACCAACTGACATCCACTGTCACGCTTTGACTTGACCGGGGCAATTAAACCGATTGCACCAGATTGTCCAACCAATTTTGATCAATTGTATCACATCAATCCAAACCTCACACTACATCTGCTATGTATCTCTTGCATGACCTCAGGGTACTCGCTGGCTTGTTGTTTCTTCATATTCACTCCATTTTCTCCCATTCTTTCATAATTAGTTCTAATTTCTTCTATTCTACCTCCCCTCCACTTTTCATTCTTTTTTGAGAGATCGCCTGATTTTTCAAAAAAAATTGGCCCATCTCTCAAAGGGGCATACCACCCATTAAATTTACATTTTATGGAGCATTTCTTCACACCTATTTTTCTTTCTTTGAAACGACGCAATAAACTGCACCGTCTCAAAGAGGGGCAAATGCAGTCACATAAATATGTCCACTTAATTAAATGAATACTTAGTATTTATTTGATTATTTAACCATCAATTAATAATTAATTAAATTAATATTTAATTAATTCATCTTAACCCTCTTCTCCTATTAATTAAATAAATTATTTAATTTATTTGATTTAATTCACTTAACCAAATTCAGACCATTAATTAAATAAATAAATCATATTTATTTAATTAAATCTTCTCTCATATTTAAATAAATTAATATTTATTTAAATTCCCCCAAAATCCCACCTCTCACATTTAAATAAATTAACATTTATTTAACCCACCTTTATCCTCCACCCACTTGTATTTTCCTACAAATGCAAGTTGCACAACAATTTTAAATAAATCATTTATTTAAATCACCTTTATCCTCCACCCACTTGCATTTTCCTACAAAAGCAAGTTGCACAACTATTTTAAATAAATCATTTATTTAAATCACCTTTATCCTCCACCCACTTGCATTTTCCTACAAAAGCAAGTTGCACAACTATTTTAAATAAATTATTTATTTAAAATCCTATTTATCCTCACCCACTTGAAACCTTTAATGGTTTCCCTTAAAGTCTTCAAACTTGATGGCTTTAAAGTCTTCAAACTTGATGGCTTCAAAGTCTTCTATAGTCTTCTTAAGCTTTTAATGGTTTCCCTTAAAGTCTTCAAACTTGATGGCTTTAAAGTCTTCAAACTTAATGGCTTCCCTTAAAGTCTTCTTAAGACTTTAGTGGTTTTCCTTAAAGTCTTCAAGCCTTTAATGGTTTCCCTCAAAGTCTTCAAGCATTTTAATGCTTTATCTTCCTTTTTCTCATTTAAATAAATTAATATTTATTTGAATATTTATCCAAATGCAAATTACAACATTTAATTGAAATAAATGATTTTATTTTAATTGAAAATACCAAAATTCCTCACACTTGCATTTTCCTATAAAATCCACTTGCATGCCTAAACCCCTTCTAGATTCTTCTAAACCCTTCCTAATTAACCTAATCCATCCCCTAAATATTGTCACATTCCTAAGCAAATTGGAGTCACTTCTCAAAGACTCCAAAGTCTTTGAAAAGAAATTAATGCTTTGTGTGTTCAACAAATTAACCTCTAAAGTCTTCCAAACCACTTATGACTCTTACATGACCATTAATGGTTAATTCCACTTGCACCCATGGTTAAGGGCTTTGACCCCTAACTTAACCCTCATGTAACCCATGTGTCTCTTCAAAGCATTTATTTCTTTGACTAGGGTAACCATCATGTCCCCTCAAGCATTTAATGCTCCTTATCACTCCTCTCAAGCCTCCTCATGGTGACACTTGTCAACATGGGATTGGGTTGAAAGTCTCACATGGATTGAATATCTTTCAATCCTAACCCTTGTTAAGATTACTCAATCTTAACCCTTCATTTCCCCATTTCTTCTATAAATAGAACCCTTCTCCTCAAGCAAAAGAAAGCATTTTAGAGTTTTGTTGTTATACTGGCATTAGCATAGAGCTTTCTCATAGCATCACTATTTACACTTGCATAGCATTTGCTTATCATATTCAACTATCTTGAATCTCCATATGGCATCTATGGCTAGTGCTAAAAGCTAAGAGCTACACTCATTTGGGACTTGGAGAGGAGAGGAACAAGGGAGGAGCAACTATGAGCATCTTGATTAGCTATTTTATTCTATGTTTATATGCTTTCTATTTCATGCTTAATATCTCTCTTGATATGCCTGTTTAGGATAATCTTTTGTTTCTAACACTAACGTTTGTTTCTTGTGCTCTTGTGTGTGTTGCCATCAAACAGATTTTCTAATCCTTTTTGCAGAGCATCAATATCAATATATATTTAAGGCTTAACAATATAACGAGATTAAGTTTTGGTCTGACGGTCACCTTATTAGAACTTCATAGCTCAGATCACTTTGATGGAATGGATATTTCTGAATCCTTCACTCAGTCAAATGATTTAGGCCTAACCAATTACTATGAAACCCTCCAATCCATCTTCTTGATTATGAAATACGAATGTCAGATGACTAATACAATTTCGTTTCAAGAAACTTTAGTTTGTATTTGATGTGATTAAGTTAGATCATCATTTCAGGAACCATCAATGCTAGTTAAAGCAAACAACTTTTGAGATCTTAAGCAAGACCATGGCCAAGTTAAAGTATCCCATCTCTGTCTGTAATGACTGTAAACAGTTATTCCCTTATTCCCCTGTTTTCAATTTTAAAATACTTAAAATTTCAGACATCTCTGCTAAACACAAACAATTCTGCCAAATGACAGTCATACCGTAACAGGGATCACTGCAAACTGTTCTGGCAACATTTTGCAAACTGTTCTTGTTACAAACTGCCTCGCGGCTCGCAGCCTTTGGCAGGGACTGACCCTTGTTAAAATTGAATTTAAAGCTGAAATTAATAGAGATTCCATTAATAGCAGCTGGAGCTATAGCTACTAGTACACACTAAAACAACAAGAATTTGATGAATAAACAACTGCGTAAAACAACCCACCAGACAGAGAGAAAGAAAGTCACAATCAAGTTTATAAATTAAGACAAAACAATGGATCAGGGCTCTATTAAACTCGCGCAGAAATTATGTTAACTAAAAATATTTGATAAATAAGACTAAAAGCGAGGCATGAAATACTATTGGAACTCGATTTATCAAATTGCTTTCAGAATATTCACTAGCACTTCCAAATTAGTTGCAGACCCTCCTCCTTTACTCACTTCCTCCTCGGCCAAATCCCTAAATCTCATTGCTACTTGTCTTGCTCTCAAACCCTCATCCCCTTCCATCAACATTCTCACCTTCATCTCTACTTCTTCAGCTCTTATAATCCTTTTCCCATCCTCTGCATTTTTCAGCCCTAACGCAAACTTCAACTCCTCCACCATGAATCTGCAATTGTAAAACTGGTCCGCTGCAAGAGGAAATCCCAACATGGGAATACCCGCCGAGACACTTTCCATGACCGCATTCCACCCGCAGTGGCTCAAAAACCCTCCTACGACAGGGTGTTTCAGAACCTCCGCCTGCCTAAACCAGGGCGCAATTACCCCCTGCCCTTTACATTCCTCCAAAAATCCAGTCGGCAACATCTCTGAGACATGACCCGCCTCTTTATCTGGACGAAGCGCCCACAGAAAATAGCACCCGCTCTTCATGAGACTGTCTGCTATTTCCCTTACCTGAGATCTTTCCAGTCATGAAGCTCCCGAAGGAAACATAGATAACCGACCGCGCTGGTTTGCAATCCAGCCATTCAATACGTCTGGAGCTTTGAAGAGGAACCCATGTTCAAGGGACCCACATTGTAAACGGGGGTTTTGTGGCGTTGTATCTCCACTACTTTGCAATCCAAGGCGTAGAAGGAATTCGCCACAATCCAATCGGTTGTACTCACATTGGCCAAACACTCTGTAATTTCATTGCGCAATGGAGAATATGTTGGTTATGGAGGCGATGTGGCAATATAATCCTTCCATCCTTCCAACCCTGCAATGGGGAAAAAACAAACAATCAATTATTTCTTCCCACGAAATCAATCAATTGCAACAATTAATTCAAGTTTTCCTTTTACCTTGACCCTTTTGGTTCCTCTACTCGGTGTGGCTACGAAGTCCCTTTAGTTGTGTGGTTTCCCACCAAGGGTACTATTTTCTATTGGCAGTTTATTTCTTTTATTATCATGGCTATGAAGACAATTGTAGCCCCTACCACTACTTTCCTTTTGCACATTCCCTGTGTCATGCTGCTTCAAACTCCTCTACTCAATTTTGACGGTCCTATGGAGGGGGACCTTTAAGCTATGGTGGGTGGCATCCTTAAGTGTTTTAGGTCTCTTTTGATGAATAAGTGATGAACAGCTAGTACCAAACCGATACTGAGAGGGGGGGGGGGGGTGGGTGAATCAGTACAGGCAAAAACACTTTTCCTGAACCGGTTTGATTGCAAACAGTGCACTTGACTGGCAAACGCTAACACCGGTCTAAACCAAATTACTAACGGTAAAACACAGTGAAAATGTGAAGGACATAAACCGGTAGCCCTTAGCTTTCCATACAATCTAATACCTCATTTCCACTTCACCCTTATGCATAAACAGGTAATCTATCATCAAAATATAATGACTGCTAGTTCAACATATTTTACCAGTTTGACATAAAACACTAAACCATCACATGAAAGGCATCACACATGACACATTGATTTTTCACGTGGAAACCCAACTGGGAAAAACCATGATGGGGATGAATACCCACAAGCTATTCTTGAACTCTTTTGAAGTCCGCTCTGTTAGGAGCCTAGTCCGGTTAGAGACTTTTACAATAGGTTATGCTAGGAACCGATCCTGCTAGGGATCACCCGGTTAAGGGATGGCTAAATACCCGGTTAAAGGTTAGAACCCTGTTAAAGGTTACCTCGCAAGAGGATTTGAAGAACACATTAAATTGAGTCACCCTGTTAAAGGATTTACACAAAAGCCTGTTAAAGCTACCCGATTAAGGGATTTTCCAACTACTGAAATGGTTAGAAGTCAACAGATAATACATTGATCTGATAAAAACACTCAATGCCAAGGCAGATCCACTTTAGCTCCTTTTCTTCTACAATCACACTCTGCAGATATCAACACACTTCTCCGGTCTGACAAGATTCAAGTATCACTCATTGGGATACACACATACCATTTGCCAACAACTTCAAAATGAAAAACATCATCGACTTTATAGGAAACAGATAGGTCGGTAGCATAAGCCCTAAACCCTAAACATTTAGGTTTTACAATCCAGTCGGTTCAATCCTGACCATTAATCACACTGCATCGAATACAACAATCTTGAACCGATCTCAAGACGTTCTCCAACGTTCATTCTTTGCCGCTTCAGGAAGCTGATAACTCATCACGCGATCTCCACCATTTACAGAGACTTCGCACATTCTCGAGGTAGATAAGATCACTCTCCATGCAAGATCCTCAAGGAAATCCTTCACGTGCACAAGGCTGACGTGGCAACACTTATCTGGTCTTCATACAATGCTAACTCATCACAAGATGTCATCGGTTGAATCGCACAAGCTTGGAATGCATCAACCGGAAACCCTGAAGTTGAGACTACCAACTGGTAGTCATGCCCAATGGAACCCCAATACAAAACTTCCATTTACCGGATCTCATACCAACATGTCGATTCACCTTGAACAAACATACCGATTCACTTTTTCACAAATACCGGTTTACATCATCATACCGGTTCTCTTGCCAGTTTGCTTACTACACCATATCGGTTCATACTTCAGCATATTGACATCAATGACAACATACACTATCATCATGTCATCATGCTCTGCACATATGCCAACATCTTTGGCATGGTAGCATTTTCTTCCCCTTTGAGAGACTGTCATTCAATTCTCTCTTCTTGTTTGGATTTGGTACTGAAAGTGTATTTTGTTTTGCTCCTTCTGGGGACCTTATGGAGGTTGGTTTTGAAGTTGCATTTCTCATAAAGGTCTCTGTCATGATCTTATTTCATAAATTTCAAAAGTGATTTTTTTTTTTAAAAGATAGAAATATGTGTATATATTTTTAATTATATCTTAAATATGCATAGAAAATGTTACAACTGATTATCTTATATCAATTTAAAATTCTTTATTGTTTGTTTTGTATAATTGACACAAATTGAAAGATAATAAAATATTAATTTTGATTAGCTCATTTAGATAAAAAAAATAAAATGGAACAAATTATAATGCATGCATAGGATCACACAAGAAGCCCCAAATTCTATTAGGTCAACACTTTATAAGGTATGCATTGACAATCACATCATCTGATAATATTTTTCATAATCCCCATTTATATCATTATTTTTTCTATCTTCCTCCTCAAATGCCTTTTAAAAAACTAGACTTTCCATTGATCCAATATTGAGCCATGGATTTTCTAGAATATTTGAATGTCTTGTTATATTTAGATCTTAACATTTTAGTCTTATTTCAATGGTTTCCTACCAGGCGGAAGAGATACCAAATCCCAGGTATTATTTTTCATCAATGCATCCATTTCTTCTTGCATCACGGACATCCATTGATCATGATGAATATCACTACAAGCCTGTTTAAAATTAACCGGCTCTGTTTGTTCAGTAATCACAGATTCAGGGCACTCAGGTAATAACATTTCATAATCCTTGAATTCGGCCAGAGGTTTCCTCTGCCTCGTAGACTTTCTTAAGTGACCAAAATCAGGACTACTAAAGATGTCTATCATCTGCAATTTGGAAGGATTTTCCCCCGTATTTGAAGGGCACACCCCTATTCCAGAATGATCCCCTGACTTTTGTGTGCCTACTGCCTGCGAATTATTCAAAGCACCTCTGGATTCAACAGAGGAAAAACTACGAGCTGAAGACATGGGAGAGGAGCCACGGGCCTGATCAAGCTGTAGCTCTTCTTCAACACCCGTGGGCTCCCTTGAATTGAAAAAATGTTGTGCACACTCCCTTGACTGTCCAACACCCTGCATATGTTGAACGCCTTGCATAGTTTTAATACCCTATATATCTTCAATGCCTTGCAAATTTTTAGCACCTTTGATACCTCCAATGCGCTGCAGATTTGTAGTGCCATGGACATCTCCAATGCCTTGCAGATGTGTAGCACCTTATACATCTCCAACGTCACATGACATAGTGTGGGGTCCAGCACAAAACCCACGTAATGGCATGGCGTGGGGAGTAGGGGCATCTGTCGTGGCATCCAAACCTGCCATGTTACCTCCTGCAGAGCCGTGTAAAGAATTTGTTGGTCCATACAATAACTCCCTATGTCGTGAGAGGAAAGGACACGCAGTCGGAGCAGAAATAATGTTTGTTTCCTCATTAAGATTAGTGGCCATACTGCTCGATGGAGAGGATGACGTAGGAATGGGGAGATGTGTTAAAACATAGGTGGGAGAAGAAGAAGGCACTGAATGATCTTCTGAAGAAGTTTGTTCAACGATACCATTATTAACTATATCTGCTAATAGTATATATTCGGTGATGTGCCTTACCTGTTCCTTCAATCGTGGAAACACTCTCTCATTAAAAATAACATCTCTGCTACGAAGTATTTTCCTGTCAACTGGATCCCATAATCTGAACCCATATTGGTCTTCACCATATCCCACAAAAATACAACGCTTGGATGGATCCCATAATCTGAACTCATATTGGTCTTCACCATATCCCACAAAAATACAACGCTTGGATTTGGTGTCCAATTTGGTTCGTTTCTCTTTGAGGATAAGGGCAAAGGCTTCACAACCATACACACGGAAATGACTGTAGGTTATTCTTTTGCCCAACCACTCTTCCTCTGAAATACCAAAATTCAATTGAGAGGATGGACTCCGATTAATCAAATATATCGTTGTATTGCAAGCCTCTGCCCAAAACTCTTTACCCAGTCCAACATTGGAAAGCATACACCGTACTTTTTCCAAAATCATTCTATTTAACCTCTCCGCTGCTCCATTCTATTGAGGTGTAAACAAAACAATTTTAACTCTTCAAATGCCATTATCTGCACAGAAAGTATCAAACTCTAATGAATAGAATTCCCCAATATTATCGGTTTGCAAAAACTTAATGTTATAGCCACTCTGATTTTCAACTAGAGCTTTAAAAAATTTGAATTTACTAAACACTTCAGCTTTTTTATTGAGCACGAAAATCCAAACCTTCCTGGTGCAATCATCAAGAAAGGTTACAAAATAATTTGCACCTCCAAGAGAGGTTACCTCAGTTGGTTCGAAGAAATCCGAATACACGAGCTCCAAAGGTGACGTATCCTTGTCACGACCCATCTTCAAGAAGTTGATCCTCTTTTGTCTGCCATAAAGACAATGTTAACAAAAGTCGAAATCTACTGATTTCAAACCAAGTAATTGGTCTCTTTCGATCATCACTTCTAGGCCTTTCCTACTCATATGGTTGAGCCTTTGATGCCAAAGTTTGGAGTCACCATGTACAAGTAGCATAGCAGCTCCCACTTCACCAAGATTTTCTAAAACATAAAGAATACCAACTTTATTGCCCTTGGCAATAGCCATGGAACCTTTCGTTACTTTTCAAGTATCCTTAAAGAAGAAAGTATGACAATCTTGTGAATAAAGATGACTCATAGAAATCAGATTTAGATATCTTTAATTTAGGAACATGGCGAACATCTTTTAACAACCATTTACGTCCTCCTTTCAATGGTAATAAAATATCCCCTTTACCAATAATTTCACAAGATTTGTTATCTCCCAGATATACAGTTCCAAACTGACCTGCTTGATAATTAGAGAAGGCCTTCGTAAACGTCGTAAACAAAGTAGCATGAAAGGAGGCTCTAGAGTCTATAACCCACGAATTTGAAGTAGTTTCACTTGTAGACAAAACCAAAACACTATCATCTTTATCGTAGGTCGTATTAGCCTTGCTATCTTTGACCTTCTCTTATGCCTTCTTGTAGGAATTATAATTCCTTTTGGTGTGGCCAACCTTGCCACAAAACCAACAATCACCAAATTTACCTCTGGATTTTGACCTCTTAATAGATTTCAATCTTCTTCAATTGTTCTCTTTGCGTCTCTTTTCAAGTCCCCCTCTGCTAACAATAGTTAGAGCTTCAGCGGAGGAAGGGTCTTAGTTCTTCCTACATATATCTTCACTAAGGAGTGTGGCTGCTACATCATCAAACTTCAATTTACTTTTGGCAGCCATAGAGTTGCTCACCACCATGACAACTCCTTCCCAAGTATTCAACAACAAACACAATTAAAAAATTGCCTTAATTTCATCATCCAAGCTAATACCCACCGAAATTAGTTGAGTAACCAATGTGTTGAATTCATTAAGATGGTTGGACACAATTCCACCTTCATTCATTTTTCAGATTGTCTAATTTCTTCATAATGAATACTTTATTGTACAAGTAGAGCATGGTAATTAGAAGACAAGAAATTAAATTCCATAACCTTTGCCAGCATCTTTCCTATGTGTACTAAAATGTGATGTAGCCAGTTAAAACATAACCAATATAACAAAGAATAATCAGAAATAAACACAAGTCTAGATCAAATGTTCTTCATGACTCTTCTGCAACTCCAACCATTCTGCCATTACAATGAAAAAGTCCCTATTTTAAACAATCACCAAAAATTTCCTTTTGGGGAGATTTTTACAAAATCCGAAAAATTGTCATTTAAGGAAAATTTCAAATCTATCCCAAAAATCATGAAATCTTCTAGAAATCTAAAAAACATTCCTACGACACAAAAAAACCAATTTTCTAATCTCAAAAAGATTATGAGCTCAAAATTAACTAAAAAACCAACTTTCTAAAAAATCGAAAAAGAAAGTAAAAGCCAATTTTGAGGTCTTAGATGAAGGAATCCGCCCTTGGAAATTTAAATTTTTGGAGGCCCTAGCAAACTAGGTTCTGTCAGCAATCCAATCAACTCCTCAAGATCTACATCCACGTAAAATTTCAGCCCAATCAGACAACCGAGTCAAAAGTTATGACCCCGTGAAGTCCCTGCATCAAAATGGGGTATAAACATCCATAAAAACATAATGGAAGAGAGATTCCTTTTAGATATTGCAGCTAGAAATATTTTGATAGACATTATATGAAATGTGGAAGCATAAATAAGGTAGTGTTTGACAAGATGACTCAAATAAATGTGGTCTCATAATTTTATAGTTCTAGCATATATATATATATATATATATATATATATATATATATATATATATTAAGCAAATACAATTGATAGATTTCAACCCAAATTTACAACCATTTGATTATCTTGTACCAATACGGGAGTTTCGGAATAGAAATCTATCGAAGTAGATTTTATAGCTACAACTACTCTAGTATATATATATACGCGCAAAATGTGGAAGCATAGAGATTGCATGTGAATTATTTGAATGAATGCTTCAAAAAGATCTTAGCTCTTTGTTGTTTGCTCCAAAATCTCATACTAGGAATTATAAATATTAAATTATAAAATCTGTTGTAATGAGAACTCATTTTATAATAAAAAATTTGTGAGGTTACCGACAAAAGAAGAATATACGATTGAGTATGATGGTGGATTTAGCGTAAGAGTCATTATTAGGAATATGATAGTCAAATAAAAAATGGGAGCATACTTTAATAGGTAATCATGGAGATGGTGTTAAAGATGATGCTAGTATTTGTTGTTATAGAAGTCTAAGTCTATCCTAGATTGTGAGTGGAAATCTATCTTTCTTTTTAAATAAAAAGTTTATTCCATCCATTTAATCAAAGTATAAGATCTTACAATCCAATATGGAAGGGTAGGTTGAAATAAATTGGACAATGGCACCTAAATCTTGATTTCAAAATTTTAATGGCCAAATACTAAAAGGAATTTACAAATTAAAAATAGTATATTCTTTCACCTTTCATAAGCTCATTGTAATCCACTTAACACCATCAATGTTATATTCTGGGTATTTTAACTCTATTAAAAGATGTATTATGATGTGTCTAGTCAACAAGTTTAACTTCTTATAACTCTTTTATGTATCTTATATATTTTTATATTTTTAATATGGGAGGCTCAACCCGTAGATGTCAAAACTTTGGATTGAGAAAGTTTATTGAGCACTTTTTTACATAATTGAGCTAAAAGTGATTTATATCTCCATGAATAAGAAACTACTCATGATCTAGCTTAAAAAAACTACCCAAGGCAACTTCTTTCTTGAAAAATAAGTTTTTCTATTCTATAGCCCAAAAATTTGCTAGTCTTATGTTCTTTACATTAAGATGAAAGTTTTGAGAACTTTATTAATATAATCAACTTTCTTTGTGTCATAAGGATATAAGTTATCTTAAGTGCCAGGAATAAAAAATGTGTTCAAAGGTTGAAAGACATCAAACAATCTTTGTAGGATAATGTTTGTAGATGTAGTTTTCCTCTTAGTACATGCAATTCAAATGTTTAACTAATATTTGTTCCTTTAGTGCTCTATGATGACAATATTCTTGAGAGATGTGAGGATGTCAAATGAATATAAATATTTTTCCTTTAAAAGCATTAGTACATAACACCAAATCACACAAACATCTATTTAATTAACTTAAAAATAAAAATAAAAAGAGTTAGTAATTCATATCATAATTTTAAAATTTGGAAAGGAGTGGAAGTATGCATCATTTTTTATATGAGTGAGTTGTAAAGTGAAACATACATTCTTCTTTAGTAGAAGGTGACCTCCAAATAGGAACACCATTTATAACACATGCAATTAGTCAATCATTTGATTGAGTAACATACATCCAAATGAAATTAGCAAACAGAATAATATGATATGAATTTTATACTTTAACCAGGAATTTTAGTGTTTCTACATATTCATTTTTTAAAGCAGGATGTATGATTATGCATTGGAAAAAAAACCTATTATGTGTTCTATTTAATTAGAATTTAACTATATAACACATCACATAATTTGATATGATTTGAAAAATATCATTTAAAAATAAATCATATAAATACTATAAATAAATATCTAAAAAATGTCAAGAGATATCTTATCTTGATTTACTTATATTTTTTATATACTAAATAGGGAAAACATGTTCTAGACCCTTACATAAGAAATGTATTAACCATAGATAAAATTAAAGTCAATGAAATAGTGAAACAACATTACTGATGCAGGAGCATCCCCAGTTTATAGCAATCTTGCATCAAACAAAAATATTTTCTTTTCTATTTTGTTTTTTGTTTGCAGTTTCAGTTTTCCTTTCTATGTGTCCCAGTTTTGACTCACTGGATCCTATGGAGTTGGATTCTACTTGAAGACTTATCATCTTTCTTTATTTCAAACCACATCTCATTTGGATCACTTTCCGGCAAGATATCGCTATCGGTTTCCATGACAATTTCTTCTTACCAGTTGTTCTTTTGTTACTGGTTGCCTGAGACCTATTCTGGTGATCTACCAAAACCCCTTCCGAAGCTTGCGGAGCCTTGGGCATTGATCTCAATTTTTCTTGGTGTGTGGCCAACCTTCTACATTTCATCCTTTGGATTTTCTTAAGGAATCTCTTGGCGGAGGTCGACCTTATTCATTTTGCATGTTATGTCTTGTTCTTCGGATTTTGATCCCTTTTGGGCCGACTCAATCCTTTGGATAGATATACATATATTTGTAATCATGCTTTAGAATGTATTCAAGTGAAGAATCAAGGAGTATCAGATAGATAGACTGTGCCTAGAAGATAGATCTTTCAGTTTAAGGTCCCGGTGTGACCTATTCTACCAGGCCTATGTGTCGGTATGTTGTAACCCGATTGTTACCGATTGGATGTAATCAAATTTCATGCAATAAAACTATATGTTCTGCATTGCCTCCATCATATATGTGTGTTTCCATTGTGTTTACTCTTGCTAATCAGTTTGGACTGATCTCCTTGAGGTCCCTCCTTCAAGTGGTACCAGAGCGAAGTTTCATTCCGGAGGTTGCATGTCCTAAATTTTGTTGTAGGGTGGAGGATTGCGGATCCAACCTACAATTGCAGAGGAGTAGCATGAATCAATGTCATGAAGAGGAACTAGGAATGGTGGAGCGCATGGGAATGCAGACCTTGTTGTGATGGAGATGTTGCGAGGAATAGCAGTCCGGTTAGAAGTCATGGAGATAGCCCAAAGAAGAGGCTGACATATTGAGGATGTGAGCGAAGATGAAGGAGAAGAAGCCTCGACAGAACAAGTGAACCCACTAACAATTGTTCAGGATGAAGAAAGGTTTTTAAGGGTTTTGAGTAGGGTGAACACTAAACCTCATTTTACCCCACCGAAATATGATGGGAAGTTAGATTCAGATGAATTGATGGATTGGATCTCGGAGATGGAGAAGTATTTTGATTTTGAAAACACTGCAGAAGAGAGGAAGGTGAAATATGCCTGTACCCAGTTGAAAGGTCATGCATCTCTTTGGTGGGAGCATTTGCAAGTTGATAGACAAAGAAGAGGTAAAGAAAAGATTAAGACATGAGATAGGATGATTTCTAAGTTAACATCAAAGTTTGTCCCAATGAGTTATCAAGTGGATTTGTTCCGGAAGTTGCAGAATCTGAGACATAAAGAATCTAGTGTGAAGGAGTACATTGAAGTATTTTACAAATTGAACATCAAATCTGAACATGTTGATGATGAAGTTGATCATATTGCAAGATATTTGAATGGATTGCGGATGTCTATACAAGATGAACTCAGTATGATCAAATTAGAGAGTGTTGAAGAGACTTACCAGTATGCAATAAAGGCTAAAGAGAAATTGAACAAAAGACATGAGCAAAGATAGAGAGGTAGAGGTGGAAGGTTTACAAGAGGAAGATTTCAAGGAGGAAGAGGAACTAGTATAGATCAGAACAAGGACAAGGAAGTGAGAAAAGAAGGTAATTCATACTAGAGGAGACAACCAAATGGTTACCAGAATGAGAACTTTGGAAGAAATGACAAGAGGACATTTAGAGGAACTTGCTTTAAGTGTGGAGGAGAAGGACATGGTGCATTTGAATGTAAGAAGATAGAGACTACCGAAAGAGCAACAGTGGTGGAAGAGAACCCCACCGGATCAGACAACAAATCGGAAGATGAAGAATTGTTGATGATGAGGAGAGCTTTGTGTCATACTGGAGGAGATGAAGAACCTATTCATGACCAGGTGTAAGGTATCTGGTAAGTGTTGTAAAGTTGTTATTGATAGTGGTAGTTCAGATAATCTTGTTTCAGAAGAGATGGTGAATAAGTTGAAACTAGAGATTGAAACACCCTAAGCCTTATCAGATAGCATGGATTCAGGATGAACATAAGTTGTTAGTAAGTGATCAGTGTTTAGTAAAATTGAAAATTGGGAATTATCATGATGAAGTTTTGTGTGATATTATGCCTATGGATGTTTGTCATCTTTTGTTGGGAAGACCTTGGTAGTTTGATAGATAGGAAATACATGATGGGATGAAGAATACATACACTATTGTGGCCAATGGGATGAAGCGAACCTTGTTACCTTTGGATGAACCTTTGAAGAGTGGAGTTTGTACGAATACTAGAATCTCTTTAGTAGATGGAAGGAAATTCATGGATGGACTAAGACATGAGAATGTGTGTTTTGCCTTATTCCTAAGAAGACTGAGAGACCAAAACCGGAAGGAGAACACCTGACAGAGATAAGATATTTGCTAACAGAATATGAGGATATCATTTTAGATAATGTACCCGATGGATTGCCACCTATTAGAAGTATTAGTCATTGCATGGACTTGGTTCCCTGAGCTAGTTTACCTAACAAAGCTGAACACTAGTTGACACCGGCAGATAATGAAGAACTGAATATACAAGTGCAAGAGCGTTTAAAGAAAAGTTTGATCAGGGAGAGTCTAAGCCCTTGTGCAGTACCAACAGTATTAGCACCTACGAAGAATGGAGAATGGAGGATGTGTACCGATTCAAGAGAAATAAACAAGATCACAGTGAAATACCGGTTTCCTTTGCCTAGGATGGATGACATAATGGACTGTTTGAGTTGAGCAAAATATTTTACAAAGATAGATTTGAAGAGTGGATATCATTAGATCGGGATCAGAGAAGGTGATAATTGGAAGACAACATTTAAGACTAATGAAGAACTATATGAATGGTTGGTGATGCCTTTTGGATTGACTAATGCACCGAGTACTTTCATGAGGCTGATGAATGAGGTATTAAAGAAATTCTTGGGTAAGTTTGTTATTGTGTATTTAGATGACATTATGATTTTCAGTATGAAAAAAGAGGACCATTTGTTGCAGTTCAGACAAGTTTTACAGAGGTTGAGAGAAGAAAAGTTGTTGATCAATATCAAGAAGTGCACTTTCAGGAAGAATGAGTTAGTTTTTTGGGCTTTGTGATATCTGAGGATGGTTTGAAGATGGAACTGGAGAAAGTGAAAGCCATTGTTGAGTGGCCTACACCGGAAAGCATTGCAGACATAAGATCATTTCATGGATTGGCTAGTTTTTACTGG
Organism: Cryptomeria japonica; assembly: GCF_030272615.1. Lineage (NCBI taxonomy): Eukaryota > Viridiplantae > Streptophyta > Pinopsida > Cupressales > Cupressaceae > Cryptomeria > Cryptomeria japonica. The sequence goes on along the minus strand of NC_081408.1, from coordinate 216,771,374 downwards.
AAGTTTATCAAAAATTTCAGTTCAGTTTGTAACCCTATGACTGAGACCATGAGAGGAGATTGGAAGGAATTCAAGTGGACCACTAGAGAAAACAAAAATTTTGAATTGTTGAAGCAGAAAGTGATTGAGCAGCCTGTGTTATCTTTATCAGATTTCAATAAGGTATTTCAAGTAGATTGTGATGCAAGTGGAACAACAATAGGAGCAGTTTTGAGTCAAGAAGGGAGAGCAGTAGCATATTTTAGTGAGAAATTGAATGATGTCCGGAAGAGATATTCAGTATGATCAACAATTTTATGCCATAATTCAAGCCTTGAAGAAATAAAGACATTACTTGTTCCCTAAGGAGTTTGTATTGTATACAGATTATCAAGTTTTGCAGTATTTGAACAGTCAGAGTAAGTTGAATCAAAGACATGAGATGGTTAGATTTCTTGCAGAGTTACACCTTTGTGTTGAAGCATAGAAGTGGGAAATCTAACAAAGTTTTTGATGCCTTAAGTAGGAGAAGGAATTTGCTGACAGAGATGAGAGTGGCAGTATTAGGTTTTGAAGATTTGAAGACCTTGTATGATGAAGACCCGGATTTTGCAGAACCTTGGAAAGCATGTAGAGAACCGCTTATGATTGATAAAAAAAAATGGTTGGATTATTTCATACAAGATGGGATGTTATTCAAGGGAGTTCAGTTATGCATACCTACTTGAGTTCCATGAGAGAGAACCTGATAAAATAGAAGCATAGTGGAGGTTTAGTTTTGGCATTGATAAAATAGTTGCATTGGTGAGTGAGCAATACTTTTGGGCCTAGATTCATAAGGATGTTAAGAGATATGTGTAGAGTTGTAGATTCTGTCAAGTTGCAAAAGGTAGTAGTCAGAATATGAGATTGTATAAACCTTTAGCGGTACTGGTAAGACCTTGGGAGGATATAAGCATGGATTTTGTACTTCGATTACCTAAGACACCGAGAGGGAATGATTCTATATTTGTGGTAGTGGATAGGTTTTCAAAGATGACTCATTTTATACCTTGTAAGAAGACATCAGATGCATTGCATGTAGTAGACCTATTTTTCAAGGAAGTGGTGAGATTGCATGGATTACCTAATATCATAGTTTCAAACAGAGACACTAAGTTTGTTGGCAATTTTTGGAGAACACTTTGGAAGAAGATGAAGATAGATTTGAAGTTCAGTTCTTCTTTTCATCCACAGACTGATGGACAAACCGAAGTAGTTGACCAGAGTTTGGGAAACTTTTTGAGATGTTTAGTGGGAGATAAAACCAGAAGTTGGGATTTGATCCTTGCACAAGAAGAGTTTTCCTATAACAATTCTGTGAATAGAAGTACAGGAAAAACAACTTTTAAGATTGTTATCGAAGTGCATCCTAGAGGAATAGTAGAATTGAGAGACATCAGTAATGAAGACCGAAAGAGTTCAAAAGCAAAAGAATTTGCAAATCACATGGTAGCATTGCATATTCAGGCTAAGTAGCATTTGGAAGACATGAATAGAAAATATAAGGAGAACGTGAATGAGAAGAGGAGACTTAAGGAATTTGAAGTTGGCAATGAGGTGATGGTATACTTGAGAAAAGAGAGATTCCGGGTTGGAACTTATAATAAGTTACAGATGAATAAGTTTGGACCCTGTAAGATTTTGAGGAAGTTTAGTTATGGAAATGCATGTGAAGTAGAGCTACCAAATAGTCTAAGTATTTCACCTATATTCAACATTGTAGATCTTCATGAGTACCATGAGCTAGAATTTTAGTGAGGACAGTGTTGCAGACCTTGAGAAACAATTACCCTAGAAGTCCAACCAGATCAGATTGAAGAGATTTTGGATAGTAAGATTGGGTGTAGTACCCAGAACAGTCAGTACAAAGAATATCTTGTGAAGTGGAAGAGCAGACCAACTAAAGATTCATCTTGGATTTCTCAGGCAGAGATAGACTGTCTTGGTTTCCCTCAGACCCCCAAAAAGTGAGAGGCTCACTTTTCATTAACCTCGGATGTCTGATGTAGGAGCATCCCCGGTTCACAACAATCTCGCATCAACCAAAAACATTTTGTTTTCTATTTTCAGTTTCAGTCTTCCTTTCTGTGTGTCTCGGTTTTGGCTCACCGGATCTTGTGGAGTTGGGTTCCACTTGAAGACTTGATCACATTTCTTTCTTTCAAACCGTATCTCATTTGGATCACTTTTCGGCAAGACATCACTACCGGTTTCCATGACAATTTCTTGTTACCGGTTGTTCCTTTGTTACCGGTTGCCTGAGACATATTCTGGTGATCTACTGGAACCCATTTTGAAGCTTGCGGAGCCTTGGACGTTGATATCAATGTTTCTTGGTGTGTGGCCAACCTTTTACGTTTCACCCTTTGGATTTTTGAGAGGAAACTCTTGGTGGAGGCCAACCTTGTTCATTTTGCACGTTAGGGTTTGTTCTTTAGGTTTTGATACCTTTTGAGCCGACTAGATTCTTTGGATCGATATATATATATATTTGTAATCATGCTTTAGAATGTATTCAAGTGAAGAATCAAGGAGTATCAGATAGATAGACTGTGCCTAGAAGATAGATCTTTCAATTCAAGGTTCCGGTGTGACCTATTCTACCAGGCCTGTGTGTTGGTATGTTGTAACCCGATTGTTACTAGTTGGATGTAATCAAATTTCATGCTATAAAACTATCTGTTATGCATTGCCTCCATCATAGATCTGTGTGATCCCGTTGTGTTTACTCTTGCTGACCAGTTTGGACTGATCTCCTTGAGGTCCCTCCTCACTAGTGATTGCTTCAATTACACTAAAGAAAAGACAAGCAACAAATACAAAACCTAAATAATTAGAAGTATGAAAACACCAACAACCCAACTAGTTTTGACTTTTGAAGACTCATTAGTACACGTTAGCAATTCAAATGTTTAACTAATATATGTTCCTTTAGTGCTCTATGATGACAAGATTCTTGAGAGATGTGAGGATGTGAAATGAATAGAAATAATTTTCCTTTAAAAGCATTAGTACATAGCACCAAATCACACAAACATCTATTTAAATAACTTAAAAATAAAAATAGAAAGAGTTAGGAATTCATATCATAATTTTAAAATTTGGAAAGGAGTGGAAGTATGCAACATTTTTTATTTGAGTGAGTTGTAAAGTGAAACATATATTCTTCTTTAGTAGAAGCTGACCTCCAAATAGAAACACCAATTATAACACATGCAATTAGTCAATCGTTTGATTGAGTAACATACTTCCAAATGAAATTAGCAAATAAAATAATATGATATGAATTTTATACTCTAACCAATAATTTTAGTGTTTCTACATATTCTTTTCTTAAAGAAGGATGTATGAGTACGCATTGGAAAAAAAACCATTATGTGTTCTATTTAATTAGAATTTAACTATATAAAACATCACATAATTTGATATGTACTTATAATTTAACTATATTTTTTCTTGATGTACTTATATTTTTTATATATTAAATAGGGAAAACATGTTCTAGACGCTTACATAAGAAATTTTTTAACCATAGATAAAATTAAAGTCAATGAAATGGGTCAGTGCAAGAAGATGAGTCCACTTTTTGGCCAAAAAGTGGAAGTGTTTTCCTTGTTTTTCAGATTTTGTTTCATTTGAGCTTAAATTTTGAAACACTTAGAGATTGAATATTGGAAAATGTCAGTAATATAAAAGATAGCTCTCTGAGTTTACTTAATATGTAATTTATTTTAATACCCAAATAATAAAAAATAACTTTTTGAATGGAGTTCTAAAAACTATGTTTTAAAAATGTCTGTTTCAAGACTATACCATGCATGTGTACGACCCACACTTTTTGACATAATTAAAATTATTTTCTCAAACCGTTTTGGGAAATGGTTTGTAACACATTGAAGATTGATGAGCATATTTTTCTGTATTTTTTTCCAAATATATTTTTTTTAATTAATTTTTTAATTGTCGTAATTATCTTTTTAAAATTTTGACGTGTACGACCCACATAATTTGACGTAAACTTAGCATTTTTTGAATTTTTTTTTTAAATAGAAAAGAATTTTGTGTAGATTGATGACATATAATTTTTTTTTCAAAACTCATTAAAATAAAAAAGTTATTAAATTAAGAAAATTAGTTAATATTTCAAATTTATGGACCTGATTTAGTATAAATTAAATGAAAAATAGTTAAAATAATCAATTTTTAAATTAATTTGCATATTTAAAATCTAGATAGTATAATCTGAAATGGGTTTCAATTTTGTATAAAAATTCTCTGATTAGAGACACGTAAGCTATTTCATTTCATCATATTTGTGCTTTCATTCATGGAGCTTTGAATTTGTAGGTTCATGTCTCAGGTGTGGCCATCCTAGGCCTATCCCAGGCCTAATCCCGAGGCAAGTGGCAGGTTGTGAATTCAAATTCTACATAATGGGCCCCCGTTTTATAAACAGGGGCCCGTTCCATTTTTTGCCCGTTGGATTTATTAACGGGCCCCCATTTTAAAAATGGGGGCCTGTTATTAAAACGGGGACCCGTTATTTAAATAATGGGCCCCCATTTCTAAATAATCGTTACTGTAAAAAAAAAGATAGATTGCATCAATTTACCACACTATCATTGAAATCCGTACTGACAAAGATTTTTTACATCATTTGGCAGTACTTTTTAATATTTTTTACACGATTTTTTGAAGAACTCAGTAAAAAGATTATTTTGTGAAGACGAGTTTGTAAAAATGGGATCTAAGCAACGTCAAAAGAAAAAAAAGAGGACAATGACAGTGGACGAAATTCAAGCACAAAGAGAGGAGGAGGCAAAACACCGAAGAGATCAAAGATCACAACAACGACAATTGAATAACACTTCTGAAGCATCTAGTTTAGTGCCCGTTGTAGATGAGACCATTGAAGACATCATGATGGATGCAAGAAATGTAGAACCACACATGGGTATGACTGTTGATGCAAATCCTAGTATGTTTTTAAATCCTAATGACTATGATGCCAATCAAATCACTGATTTAAATGAAGCTAGATATAAATTTCATACACCAATACGAAAAGAAATAAAAATTGAAAATATTACACCACCCTCTCAGAAAGAAAATAAATGTAATTTGTTTACTATTGATAGCAATGTGCTAGATAATCTTAATGGGTTAGTTTCTTGGAGACAAATCAGAACACATGCAAACATATTATATAAACAATTTTTCTATAATAAAAAGTTAGGATTCCAATGTCAATTAATGCTACAATTAATAAAAATGTTAAAAATGCGTAAAGTCATGAAAAAAATAGGTATTTATGCAAAACCAAAAAGAAAAGATGAATCATATAAGCAAGTTGTATCTATTTTTGCCAGTGCCATCAATTCTATAGGAAAAATAAGTCGATCTAAAGATAAGAATGCAACATGTAGAGTTATAACGACTGCTATAGTTGACAAAATGATTGTTAGTAAAAGAATGTTAAGTGATATAAGTGGCTATTTGAACTTACATCATAGAACCTTGTTAAGAGCGGCCAAAAGAAGAGACACAATTGAAATTGATCCACTAAACCATTGTTGGAGTTTTAGTGGTAGACTTCAAAGGTCGGACATGAAATTAAATGATGAAACTAAACAATTAATTGCAAAATTTTGGCATGATAACACTAGAGTTTCATCAAATGCTAGAGATGTTTTAAAGTTAAGGGTGGGATCAAAAATTTGCGATCCTCATCCAAAACATCTTCTTGACATGACTCAAACTAAATTCTTTGAAAAATTTAGTGATGAATCTGTGTTAGTGAACTTACGAATTAGTCAAAGATCATTTGAAAAATGCAAACCCTGGTATGTTAAAATCAATAAACAAAGAATATCTTGTTGTTGTAAAACTCATGTTCAGTTTCGTTACTATTATGATGTTTTTTGATATATACGTTGTATGTTGCATGGTAATGATCTTGTGCAGGATTGTGGTGTTTATGTTCCACCTGAAACTATAAAAGATTTTATTGGAAATTTATTTTGTAAACCACCTAATGAACAATTATTTCTTTCCAGTTCATGCATTTATGGCCTTTGCAATTTATGTGGGAACTATTCTTCGATAGGTGAATGTTTGCATGAACATGTTTCATCTGAGTTTGGACAAAAAATGGTTGATGTTAGGAGATTTAAAAATGGGTAAACGTTTAGAATTGATTACAGAACAAAATAGTGTGAATGCATTTATTAGTGAGTTTAAAACTCATATTGTTCCAAAATATGTGAAACATTCCCAACATGCCCGATGGCTTGATGGACAGTTTCGCATATGCAAGAACACATTTCCAGTTGGAACAATAGTATCAGTTGTGGATTTTGCAAAAAATTATACTCTAAAACCACAAGAGGAAACTCAATCACAATACTACAACTCAGTGCAAGTGGCCATATTTGTGCACATTATATATAGACATGACCATGACAGTATAGAAGATAACAAATTTTTTTTGAGGGAGTATCATTTCTATGTTAGTGATAATCGATTACACTCTTAAGAGTTTGTTCAACATTGCTTCGAGGTATTTTATGATAATCTTAAGGAAAGAGAAATTGACATGAAACAACATATGATATGGTTAGATAACTGGACTGGACAATTCAAAAATGCAAGAATGTTTTATTGGCTATGCAAAGTTCACAAGATAACCAATGTCCAACATTTATGGAGTTTTTTTGAAGCGGGACATGGTAAGGGGGAACACGATGGAGCCGGTGCCTGTATAAAAAGAGCTCTTGCTAGAGAACAATTGAAATTCAAGGATGCAGTGAAATTTAGAGACGCTCGTGTAGTTGTAGATTGGTGCAATTCAAAGTTGTCAAAAAGATCAACTAAAAACTCTGCAATTCGACGTTTCTTCTAGTTGATAGAGGAAAGTATTCCTATTCGGCATGATTGTAATACCATCATTGATCAGCTAATGGCATTCGTTTAAGAGTTCTAATTCAAACACATGGACTATATTCACAAGGCAACTTGCTTGCTTTTGTCAATTTTGTGTTTCCGGAGATTGGGAATTATGTGAGAATAAAGAATGGGTTGAAGAATGGCAGCAAAGATCATTGACACCCATAGATGCAAATGATCCACATGAAAGAACTGATGAAGATATGGATCAAATGTTTGCATCAAATGACTATGATCACATTTCAGATCTTATACAACAAGGTAAAATTATTTTTGAAATTTGTTTTGATTTATTAAATACTACATATTTATGAAATCTTACAGTGTATATTTTTGTTTTTATTTCTCATTAAATATTAAAATAAAATTGTTTTGTGCACAGGATATGTCTATGTTGTTGTTGCACCAGAGGACAATGAAGAGGGGACAGAGTATTGGTTGGCTCGATGTGTAGAGCCAAAACATAAGCTAACCACTCCTCGAGTAGATGATGATGGTTATGACTACCCAACAGGATCTGTGGTTGTTGTTGGCACTTGGCTATGCAAATATCTAACAAGAAAGAATGGATTGCCCGCATTTGAAGATTATGAATTAGAGAAGAAGATTATACATTACTCGCATTTGGTAGTGGCAACTAATATAAAATTGGATAGATATCGTGGCAGGCCTGCTAATAAACAATTATGGACTCTCTCTATGGAAGAGCACGAGACAATTATAGATGCTTTGCAAAAGAGAGAGGATGCAAATGGTATAATGGAATGAATATCAAGTAAGTTATAAATTAAACCCTTAATCCACCTCCCTTTTAAAAGTCATGATGCATATTATATATAGCATTTTATATCATGCATCATAATTATAAAATCTAATCTAGTAAAATTTTGTTTCAAGTCTACCACAAGTAGAAGGCATCAATGAAAACAAAGTTATTTGTGCATACTTTATGTTTCATTTTGAATAATTACAAGTAAGTTAAATTTTGGTACCCTTAAGGCAAATCCCTTTGTATTTTAAATTCAATGCATCCTGATTATAAAAATTAATCATATGTATTTATTTTTTCTAAGTCTCTCAGAGTAGACTTGGCCTCAATGACTACTATTGTTTGTGCATACTTTATGTTGTATTTTGAGAGATATAAATACTTATTATTATAATTTAAATAAACTGTTTATTTTATTTTAGATATGTCTTCTTGGTTACATTTTGTGTACAATATACATAAATGAGAGACTATTGGTCAAATTTATGAATGAGATAATTATGTTTTAATCAAGTTCTATTCATTATATTTGTTTTGATACTTTTTAATTTAGAATATGTTATAATTATAAGATATGTTTCGATACTTAGTTCATGATGTATGCACCTTTAGTTTATCTAATCACAAGAACTATTTAAATGAAATTCCAAAAATAAAATTACAAGTCCACATAATGCCTATAAAGTTGTTTAAGCACAACTTCCATAAATAAAATTTCAAGTCCACATAATATATAAAGTATGCACAAAATTTCAAGTCCACATAATTTCAAGTCAATATATATGATATAATGTGCACATAATTTCAAGTCCACATAATTTAAATGAAATTCCAAAAATAAAATTACAAGTCCACATAATGCCTATAAAGTTGTTTAAGCACAACTTCCATAAATAAAATTTCAAGTCCACATAATATATAAAGTATGCACAAAATTTCAAGTCCACATAATTTCAAGTCAATATATATGATCTAATGTGCACATAATTTCAAGTCCACATAATTTAAATGAAATTCCAAAAATAAAATTACAAGTCCACATAATATATAAAGTATGCACAAAATTTCAAGTCCACATAATTTCAAGTCAATATATATGATCTAATGTGCACATAATTTCAAGTCCACATAATATCTAATGGGCACAATACACATAAAGTATGCACATAATATATATGATCTAATCCTATTATGAAACTATCCATATATATAAAGTATGTGTGCACATGTAAACAAATATGTAAAGCCCATAAAACAGTACATATCAGAGCCAAATAAAGTAAAATTTCAAGTCCACATAATCCATATAATATCTAATCCATATATATATCTAGATGGTAACATGATGTTCACTCTACATAATATCTAATGTGCACAAAATATATAAAGTATGCACAAAATATATATGATCTAATCCTATTATACAACTATCCATATATATAAAGTATGTGTGCACATGTAAACAAATGTGTAAAGTCCATAAAAAAGTACATATCAAAGCCAAATAAACAGTAAAATCTAAGTGCTATCATCAATAACATCTCATGGTCTCTTGTCCCTGGGATGTGGTCCAGATCCACCTGTCTCATGCTGTACAAGAAAAAAATAATATTAAAATATTACTTGAAATTAACTATTAAAAGAATCATTTATCAAATATAGTAGAATTCGTAAATTAAGTTACAAACTTACCATATGCTCATCAGATCCTCTAGCAGTATCTTGTCCAGTATCAACAACAAATGTAGTGCTAGCTAACTCCTGTACAAGGTCAAATTCAAAGTTTCCAATTAAATCTTAAATTAAGAGTCAAAATAAGATCAAATTAAGTATTACATATTAATACCTCAAAGGATGTCGATGCGTGTTCAAATTGGCTCTGATCAAAATTATGAGGATAACCTATCCTAATGGTAGTGTCCACCTGCATACATGCATTTAATGAAATCATATTTAGTGGACATATATATGTGTACTAAATAATTTCAAGTTAAGTTACAATATTGTAAGAGTTCATATTTAATTTAAGAATTATAAGATACATACCATAGATGGTGTCATAGTAGTCAGACCCTCTTCTTGATGTGATGTAGAGGGTCCCTCATGACCTGAATCCTGGAGAAAGAAGCATTCAATGTATCAACATGAAAATTTATATAGTATACGATGATAACATATTAACTTAAAAAGATAGTACAATGTCTAGATAGAAATTTATACTATACCCCATAAGGTGTGCCGAGTTGTGTTCCAGTAGATGCAATATTGACTCTAATATTAGGTGTAGTCCTTATCTACATAAACAAAATTTATTTAATGAAGTATTAGATTGTATAAAAAAAAAAAGATGCACTTATTTTATACCTATATTTAATGAAGTATAGAAATATTGACATGTACATGTATATATATCTATACCTGGTCAAAATGAACATTCGAGCAAAGAAAATCCATATAAGATGTCATCATACTATCATCTGTTGCATCATGCTCAGCTGGAACTGAAGTAGACCCTGCAGCAGCAATAGGACATACACATGTCTCATGACAACTCGAACACATATGTGGCATCCATCGAGGAGTAGATGCCATGTGAGCAGCTTGCTCACTCAGGTTACCTATGAGGGAAGTGAAAACATCTAATGTTGAAATGAATGATGTATTTTGGACATCTGCAAGAATTGATGGAGCAACAAGTGGAACTATGGGTGGATCCAGTAGGGGATTATTACTCCGTGCCCCTAATCTATCTTGTGGCATTCCATGACCAACACCCTGGAATGACTTAATTTCAAAATAATTTGGTTTTTGGTTCATTACAAACTCATAGTATAATTTCTTCAAAAAAATAAAAAGGGACCTCATAATTACGATGTGGTGGATAATCAAAAACCATCCACCATCTATCCCAAAAGTATCTAGCCATTTCTGGATGCACACACCACCTAATTGAAATTCTTTTCTGGTTAGGTTGCATTGGTTCTCTTGTTTTGGGGTTGGTAAAATATGGACATAAATGAGCTTTGGTTATTTTCAAATCAGTGATTTGCCTATAAGTTAAACCATCGGCATAAAAATCACACAACTCTTGTCGTCGTCTATGAAATTGATCTAATTGAGAATCAACAGATCTAACTGACTTGACAACAGTTTGCATTGATGTTGCAAACTCTACAAGATGGGGTGGTGTGATTTGCTCATTTTGGATAGCAACAATGTTTTGTTCAATCACTTGTAGGTTTTCATTAATTCATTCTCTTAAACGAATTTCATCCAATCTAGGGGGTGGAGGTGGAGGTGGAGGAGGAGGAGGAGGGGGTTGTGGTGGGGGATTTTCACCTAATAGTTCATCTATGTAAAAGGCATCCATGATAACAAAGAGCTCTTGCATATATAAAGATATACATGAATTATATACAACTCTATGTCAAAGAAGAATCTATTTTACTAAATTAAAAAAAAAACATTTATAAATAGTAACATTTCTATGTTGTTGAATGAGATACACATGAAATATATAATATAATATTGAACTTAAAAAAAATACATGTACATACTATTGAATCTTTAAATATAAAATTTGCGCACAAAACTTAATAAAAACTTTCAATGAAACATCATAAATCTATTATATATTCAATTTAATAAATTCATTTCTTGTAAAATGCATCAACTATTAAAATCAATATAAAATATTTCATACATAAGATCAATAAAGAAGTGAGAAATAAGATGATCCTCCTTCTAGTGTAAGAATATATAAGGATTGATGATAAGTGCTTAAAATAAGATATTGAAATGTAAGATCATTACGCTCTATAAACCAAGATATGATCATAAGATCGTCATGTGAGGCACAATCATATGATATTAAGATGCAAAAATGCGTGATCAAATAGTGATAATCTATTGTATTCTCTATAATAATAGGCCAATGTATGAACATAAGATAATACTTTAAGAAAATAGATTAACCAATATACAAACATAAGATAATGCTTTAATAAGATAAAAAAAACATTATATGAACATACATGTGAAGCAAATAGTCTTGAAGATCATGAGCTAGAACAAAGATTAAGGTATAAGACATCAATCATTATGGGAAATTAGTAGTTACTAATAAAGATTAGATTTAATGTAAAAATAGGAGATAAAACACATGAAGTAATAGAATATGAAGTAAACATAAAATATTAAATCATGTCATATCTAGTGGTTTTTCTTTTATGTTATGTGTCACCTCAATGTGTACATTCACTTTGTTGGTGCATCATTATTTTCTTGCATTTACCTAACTATTGCATTGCATATTTGCACCTAGAGGATAGGATAAGATTACTTGGGTAGATATCTACCTAGGTAGGCATCACATGTTCAACTCATACTCCCTACTTTGGTAGAGATGTGGATATATGTTACTCATCTTCTCAATTTTTTTGTAACAGTTCTCTGTAAATAGGATTTTATATATTAGAATTTTCCTAAAACATGTCTCAAAATGATTAAAAGACTTGAATCAAGGTCAAAAACTAGGAATGTGAGATACATGATATGGATGATGAAAAGGATGGTTGAGAATAAAGAGAATTTGAATGGATTGTGGTATGCTCCAAGTGTAGGGTACTTTTAAAAAAAATTATACATGATGCCAAGGTACTTGTCCAAGGTGTCATAAGAATGGTTTTCACCCATGAATAAAAAAATATGTTTACTTTTCTCTCTTTTTTAATTTTTATGCAAAACCAAATCCTTTAGGTGTGGATATGTTAAATGATACACAGGATATTTATAAGTTTTTAAAAATCTAATAATAGGACCAACTATGGACCTATTATGCAATGTCATGGCATAATAGGACCTATTATGTCGTCATGGCATAATAGGTCCATAATTGGTCCTATCATACTAAGTAAACATGTCGAATTAGCATAGTTTCAGTGTTGGAGATGAATTAGATGATGAAGTTGGCAATTTTCGAGAAAATCACGTCATGTTGTGGCTTAGTAGGTCCTATTATGGCATAGTAGGTGGACTATTATGCAATGTCATGGCATAATAGGACCTATTATGCCATGATGGCATAATAGGTCCTATTATGCCATGACATGACATAATAGGTCCTATTATGCCACGACATGACATAATAGGACCAACTATGGATCCATTATGCAATGTCGTGACATAATAGGACATATTATGCCATCATGGCATAATAGGTCCATAATTGGTCCTATCATACTAAGTAAACATGTCGAATTAGCATAGTTTCAATGTTGGAGATGAATAAGATGATGAAGTTGGCAATTTTTGAGAAAATCATGTCATGTTGTGGCTTAATAGGTCCTATTATGGACCTGTTATGCCATGATGGCATAATAGATGGACTATTATGCAATGTCATGGCATAATAGGACCTATTATGCCATGATGGCATAATAGGTCCTATTATGCCATGACATGATATAATAGGACCAACTATGAACCCATTATGCAATGTCATGGCATAATAAGACATATTATGTCATCATGTCATAATGTGTCCTATTATGCCATCATGGCATAATGTGTCATGTTATGACATGACATGACATAATGTGTCCATAATTGATCCTTTTATACCATCACATGATATAATAGGACCATAATAGGACCTTTATGCCATGACATGGCATAAACAGAAGCCTAAACTTTGATATCTAAAATTTGAAGAGTAATGTTAATTACTTTTAAGGTTATACTAATTTAGTGGCAACTTTTGTATTGCCTGATGAGGATTAAGAACAATTTAGGTATATATGTTTGGTTTTATTTCAATTTCATTTTCGAACATTTTTGTTTTTGTTTCCATTTCATTTTTGTTTTTTTGTTTGTGTCGATTTCATTTTGTTAATTATCTAGGTTTGGTTTTGATTTCTAAATTTGTTGATTACGGTTTAGGGTTAACTATTCAAAAATATTTTAGATCAAAATCAAGAATTTACAAATATAAAAAATAGTTTATTTATAGGCTACTATAAAAATAAAAAAAATAATACCAAAAAAACTAAATAATACACAAAATATATATATATATATACAAGAAAATTATGAAATGTGAAAATAGATGACTGAATGTGTACCTGGGATAGTGGTGGAGGCTTGAAATGGAAACCACAGCACGGGGGCCCATTTTTGATCTCCTCTTGTCAATTCACTGTCACAGTGAAAATGAAAAATTTGCCCAAAAAAATGGTAAAAATAGAATTTAAAAATGGGGGCCTGTTTTATTTAGCTTCGGCCCCCCGTCACCTTTCGGCTTGGGAGGCCGAACCATTAACGGGCCCCCATTTTTTTAGAACAAAAAATGGGGGCCTGTTTTGTGGAGCACGTTTTCCAACGCTCAGACTTCTGCGAATTTGTGACTCATTAGCTTGCACATACCCAAATAGTGAAACAACATTACAATAAAGAAAAGAAAAGCAACAAATACAAAACCTAAATAATTAGAAAAGTATGAAAACAACAACAACCCAAGTGGTCTTGACTTTTGAAGACTCGTTAGGACACGCCATTCAATAGTAGCAGAAAATTTCTTAGATTACATCAATATCAGCTGAGGTTGTAGCTATTATCACTTACTAAAACAACAAATTGATTTTTTCCATAGTATAGCTTTAAAATTGCATTGTGTGTAATCTTGTAATGCCCCACCTGGAAACCCTGAAGGGATAAAGCTAAAACACACAAATGGAGTGCAATTTTTTTTTTCCAAAGTTAAAACTCAAATCTGAGAACATTCATGGATTTTTAAAACCAGAATTTCCTGAAGAACAACCTAACACAATTTTTGATTTAACAACGAAATAAAAAGGTAAACAAGAATCCTACCTCTTTTAGCATTCCTGGCAAGATTTTGAAAAAGAGCTCAACCTGCAGCTCTAGAAATCCTTCCTTCCCAAAATCCCCAATTTTCTCCATCCAAAAATATTTTTCCCCAAAAAAAATCAACAACCCCAAAAATATTTTCCAACCGAGGTTAAATGGAATCCCATTTGACCTAATCTCCTAATTTCGAATTTAAACACTTTTAAAATAAAAAATGAAAAAAAATCATTCTTTTCAACTATTCAAAAAATCTAACTTGCTTTTCTAATTAAAATTAAAATGCTTCTCTCTCATTTAATTTTAATTTTCTCAATATTAACAAAGCTAACATTTATATTTCTCAATATTGATGAGGGTAAAATATTTTAATTAAATTAAATTCCCAAAATCAATCTCTAACACTATATCAAATATATATATAAATTAAACTTGCTTTTCTAATAAAAAATGTTTTTCTTAAATAATTAAAATTAACCTTTCTATTTCAAAAAGCAAAAAGGGATTAAATTATTCCTATCTGGAATAACTTTAAATCTTCCCTTTTCAAAATGCATAAACTAAATAAATTCACGATTTTAAATTAACCATTAAATTAAACTTGCTACAACATAAATAGAGCGATCTTTTTAATTAATGATTAATCACATAAAAGAACCTATTTATTTTAATTCCTCAATTACTAATGCGTAAATGAACACCTTAAATCGAATTAAATACTTAAACTTGCTACAAACATAAATAGAGCGATCTTTTTAATTAATGATTAATCACATAAAAGAAACCTATTTATTTTTAATTCCTCAATTACTAAGGCGTAAATGAACACATTAACTCAAATTAAATACTTAGGATAAAATCATCAATTTTTACCACACGCAAGGCATTCAACCCAAGAAAGCCAACCAAATACATGACCCGCAAACCCAAACGAAAAGGGAAACTAACGAACCACAGGTGATGCTCACTTGAGCATGAATAGTGTAAAATGAGGGTTTTACGACCACCTAACCCAAATTCTAAGGGCAAAAGAGGTATACTCAACCCTGCGAATCCAGGTGAAGGCGAACCTCACACCACGACGGTACTGTACCTGCAATCTCCTACAACCAAGAGTCACACAAGCATATGTATATATATACATACATACATACATACATATATACATACATACATACATACATATACATACATATAGATACATACATACAGATACATACATACATACATACATACATACATACATACACACACACACACACACACACACACACACACACACACACACACACACACACACACACACACATAATGAAGGTGTTAGCTCGAGATCAATAACAAGAATCAAGGAAACAATTAAACTTACACAAGAATCGATGTGAAAGCACATTAATAGGTATGCACAATAATCATAATATCTGACTACAACATTACATTACGGTAAATCAACCATTCAAAAAAATCAACCAAGGTCAAACCGGTTTTACAAAACTAACTAGGGTAGGGGCACTACAAATCTAAACATTGGAAACAAAGTTGGCAAACCTTTGCTAACAACATCAACATGCCAACAGAGACAATAATAGACAGAAGGAGGCATAATCATTATAATATAAACAACATTATGCATAATTTAATGTTTAAATAGATTGTCATAGAAATGAAAAACTCAAAATCTAATTTTGACATACTAAAGCCTCCTAATATTATTTTTACTCTCTTTATTTATCTCAACTAACATGCATACCTTCTCCTTACCTTCCCTATTTTCCAATTTTTCAATTTAAAATGAAAATCAACTCCTATAAATAATGTGATATAAAATTTCTAAAAATTATAAATATACAAAGCCAACTATCAGAGTAATAGGAAGATTTGCAACTCGGGGACTAAGAACTGCTTCTCGGTTCCTTTTGCTTCCATTGGCTAGGGTTTTTTATACAACCAGTTTTCAGTCAATCTGATAATATTTTGTTGTTGATCTTTATTATATACTTGTAACTTATTTTTTTCTGTCTATTTTATATATGTATGTTAGCCAGAGTGTTCTCTTTATATAATCTATCTTTTTTCAATCTTAAATTACTTTTTTCTCTTTTTATAAGATTTTTTTTATTAGGAACATTAAGAAAAAATGAAAACACAAGGCCTTTCCTTTAGCGAATTAAAATTTTATAAACAAAACATGCAAAGTTGCCGCAATAACACGTCATAATATATTTGCTTAAAGCAAAATTTCAGCACCCCTTCCACTCATCGTTCTTATCAAGGTTGATCAACATGACATTTGATAAATATAGGTTTGGCTTATATTATATTCAGTTTTGGCATTTTGACAAGAAATTTAGGTGCGCATAAAATTGTGGTAGGGGAAAGGAGTTAGTAGTGGACGTAGCTAAATTCACACATCTAAAGCTCCTAAACAGTTCATTCGATTTCAACAATTTTTTTTTGTTCTCTCCATATTCAACTTAACTGCTTAAAGCTATTGTTTTGGCTTGTGGGTAGTAACGATGCACGTTGTGGAGTTGTTATGTGCACAAAGGTCAAAAAGTACAAATTTTAAAGTGTGGTCCAATACATAATCACCTTTGCACCAATAGTAGATAGCTCAAAATAGCTAGTAGTAGTGGACAAATACCCTAGTAGTTAAGCACAAATGACCTAGTAGTGGTTAACAAATGTCTCAATAATGGGTTAATTATGGTTAGAAAAGCTAAAAATTATCCACTATTGGTATATGTGATATTTATTAATGGACCTTCCATTACCATTTTTTTGGCTCCTACTATGTCTACTAATCAGAAGTGACGTTGACAAAAGATGACGATTATTGGTCCTGACTCCTTTCCCTATATCCGTTTGTTTTTTGGAAAAGTTACCGTTACGTTTCACCACGTTTAAAGTTCAAAAGTAAGATAAAAGTCAAATAAGCTTCCTCGGACCACATACAAGTCTGAAATTCCAGTTCGTTACACACCACTTTCTCCGAACGGTTTCAGATCTAACATATAGAGCTCAGTTGCACCGAAAAAAGCCAAGCAGAAATAATGGCAGCTCATGCGGTACTTGTTCCATTTCCCTCGCGAGGCCATGTAAATCCGATGATGCATCTCGCCTTAAAGCTTGCCTCTCAGGGAATCTCCGTAACATTTGTGCTGACTGAGTTATGGCGCAAAATCATTTCCCAGAACGATGAGAATCCTTTCAGCCAAGCACCAAACCTCCAGGCCGCCCTCATTCCAGATTGCGTGGTCGATGAGTCACAAAGGTGGGCTGACATGGTGGCCTTTATTCGCTCTCTTTCCGACATCGAAGTTCATGTGGCTCAACTCCTAACCAATCTCAAACACTCCGGAACACCGGCAACATGTATCGTCGCTGATGTATTCCTCAGGTGGGCGGTTCCTTTTGCAAAACACACGCTCTCCACTCTGTTTCGCTGTGTCCAATGTCTGTCACAAACTTTTCCATCTTTTATCATTTAAACTTAGGTATGTTACAAGAACTTATGATTAGTCGGAGGATTGCAGACTTGGTGGGAATAAAATATTTTTTATATAGTTTGTCGTTGCAGGGTTAGAAGGGTGGAAATTTTTATATTGCTGAGTCGCCTCCACTACAACTGACGGACATTCCGGCCCGTCTAATCCCCCCGTCTAGTAGAGTGTTTTGCTAATGTGAGGAGAGCAGATTCGATTGTAGCGAATTCGTTTTACGCTTTGGATTGCAAAGCAGTGGAGACACAGCGCCACAAAACACCCGTGCATTGTGTGGGTTCCTTAAACATGGCCTCCTCTTCACAGATCAACACGCACTGCAGTGAATGGCTGGATTCCAAACTCCTTCGGCAGTGTCCATAATGCGGCGAGACCTTAGGTAAAGGAAATAGCCGCTGGTCTCATTAAGAGTGGGTGCTATTTTGTGTGGGCGCTTCGTTTAGATAACGATGCGAGTCATTTCTCGGAGATGTTGCCCACTGGATTTATAGACGAATGTAAAGGGCAGGGTTTAATCGCAGCCTGGTTTGGACAGGCGGAGATTCTGAAACATCCTGCGGTGGGAGGGTTTTAATTGAGCCACTGCGGGTGGAATACCGTCATGGAAAGTGTGTCAGCGGGTGTTCCCATGCTGGGGTTTCCGCTTGCAGGAGACCAGTTTTCCAATTGCAGAATGGAAGGAATGGAAGTTTGGGTTAGGGCTGAAAAATGCAGAGGATGGGAATAGGGTTAAAAGCGCTGAAGAAATAAGGAGCGAGGTGAAAATGTTGATGGAAGGAGAGGAAGGTGTAAGCTCACGAAGAGCAGCAGAGAGATTTAGGGATGCGGCAGAGCAGGTGCAACTAATTTAGAAGCGCTAGTAAATAGATTGAAGGTAATTTGATAAATTGCGTAATAATCAAATTTTTTTACTTGACATGATAGCCCCGACGAATCTTTTCTGTCTCAATTTACAACTGGATTATGACTCACCCTATGGTGCGGACAACTTTATGCAGTTGTATCGTGTCTTTACTACTTGTCGTCTTAGTGGGTGTTAATAGCTATAGCCCAAGTGGCTATTGTTGTCGCCTCGGTTATTGTATTATGTGACTATTTTATATGGTAAAATAATCTTCTTTCAGTTTTACTTAATTTCTAATAGATATTTTGGGATCTCGAAAATAATTCATTATAATGTTTATACTGTTACAGTTCTTCTCAATATTTTATTTTTTGTATTATGTACCTTTCATAATATAATTACTTTAGGAGGACATAAATCTATTATTTTAGAAGCAAATATGAATTCTTTAGTCATATTAGAGGTTCTTATAAAAAATCAAACTAATAGAAGGATAAAGGTTTTAAGAATTAACAATTGTCATAAAAAAATTTTAAGCAAATTTTCATACATTATATAAAGAATATGGGATAGAGAGATATAATACAACACCATATACCCCTTAGTAGAATGTAATTATAGAGAGAATGAACAAGATGTTTATGGAAATGATTAGGAGTATGCTATAGAAGTTCTAGGAAGAACTAGTTAGTATTGCTTGTTACCTATTATGTTGTCCTAATTCTATTTTTAACATTTTAAAAATTAAAACAAAAACATGCAAAATAATTGTTGTAATAAGTATCAAACAAAACCATTCCCTTCCATGTTTACACCATCCCCTAAAAAAAATAGCTCGCTATCAACATTCCATCGCACACAAATAACGTGCAACTGCTAGTTTTACAATATCACGGCGTTTTAGAATACACTCTCAACTAACAACTAGCTTACCAGCCATAGCTCCATGGTTTAAAGCAACTGTAGGATTTTCTTATTTTGTTGTTTGTTGCTACTTCAAATTGCCTTTTCTTTTGTTATGTTGTTATTGTGGTCTTTTACTATAGTGTCAATTGGTTAATCTGAAGCAATGGAATATGTTGCACATTAATTAAATATGAGTTCATGACTTCAGAGCCCAATTCATGAAAAAACTAAAACTAATGATGTTACCCAAAAAAATATTTTGTAGCAAAATGGGCAACTATCAGATGGATGGGCCATTATATTTGGATATAGTGAGTGTTCCTTGATCTGTGCACTAATACGAAAATTCAAGGCTTTTGGGTTGTATATGTTGAACATTCTTCATCACATGGGTTTTATGTATTTTACTATGGTTTTTTTTTTTTCAATGTTCCTTGTCATCAGTGAAAATATTTGATAGAGCCTGCCTATCGATGTTCCAACTAATTGAACTGCTTGAGCGGTACTGCCTCACCTTTGATGTATATGATTAGCTGATTTTGTAGAGTGGAGATTTTCCTTTTGAATTAGGAGTAATCTCAAGAGTCATTTGTCACATTTTCAACACATTGGAGGCTCAAAATGTTGATTATAGTATGAAAGTTGCATGGCTAGAGCTATTTAATGAAGAAATAACATATTTCTTGGTTCTAGATGAGTTCCCAAGACCCTTTGATGACAAATCCTTTTGATTGTAATTTGACTTTTCTTTGAGTTTATCGTAAACAACATGATGTGATTAAATTTTATTATTCTATAGTCATTCTCATTGCATATTCTCAATCAAAATTTAGATCAAATCAGTAACTCTAGAGTGTGAAGAACTTGTTAAATGTGAAAAACTTATATCCTAGGCCAATATTAGATCCTAGGTTGGTTAGTCTTCTTTAGATACTATTACAATAAATTATGCAAGGAAGAGACGTAAGGACGGTATGGGGAGATAAACAAAAGATTTCTCACTTTTGGACATGTGATTTCTACTCTGGTTGAGCATTTAAGCCACGAACCTTATAGGAATTGGAGTGTCAACCTGTAGTTTCTTATTTCATTTTCTCTTCTAGTTATTTCATATTCTTAGCATTTTCTTTATCCAAACAAAGACAACAAGTTGACAAGAATGTTGAGAGATTCTTTGGCTGGGAAAACAAAGATAGTATTGTTGCCATAATTTCATCTTCAGACTATCGTCTAGAAAAAACTTTCAGCACATTGGATTATGCTCATTGTGCTAAGAGTCTTTTGTTATTTCTGTCATGATGCATACCAATAATTGTACAATTTTAAACAAGGTCTGCTTCTTGAGCATCTCTATAGAGATTTCTATTATAAAGTTTGACTCAAAATTGTACAATTGAATTCCAATAAAATTAAAATGTCCATGGTCATAAGAGTGAATTATTATGAAGCACAACTCATAAACTTCATTTAATTGCAGAATTATGGTTACAACAAATTTTTATCCATTTGGAAAAATGGGAGAGAGTTGCATGCAAATTTTCTAAAATGAAAAACATAAACAAACAATTAATATAAATAAGAAACTTACAGTCAAATATCTTTAGATGTGTTCAATAACAATTAGTTTAAAAAAAATAATATTCAATTAAAGATATCTTTTGACATACTTTACATGTATTTTATTTAAAGATAATTATGAAACATTACTACTATTTATATTATTACTATTTTATTTATAGATATACAACATTAATATTATTATTATTATTTTATATTAATCCTATTATTATATTTATCATTATTTCATTCACATACACGTAATATCCGTGGATAACATCTTTGATGCAATAAATGTACAAAGATTTACAATATTAAGTTGATCAAATATGTAAAATGATATTATTATTATTATTATTATTATTTAAAATGAAATCAACTTACACTTAACAATCAAGTACTCTATTAAAACTTCATTCTTGAATATTCTTCATATTTTATTTTACAAATACTAATCATAACTAAAATAAGATAAACCATTACACCACAAATTTTGGTAGCTAGAAGATTCGTTGCTATTACATTTTGATTGATTGTTTCAGTAGTGACTGCAATAACAAAGGCAAATGGTGGACCAATTGGTGAAAGCAATTGCTTAAAATCTCAAATGGATGAATGTTCTACTATTGCTTACATGGGCATTTGACTGCTTTCAACTTGTCGGCAAGTAGTTTCAGATTAGTTGCAGACAGTCCATTCGTGACTTCCTCTTGGGCAAGCTCTCTAAATCTCTTCACCGCTCCTCTTAAACTTAAGCTCTCCTCCCCTTCCATCAGCACTTTCACCTTTCTGGCGATCTCTTCTGCTTCTATAATCCTATTTTTATCCTCGCTACTCCTCCCTCTCAAACCGAACTTCCATTCGTCCACAACAAGCTTACAATTTGTAAACTGATCCATTCCAATAGGAAATCCCAGTATGGGAATACCCTCTGAAACGCTCTCCATGATGGAGTTCCACCCACAGTGGCTGAAAAACCCTCCTACCGAAGGATGTGAAAGAATCTCCCCTTGCCTAAACCAGGGTGCAACTAAGCCCTGCTCTTTGCACTGCTCCAAATATCCAGCCGGCAACATTTCCCAGACATGAGACGCCTCTTTATCTGGCCGAAGTGCCCACACAAAACAGTAGCCGCTCTGCATAAGACCTATTGCTATTTCCCTTACCTGAGCTCTTGACACCTCAACAAAGCTGCCGAAGGAAACGTATATGACCGACTGTGCCGGTTTTGAATCGAGCCATTGACTGCACTGTGAAGCGCCTTTCCGATCTCCCCAGTGGACAGAGGGCATGTTCAAGGGGCCCACACTCTGCACAGGGGTTTTGTGAAGCAGGGCATCGATTGCTTTACAATCCAAGGCGTAGAAGGAATTTCCAACAACCCAATCTGCTTCTCTTACATTTATAAAACACTGGGCAATCTCGTCGGTCACAGGGGAAGGAGAAACATTAAGCGCGCTCGGAAGATCCGCCTGTGTTAACGGAGGCATACCAGGAATATAATCTATGCGGCCTTGCAATCGAACTGCAACAACAAATAGAAAACGATCAGTTTTTTTCTTTTTTACCTCTGTCAAACCCCAAAATAATTGAACTACTAATACTTCCTGGTTTTTGCCTTACCCAAGTCCGAATGATAAAAGATGGAGAAGGTTGTGACAGACATTGGCCAGAGTGCTACAGAAAGGAGATTGTGTCTTTTAGCCAGAGGCACCGCCCATCTGAGGAAAGTGTCGGCCACTATGCATGAAGTAGGGGCTCCCGATCGTTTGAGATTTGTTATAAGCTCGTTGACATGAATTTCCATGTTGGAGAGTGACAGAAAAAAGTCCGCCATGTTACCCCACCTTTGTGATCCACCCACCACGCAGTTTGGAATGAGGGCAGCCTGAATGTCGAGGCCAAGCTTTTGGGCATGGGAGAAAACATCGTCCTCGGCCTCTGTGATGATTTTGTGCCACGACTCAGTCAGCACGAAAGTGACAGAGATTCCATGGGATGCGAGCTTTCTGGCGAGATGCATCATGGGATTGATGTGGCCACGCCCTGGATATGGGACTACTATTGCATGCCCTGCCATTTTTCGTTGCTATCCAAAGAAGCCAAGAAAAAAATCTATTGTCTTCTGTGTGATGGATTTCCT
Source organism: Cryptomeria japonica (assembly GCF_030272615.1). Classification (NCBI taxonomy): domain Eukaryota; kingdom Viridiplantae; phylum Streptophyta; class Pinopsida; order Cupressales; family Cupressaceae; genus Cryptomeria; species Cryptomeria japonica. The sequence goes on along the minus strand of NC_081408.1, from coordinate 216,747,825 downwards.
CTCACAAGGCTTATCTGTATGAGTTCTTTCGTAATTTATTTTATTTTCTTGGAGTATGAGTTCTGTGGTCCACCAAATTTCGGGTGGATCGACCTCAATATGAAGGATATGGGCGTGCTGCACGATTTTTCGTTTTCTACAAATATTTTATGTCGTGTTATTGCTCCAACTTTTGCATGTCTAGCCACTTTTTTTTATTCGAAATTTTTAAATAAAGCATTCACATGTCATTATCGCTAAAGAAAGGCTTTTGCTTTCATTTTTCTTAATGATTTTTTATGGTATTCGGCTTTTTAAATGAAAATTATGCTGCATTTATTTAATTTAATTTATTTCGTAACTTTTTTTCTTCAATTTAAATTGATTGTAATTAGCCGATAGGCTATTCAATGTGGGCATTGCCCGTCGGGTTTGTCTCACGCATCTCGTAATCCAAGAAATTTGCCACCGGGGTTGTTTGACGCATCTCGCAAAGAGGAAATTCAGGCCAGTGGTAAAATATTATTTCATACACACTGATGCGTTTGCGGTTTCCAGGAAATTTGACAACACCTATTTACGTGTTGAGTTAAATTTTAACGTGGCGTTTAATAGTAGATGTTAAAAAAAACTGTTGTTGGCCACCCCACCACTCTCCTTCCATCAATTCTCATCTATTTGCCACCCACCGCTCTCTTGATGCTTAAATAGGCCCGCCTGGAGAAGAACGAAGCCATATCAACAAACAGGGTACCGTACAAAATAAGCTAAGGTGAGTTTTTTTAGTTTGTTAAATTCCATAATGCTAGCTTAAATATGTAAAATATTTGATGGTTTAAAGATATTAAAAATAGATATTGAGATCGATGTTTGAATGATGAATCCAGGGTTCACAATTATTTACAGTTACCGCTGACGAAGAAACAAAGCATTTGAGCAATTATCAGGTATTTATCATATGATCTATCACTGCCTCTTTGTTTTTGTTATGTCAGCAGTCTTATTTTATCTCGTTGTAACTTTGCCAAACTATAAAAATATATATGCCCAAAGGATAGACCAACATAGAAAACTTTACACCATAGCATACAAAATTCAGGCACAAATTATTTCTTTATTGCTGGTCGATATAAACGAGTGGGTACGAATGGGCATACAACCTCAATTCCATGGTTCAATTCTGTAAGTCAAACAGTGTTTGCCCTATCCTCTATGGTGGGTCAAATAGCTTATTCAGTAGTTGAAGCACCTTTTGTTTTTCAGACGCTGCTTCAGCTGTATACAAATGGTAATTTATGTTGTAATATTTTGATGGTCAATAATAAAATTTCTTTACAAAATGTAATTTGAAAATAAATTCGAATTATATATTTAATTTATCTAACATTTCAAGCTAATAGTAAGGGATCGATCTTCTATATAGGTTTATCCAAAATATCCTTTTTTTTCAAAATCAGTGTTCTTAAAGTAAATGAAAAAATAGTTTTAATCTATCTAATAAAACTCAAAACAAGTACAGATAATCTCGGACATTTCAATGACACACTATAAATAATAAAGCTTTATTTCCAAATTGCTTTTTACTATTATACACCTAAACTTATAATAGGAACTAGAATAATTATATAAATCAAATGAATTTTAATTTAGAGGTGAAGTTGCTTAAAAAAATTTACTATAGAATACATATCAATTCTGGTTCTTATCAGTAAATGGATGTTCCTGGATCATTTTAAAGTAAAATTAAAGGGATCTAAGATCTGAGCAAATCATATCTAAGAAATATTTAAAAGTTAAGATTAATTTATATATAAATGTCAATTTAAATAGGTCTAAGCATAAATCAATTTAAAGATCAGTTGAGCCTATGTTATTGCCTAAAAGATCCTACAAATCAACTATGCCTAACAAACCATAATTTTTTTATATACTTCAAGTCTATTTAGTCAGGCTAGACTAAATATAACCCGATTTTTTTAATATTTATATTATTGACTTTAAATTGTATTTCATTTGTTGAAAATTTGTGTTTATTTTATTTATTTAAAGATTATATTCAAGACTATTTAAGAATAATATCTACATGAAGGTTTTAATTTTTTACACTGAAACAATTTTAGTTTTTACACGGTTGCGTATTTTTTATTTAAGCTATTTACATGAGTTATTTTTTTAGGATTTAAGGCATAGTTAAATTAATATTTATTTACTTTTAACAACTTAATTCGTTTAGGTGTGGCAGGGATATAAAACCTTAATTTTAACTTTTATGAAGTTTCGTATTTATTTCATTTGTTGAAAATTTGTGTTTATTTTATTTCTTTGAAGATTATATTCAAGACTATTTAAGAATCATTTTATTATTATTTATGTTTAGATTCTCCTTTATAAAATGCTAGCTTCTAGGTTGTTTGATTTTAGATTGAAGGTAGACCAACACATTCAACTTCAGATTTTTCTGGCAAATTATGCTATTTAATTTCTTCCATCAAATTCAAAGAAAAAAAGTGGCAAAAAGGAATTGTTTCATAGTGCATAATTTAATTAGTCTATTTTTAATGTTGATTTATCTAGATGAAGGTTTTCATTTTCTAAACTAGATTATGGAACAATTTTAATTGTTCCAGGGTTACATATTTTTTATTTAAGCTATTTACACGATTTTTTTTAATGGAACAATTTTAATTTTTACATGGTTTCATATTTTTTATTTAAGTTATTTACATGAGTTTTTTTTTTTAAGGATTTAGGGCATAGTTAAACTAAGATTTATTTACTTTTAACCACAACTTACATCATTTAGGTGTGGCGGCGATATAAAACCTGAATTTTAATTTTTACGGAGTTTCGTATTTTTTATTTAAGTTATTTTGATAAGTTTTATTGCGCTATTTATGATAAAAAATAATGATTTCTATGTAATAGAATATCACACCTCAACTGGGCATGTATTTTCTTAGGTTTCCATAGTTTTGGTCTATATATTCATAATGATACTATGAGTGCTTTAGGATGTCCTAAAGATATGTTTTCAGATACTGCTATACAATTGCAACTTATCTTTGCTCAATGGATACAAAACACTCGTGCTTTAGCACCCAGTTTGACAACTCCTGATGCAACAACAAGCACCAGCTTAACCTGGGGAGGTGGCGATTTGACAACAGTAGGTGCCAAAGTAGCTTTGTTACCTATTCCATTAGGAACTGTGGATTTTTTAGTACACCGTATTCATGCATTTTCTATCCATGTGACTGTATTAATATTACGGAAAGGTTTTTTATTTGCTCGCAGTTCTCGTTTAATACCCGATAAAGCGAATCTTGGTTTTCGTTTTCCTTGCGATGGCCCTGGTAGAGGAGGAACATGTCAAGTATCTGCTTGGGATCATGTCTTCCTAGGATTATTCTGGATGTACAATAAAATTTTGGTAGCAATATTTCATTTTAGCTGGAAAATGCAGTCTGATGTTTGGGGTAGTATAAGTGATTAGGGAGTGGTAACTCATATTATAGGAGGAAACTTTGCACAAAGTTCCATTGCAATTAATGGGTGGCTTCGTGACTTTCTATGGGCACAAGCTTCTTAAGTAATCCAATCATATGGTTCTTCATTATCTACCTATGGCCTTTTATTCTTAGGTGCTCATTTCGTTTGGGCCTTTAGTTTAATGTTCCTATTTAGTGGCCGTGGATATTGGAAAGAACTTATTGAATCTATCATTTGGGCTCATAATAAATTAAAAGTTGCTCTTGTTATCCAGCCCAGAGCCTTGAGTGTTGTCCAAGGACGTGCTGTAGGAGTAGCTCATTACCTTCTGGGTGGAATCGTCACAACATGGGCATTCTTTCTAGCAAGAGTTATTGCAGTAGGATACTGACTAGGAGGATTTGAAAATCATTATTGCATCAAGATTTCCAAAGTTCAGCCAAGGCTTGGCCCAGAACCCAACTACTTGTCGTATTTGGTTTGGTATTGCTACTGCACATGACTTTGAGAGTCATGATGATATTACTGAAGAGCATCTTTATCAAAATATTTTTGCTTCTCACTTTGGTTAGTTAGCTATAATCTTTCTCTGGACCTCTGGTAATTTGTTCCACGTAGCTTGGCAAGGCAATTTTGAAGCATGGGTCCACGACCCCTTTCATGTAAGACCTATTGCTCATGCAATTTGGGATCCTCATTTTGGTCAACTGGCCATAGAAGCCTTTACCCGAGGAGGTGCCCCTGGTGCGGTCAATATTGCTTATTTCGGTGTTTATCGGTGGTGGTATATAATTGTCTTACGCACTAATGAAGATATTTATACTGGAGCTCTTTTCTTGCTATTTCTTTCTGCTCTCTTTTTAACAGCGGGTTGGTTGCATCTACAACCTCAATGGAAACCAAGTGTTTCATGGTTTAAAATTGTCAAATCTCGTCTCAATCATCATTTGTCAAGGCTTTACGGAGTCAGTTCTTTGGCTTGGATGGGGCATTTAGTTCATGTCACTATTCCTCAATCAAAAGGAGAACACATAAGATGGGATAATTTTTTAGATGTATTACCACATCCCGAAGGGTTGGAACCATGGTGTCCAAAAAATGTGTGAATACCTTTGTTCAACCAAAGCACTTGCAGCTCTACAAACCTTTGCATTGTCTGTGATGACTTGGATAACATTTTCATGTCCTACCATATCTATGGAATCAAAGAGGATTCTGGAAATGTATTCTGCTTCTTTGAGTTGCCCCTCACAATCAACTGCCCTAAAAAACATTGCCCTTTTGGGGGACACTGTAACAAAATTTATCAATGGACAGTTTTTGGCATCCTTCCGTCCATTAGAAACAATAGAAACACCTGATTCAATGCAAGAATCTCTAATCAGTTTCAATGATTGCTCTACAAAATTCTTCTCTTTTGCCAATAAGGTGGTGCACACCTTTTCATACCTAGGACTTGTGAAACAGTAGGTGCATTATTGATTGTTGTCACCATCTCCTGCCAATATGGTGATCTTACCAAGTTAAAAGGAAGACCATTGGCATAGAGGCAATGTGCAAATTTTTGTTCTACAACATCTCTTGATTCCATTTTGAATGGTTTCTCCAATTGGCCTCTTTTGCGGGAATGGGAATCATCTACTTCAACTTCATCTTGCATAGCAGGTATATTCATTACTAACTAAAATAGACTGAATCTATCATAAGATGTTTAATTTGTACCAGTGAGAATCAGGGCTTAAATGGTACCCAGTGGTTATTAGAATTCCTAGGTTCAAGGCATGCCTACAAAGAAATTATCCACTAGGGAGGAGGCCAGGTAACCCATTTTACCTGGATTATTGCACATAATTACAATAGCAGCCACAAAGCATCTAAAGTTAAAAACCAAATGGCCTCACCTCTACACAGTATCTAAAGGGTTTGCCTGATTTGATTTATAATGGCTATGAAAATCTACTAAATTTAAAAAATGAAATAAGGTGTCTAAATTTAACTATATTTCATTATGTTTCATAAACTTGAATGACCTTCTGCTACGACAGAGTATGTGTGAAATTAAAAATGCCAAAACAAACATCACTTGCCAATTGCACTAGCATCCTCTTAAAGAATAGCTGCAATGATGACAAGTTTTGTTCTGGTTTGTCTTGAAGGAGGCAAATGGTGCCCAATCACAATCTCTGATGGACCAAGTGCAAATGCTGACAAAGCATAACAAGAAGTTCATCACACTTACAAATATTATAAACATGAGATAATTTATGGTTCTATAGTCCATATATACGAGAATAGGATTTATGGGTAAAGACTGTGTATTTATAACAAAAAAAAACCGTTTTCCTTATTAAAAAAATGTTAATTTGAGACATGAATTCATTCTGATGCAGAAAGAATTATGAAATCGTAGGATATGTAATTTTATCAACTAATCAAGACAACTTTGCCAAAAAGAGATAATTGAACTTATTTGAAAACCATAAGAGTTATTTCTCCATTTAAAAATTACACTTGTCTTCAAGCAGCAATAGCATTTTTGAAGTGAGACCGAAAAGAAAGGTAATCAGGCTAAAGGAAATATAAATGATGCTGCTGAGGGCAGCCTAGGTACTCTAGAGTTTTACGGCTTCAAGCTGCCTGTCTAACTGTAAAAAGGAGTGTTGGACGCGACATCATATAACACCTATTTACGTGCTAAGTTAAAATTTGTCGTGATATTAAATAGTAAATGATAACTTGATTAAACTTTTTCTGTGGTGTTAAATACGTCTACTTGAAGGAGAACAAACCTAGATCATCAAACAGACTACCCTAAAAAAACTAGCTAAGGTGAGTATTTTTATTTTGTTAAATTTCAGATTGATGGTTTAAAGTTGACAGAGAAACAAAGAATTTGTCCACGAATAAGGTACTTATCATATCGTTTATCGATGCCTCTTTGTTTTTCTTATATTATTTGTTTTTCAAATGTTGTTGCTACACAGAGATGGTTATTTGTTTTGCTCACTATCACTACTTGCTTTAATTTTATAAATATTTCTTTTTTATTATTAGTAAAACTTATAATGTAAGTTAAAATATATATTTATTTATTTTATATTTTTAAATTAAAAAATATAATAAAACAATAAAAGATAAAATGTGCTTTATTTTAAAACACAAAAACCAATTATATATGAAAAAAATCAACATAAATAACTAATACATTAAAACTTACCTAACAAAAATAAATTATTGTTGTTATATAAATTTGAGCAACAATAATGTAAATAATGTTAAAAACAATTCACTTTCTCTTAAAATTTGAGTATATCTTAAGGGTGATAAAATGAAGATTAAAAAACTCTTTTCTTAATTTATCTAGATGGTCTCTTATGTACTTTGGCTTTGTTCAAATTAAAAAGAAGTTATTTGTATGATATGTATTGTAACAAATATTTTAGATTGTATTCAATTTATATAATTGCCTCTACTTATTCTTAATATTAATGTAAAAAAAATTAAATAAAAATTATTAATTTTAAGATTATTTTATTATATTTATATTATTTACTTTCAATTTCATTGAATTTATCAAAAATTTCTATTCAAAATTATCTAAGAATTTTTTATTATATTTATATTATTTTCTTTTATTTTTTTTTAACTTAATTAAAGATATGCGCTCATTACAAGGCCAAGCATTGACCGTGCTCCAAGAAGACATGAACTATGTAAGATACATTCTCATTGATGAGATGAGCTTCATACGATACTTTATGTCAATTGCATCTGAAATGATTAATAGATACAATTTTCATGCCTTAATTTTATACTCTCCAACATAATGATTAAAGTATATTTTACAATTTGCTAATCATTGGCAATAATCATTAATCATAGTAACATTCTTACTAATGGAGCATTACATATGATTATACAAGGAACAATAGGCACATGGAAATCTTATCTGATCAGTTGTATAAGGAATACACTTCAAGGAGACACTCCCTATAGGCGTCAAATCCTTACACTGGCTCCAACAAGAATGGTTGCATTTAACATAAATGCAACAACAATACACTCAACACTGAAAATCCCTATTAAAGATATGCACCCATTGCAAGGCCAAGCATTGATCGTGCTCCAAGAAGACATGAAATGTGTACGATACATTCTCATTGATGAGATGAGCTTCATAGGACCAAAACTACTTCTACGAATAGACACGAAGCTACGTGAAGCTTTCCCAAATAGACAACATTTACCATTTGGAGGGATATCCATAATTTTGATTGGTGACCTTGCACAATTACCACTTGTAATGGACAAGCCTATCTATGCTTCATGCTCAAGTGCCATAGCACTATGGAACCTATTTACAACAATAGTAACCTTACAAACAGTGTTCTGCCAACAAGGTATAGAACCAACACAAGCAAGATTCAGAAAAATCCTTACCAACATACGAAATGCACAACCAGAGCAGGATGATTAGCAATTGTTGATGATACGCACAAGCAAGGAGCTTACACCCATTCAAAATGAAGAGTTTAACAAATCAATACACCTGTTTGCTACAAACGACATGGTAAAGAGTGATAACAAAAAAATGTTACGAAAATTGAATCGTCTAGTTGCAATTAGCGAAGCTGCAAATGTTCGAAGTCGGCCAAATGGTGAATCTGAGGATGAACAACTTGAAAATAAAATTCTATTATGTTAAAGGACAACAAATAATGCTAACAACCAATATATGGACCAAAGCATGGCTCGTAAATGGGGTTGTAGGCAGAGTAGTCGACATTGTGTATGAATATAGCTCCAAGCCACCAGATATTCCAGCATATGTAATAACAAGAATTAATAACTATACTGCGCCATGATGGAATCTGACATATCCAAAACTTGTACCAATAACTCCAATATCACTGGGAAACAAAAGACAAATCCTGCTTAAGATGGCATGGGCTATAATAGTCCACAAATCCCAAGGCTTAACACTTGAGAAGGCAACAATTTATATAAAAGCTACTGAAAGGCGAGGCTTGACATTTACAACCATATCCAGAGTTAAAACATTAGACGGTCTTCGTATAGAACCTGGATTCTCCTTTGAAAGATATTGTAAAATGCAAAACAACCCATATACAATCATTAGGAAGCAAGAAGAAACAAGACTACAACAATGATCACTGTAAAATAAAATAAAAGTTATATGTCAGAATTATAGAATATTGGATGAATGATTACATCTCTCTATAATTATATTTGTTCATAATTTTAGACATCTAAATCTTTACAAATTTATTTAGTACTAGAAAAGGTTGTTTAAAAACTGATAGATTACTTCATGTCAATTGAATATGAAATGATTAATAAATACAACTTTCACATGCTAATTTTATACTCTCCAACATAATGATAATAATTAAACTATATTTTACAATCGGCTAATCATTGAACCTTTGTTTTGGTGCAAGTGCTAGTAATAAAAATTTATAGGAATCGAAAGAGTAAATTTTTATTTTAAATTAAGAAATAAAAATAGAGAAGTTAAAGAGGAAACATGTATGTTTATAAGTGGAGAAAGATGTAGAGAATTAAATAAGATTATGAATCAGATTTTGAGTATTTTGTTTGTGACAAATCATTTAAAGATAAAAATGCATGTGACTTTGTTAGTTCTGGACTAATTATGTCACTTCCCATGTATTATTGTCTTCTTTGGCATATAAATATTTTTAGGAAAGGTTTCTTAACCTTGTTTCTAATGTTTAGACAACAAACAATATAATTTCTATTTATAGAATGAGAAGACTCAATTGTTTTAGGCTATAGAGTGTTTTATGGCACATAATAATTTTTTTAAAGTTGTTTGGCAATATTTCCACAAACAGGTATTCTATATCTCTTCAAGATATATAATTTAATATAATAAAACAAAGTGGCCCAACATAGACCAAAACCTATGTTACTAGAAATGATTTTAAAAAAACACTTGAAGGCAATTGTCAAATAACATAGTATAAGTGTAACTTTAAAAAAATATAGCATTCCATAATCTCAAACATAATTATTAATATAAAAACCATATAGGATGAAAAGTATAAGAACAAAATATTAAACCTCATTCAAGGCTGTGTTACCCTCCCACTCTTCTTGTAAGGCTTAGAGATGGGTTCTTATGGATTTTATAGTTGTGGTATTAGCATTAATGGATTTTTCTATCCTTGTACAAGCACTTAAAATATCGCAGTGATAGTGGCCTTATTAAAATTCATAAAATATCAAATGTTTCCTTTTACCTCTATAGTGATAGTGGCCTTATTAACATTTGGGATTTTGGATTCCACACTAATGTCCTCATATTCCCACATTTTCATTTTAAATTAGTCAAAATAGACGGAATCACCCTATGTAAACCATACCACTTCAAACATCTTAACCCTTTAGGACTCACATTTAAGTTTAGCTAAACCTAGGAAGGTGTTCTTAGAGGTATCCCTATTAGAATTGGTTACAACTAAAAAATAATATAAAAGTATTATAGTACAATCAGTTGGATTCAACATAGGTTTGGATTTGAATTCTAGAACACATAAATCTCTATCCATGTGCATGCCCTTCATATTGAGCTTCTAAATCTCAAATTTTGTGTCCAATAAATTCTAGATTATTACAATAGACCACTATCCCTATTTTTTATAATCTAAGGCGATATGTCTTTCATACCATGATAGGAAGAAAACATGTAGAATAAACTCCCTATACTAATAGTTGATAGAAGATGTAGGAAAAAAATTAGACTAATCATATAATTACAAAGAAATATGCCATAGTGATTTACATGATTGTAGATGTCATAATTTTGGATTCAAGAAGTTGACCAAGCATTTTGTTAAAAAATATAGATCTCAAAGAGAACTACATTTCCATAAATAATAAAATAATCACGATCCAACCAATAAAGTATGACCCAAAATGACTTCTTGCCTTAAAATTAAGGTTTTTAATTTTGTAGTGAAAATTTATAAATTTTTATTTTCTCAACATTAGAATGCAAGGTTGGAGAATTTATTTTTTTTAAATTTCAAGCCAAAAGAATGTGTACAAAAGTTGGAAGACATCATACAATCCTTGTAGGGTGTTATCTATAGATTTGTTTCTAATTTTAGTGCACCAAATTAAAAATAAAAAATAAAAAATAAAAAATTCTTAGGAGGAGAGGATTCATGAGAGATGCAAATATGTGAATTTAATACAATTAAACTTTTGTAAATATTCTAGTACATGTCATTGAGTCACACAAACATTCATTTAGTAAACTTAGAACAAAAAGAAAAAGGTGTAGTAAGTGGTATTATAATTTTAAAATTTTGAAAGAAGTATAAGAATAAAGTGGTGATTCATTTTTTGTGGTGTTTGGTTGTGGGTGTCTACTAGGTTTTGATCTTTTTTGGAAACTGGCACTCTAGTTTAGGGCTCTCATTCGTCGTGAGACCTTGGTTTTTTTCTTTAGCAGCTATGTAATGGTTCAGGCCTCTCCTAGTTTTATTTGATCGAAATTATTCAATCATTTTATTTATCAAGATGCTAACCTTACAATCTGATATAAAACATAAATTTATTTTATTCTTCAATTTTATTTTATTTTCATATCCTTTATTTAAAAACAACATGTAAAAGTAAACATGAATTTTTTTGTCGTTATGTAACATTTAATAAATATTTGACTATATAATACACTAGCATACTTGTCTATAGCAGAAAATAGATAAAGTATGTAGAAAGCTATCATATTTGTTTATTATTCCACTTAAAAACTTAATATATTAAAATATTGTTTTAAATATTAAATTATTCTTATATTATGATATTGTAATTAATATTAAATCATTGTTAAAATGTGATTATATTATTTTTTAAATATATTATTATTTTTTATATTACCAAATCATTATTATTATATTTTTATTTTATATTCTTGCTTATCCTAATTTTTGAGAAAAAAGTGGACTTTATGTGGGGACACTTTCAATCCCCTATAATTGATAATATTAGACTGAGATAATTACAAAGTCACTTGATTGCATGATGGAAATGGACAAATTGATTCATCATTAAACTTGAGTGGTGATTGAGAGGTGAAAATGAAGATATAATTAGTATTAAATAATTAAAAAATAGTTAATTGAGTGCATGGAAAGATAAAATAAATTTAAATTAAAAAATAATAATTTTTTTTTTCTTTTCATGCAATTAAGTATCACAAACACATCAAATTAAATGCTTCTAGTTTTTATTGATGGACATTTTTGCATCCATAAGTATAATACACCTTCGGCATAATCACATAATTTGATATACTCTAAATAATATGACCTATAGATAAAATAGTATAAGTATGTTAAATACATCTATATAAAATATGCCAAGAGATATCATATCTTGGTATACATATATTATATTTGTTATTTAAAATGGATAAGCATCTTAAAACTGTATTACTTCACATGCTTTGCATAGATGCATTTAAGATCAAAAAAAGATAAAAATACAATTCATTTGATTTAATGTAATTTCTTTTATAATTATTATTTTAAGAATACTATTAAATTCTCTATCATATTTTCTTTAATTTACCATAAAATTATCTCATTTTTCATTATTATTTCTCTAAACATAAATACTTGTTTATAAGATCCTCATTAACAACAAAGAAAAAAATCATATATGATATGGAATTTATAAAACAAGAGAAACCACTGTTAGACAGTTCAGATAACTAGAAGACAATTGAGAGGGGGGTGGGGGTGAATCAGTTGTCACAGATTATCTGAAGCATTAGCAATTTAAACTTTTAATACCGGAACCCAAAACAATAATACTGGAATAGCAATTAATCCAATTAAGCATAAACAATAATCACAGAATAAAAGCCATCCACACAACACCAATATTTGTATGTGTAAAACTCGGTGAAGGGAAAAACCATGGTGGGAAGCCTACCCACAATCAAATAATACTTTTGCAGTAAGTATGTGAATTACAATGAAGGGGCTTGCACTTGCAAGAAGGCCAACAACCTAGAGCACACTACTCATCACAAAAAGAGTCTCACTGACTACATATAAGTCCAAACTACAAACTGGAGATGTGTTGAACTGCAAAAGATAGCATCTCCTATGCCAGAGTATAGTTCTGGTTAAGCTCAATATCGGAGGACTAAATCCTCTTACATAAACCCAATTTGATCTCCAATGATCGACCAACTCCTCTGCCTAAATGATATTACATTATTGACACATTACATTCCTTGATCATGACCTCTTACATTAACCATGATGATCTACAATGAGATCTTACATCTTATTTATACAAACCCTCGACCATAAACAATCAGGTCGGCCACAACACAATAAACCAATTACATAATTACAAACCATGTCGGCCTAAGACCAAAACAAATAATATCCAACACATAAGACATTCCAGAAATACAACAATAGGTCCTATCCAAACATTACATTAATGTTGGTCCATAACCTAGATCAACTGGGACCAAGTATAGGTCCACACGCTTCAACAATGATCTCCAATCTGTCAAGTCTCAAACATGATCACCAATAGCATTCTGAAACTCCATCAGAAGCTACACCTACACCAGTTATGCAATCCATCAAAGATCTCCACCAAAAGCTTTGTCGGTGAAACCCTTGTCGGAACCAGAAACCAATCTTCTAAGCAAGTAGTATAGCATCCAATCACCAGACTAAAACCAACTAACCAAATATGAGTATAAGTAACATGAACAAGCCAATTCCATCATCAGATTATACCAAAGTCAATTGGGTTGGATCCAATTTATCTAGAAACCACTCAACCTACCGGGACCAGAAGCATGTGGGTAAAGCATCCAAACAGCTAGTGTTGACATCAATTACAAAACATTAATGCAACACATAATCAATTCCACCAAATGGCCAACAATCTCCCCCTTTGGCATTGATGGAAACACTAGATGTGAAAAACATTTAAGTACCAAGAAATGTCAAACAAGTGTCCCCCTATGGAAGACAACCAACAATCTCCTACATATAGCTCTAAATATCACTATCTCTCCCTCTTTGAATAAAAGCTCTGAATTTCTTTTTCACATCACCATCTCTCCTCCTTTGACATCAATGCCAAAAATCTGATAGAAATATCAAAGCAAAAACATAAGCTTCTGAATCTCAAAGTTGACTACTCCCCCTGAGTAGTAGCGTCCTACATAAGTGTCGGAATGAATAGTATATCAGATAATGCATGTCAGACTGATGCCAAACCGCATCAATCAAGTTTCTACCAGAGGGGAAGAAACCCCCTATCTGTCTCTGAGATACTCAAATGATTCCTTGGATAAAGGTTTAGTAAAAATATCTGCAATCTATTCTTTAGTGTTCACATAAACTAGTTTAACTTCATTTGCTTCCACCTTCTCCTTCAAAAAGTTAAACTTGATAGATATGTGCTTTGTCTTAGAATGAAATACCAGATTCTTTGATATATCAATAGCAACAGAGTTATCATAGTGAATAACTACCGGTGCATCACAATCCACCTTTATATCCTTCAACATTTGCTTCATCCATAAAACTTGTGTACAGTTAGTAGCAACATCAACATACTCAGCTTCAACAGTAGATAAAGAAGTGCATGATTGTTTCTTGCTGATCCATAAAACCAACTTCTTTCCAAGAAAGAAAGCTCCACCGAAAGTACTTTTCTGGTCATCAACATTTGTATATGTACATAAAGTAAAGTTATCATCCTTAGGGTATCATAAGCCATATTTTGATGTACCCTGTAAGTATCTAAAAATTCTTTTCACCGCCATCTCATCATTTTCTCTAAGATCACTCTGAAATTTTGGAACAATAAAAACAACATTCATAATGTCAGGCCTAGTCTGAGTCAAATGAAGTATACCTCCAATCATAGATTTGTATCTTGTAGGATTTATCGGTGCAAAAACATCTTTTCTTGTCAATTTCTCACTTGTAACCATAGGTGTACTTACCGGTTTAGAATCTCTCATACCAAATTTCTTCAACAATTCCTTAGCATATTTAGTTTGACAGATAAAAATACCTTTGTCAGTATGAGTAATCTGCAAACCTAAGAAAAATTTCATCTCACCAATCATAGACATCTCAAATTCTTTCTCCGTATTCTTAGAAAATTCTATGCATAATTTATCTTCACCTGCAAAAATAATGTCATCAACAAATACTTCAACAATCAATATATCATCATCGGTGATTTTATAATATAAATTACTGTCAGCATTCCCCTTAGTAAAACCAAGCTTCAAAAGATATTTATCCAACCTTGCATACCAAACTCTAGGTGCTTGTTTCAATCCATATAAAACTTTCCTTAACCTAAAAACAATATCAGTATCATCTGATAGTGAAAAACCATCAGGGTGCTCAATATAAACTTCCTCATCAGGATCCCCATTCAAGAATGCACATTTAACATCCATTTGATAAACCTTGTAGTTTTTATTAGCAGCATAGGCAAGAAATAATCTTACAGCTTCAATCCTAGTTGTAGGTGCAAACGTTTCTCCATAATCAATTCCTTCCTTCTAAGATTATCCTTTACAAACCAATCTAGCCTTATTCCTTATAACTTGACCATCCTCATTCAATTTATTTCTAAAACCCCATTTTGTTCCAATAACATTTTTATTTTTAGGTCGGGGAATCAAAGTCCATATGTTATTTTTCTCAATCTGATCTAATTCTTCTTCCATAGCTTTTCACCAAAATTCATCTTTACATGTCTCAATTACTGATACTGGTTCAACTTGTAAAATTAAACATACCTCATTAGTTGTCAGTCTTTTTCTTGTCATCAGTCCATTGCTCGTATCCCCAATGATTTGATCTTCAGAATGATTCAATCTCAAAACCATTCAGTATCCATTTAGCAACAGTAGCACATGAATTGCTCATTTAAAATTTGCAAAATCAAAACAAGTGGCTAAGCATGCAAAAGTTGCCTCAACAACACGACATAAAATATCCTCTTTATTGACGTCGAGCAACCCCACATTTGGTGAACCAGAGAACTCATAATCTAAGAAAATAAAATAAAATATCATTTTATCTTAGGGGAAAGAACCTAGTAGTTGTGCACCCTAAATTCACACTTCTCAAAATCCTACTTGGAAATTTCAAATCACTCTTATTTTTTTACAGCAGCTTACTTGGCAAGTCCCCTGCTTATAACTAAGGTTTTAAGGCCACATCATCAAATATGATGCCACATCAGCATGTTTTTTGCCAAAGTGTCCAAAACAGCGCCCAAAAAAAGTGAGACCAATAGGCATGCAAAAGAGACCCCAATAGTTGTGCAGTTGACATGGCATCACCCGATTGGTTACTTTTTACAATATTAGTACATTTCTTGACAACTATTGGTACATTTCCTAACAAATGTTGGTACATTTCCTAACGAAAAATGATATTTTTTGTTTCAAACAATAGGTTTTATTTGTTCAATTTTTGGAACTATCAACAACCCTCACAACAATTGGTACATGCTCAACTACTGAGTCCTTTCCCCTATATTATAATCATTTATCGTGCTTTTTTTTTTTTTTTTTAGAATACGTATTATGTTGTTCAGCCACCTCAGAATGCTACATCATACGAAGGCACTTATACGGTTAAGCCTTGTGAGAGGAAATACATCACACAGAAGACAATACATTTCTTTCTCGGCTTCTTTGGATAGCAAAGAAAAATGGCTGCGCATGCAGTACTTGTCCCATTTCCAGGGCGAGGCCACATCAATCCCATGATGCATCTTGCCAGAAAGCTTGCCTCTCATGGAATCTCTGTTACTCTCGTGCTCACTGAGTATTGGCACAAAATCATCACAGAGACCGAGGACGATGATTTATCCCATGCCCAAAAGCTTGGCCTCGATATTCAGGCCGCCCTCATTCCAACATGGAAACTCATGTCAGCGAGCTTCTAACAAACCTCAAAAGCTCGGTAACCACCCCGTCCTGCATAGTGTATGACACTTTCCTCAGATGGGCGGTACCCCTAGCGAAAAGACATGCTCTACTCTCTGTAGCACTGTGGCCAACGTCCGTCACGAATTTCTCCATCATGTACCATTCGGACTTGGGTAAGGGAAAAACCAAGAAGACTTAGTAGTTAAATTATTTTGGGGCTTGACAGAGGAAAACACAGAACAGATCATTTTTTATTTGTTGTTGCAGTTGGGTTGCAAGACTGCATAGATTATATTCCCGGTGTGCCTTCGTTAAAACCGGTGGATCTTTCAAGCTCGATTCTATCTCCTTCTCCTGTCAGCAACGAGATTTTGAAGAGTATTATAGATGCAAGAGACACAGATTGGGTTGTTTGGAATTCTTTCTACGCCTTGGAAACTAAAGCAATCGATGCCCTGCTTCACAAAACCCCTGTGCAGAGTGTGGGCCCCATGAACATGCCCTCTGCCCACTGGGGAGACGGGAAGGGCTTTGACGGGAAGGGCTTTTCACAATGCAGTGAATGGCTGGATTCGAAACTGGCATTGTCGGTCATATACGTTTCCTTCGGTAGCTTTGTTCAGGTTTCAAGAGCTCAATGTAGATCAGGGAATTGAAAATCATCAAAACAATAGCAATTAGGACAACCACAAAACCTAAAGCTCCTATGGAAGCAATCCTAATCCAATCAATGAAGACATAAAGACAAGATATTCAAATCAAATGAAATTGAAACAAACCGACGCAGATATCTCCTTCATGTGGCTCCATTGTTCTTCTTTCACCTTCAAATTTGATGTGGATCTCACCTACAAGTGCAAAATGCAAGTGGAAAGCAAGTTGCTGAGAGATGAAATTTGTAGCATAAGGTTACTTGAAAATCTGATTGATCTCCCCTTTTCATTGAAGAAAATCATCCAATTTGTAAACAAATTGGAGAGAGGACAAGATTAGCATGAAGAGATTTGAAAGGAAATTCAAATCAAGAATGGCAAAATTATGACAAATGTATGACAATTTCTATGCAAGGTGTATGACAAATTATGACAAATTATGACAAGTTGCTATGCAAGATGTATGACAACTTATGACAAGATTGAAATAGAAATTAGGAATTAGGAGAATTTAGCAAATTAGAAAATTGAGGAAAAAGATGAAATAGAAATTAGGTGAATTAATTAATAGGTTTTCATCCATTAATTAATTCATGAAAGAAACCTAGGACTAAATAAATAGATTTATTTAACCCACAAAGAAGAAGAAAAGGATTAAATGAACAAATCATAAAACCCTAGAAATAAGAGGACAAGGAATTAGGTCAAGACAACAAGAAATTAATGTAGGTTCGATCATGATTCTAATTGACAAAGGACCAATGTTGATAAATGATTGAGATTGGTTGACAAAAACCAATGACAAATTGACCAAGATTGACAAGGAGATCAAATTGATAGGCGCCAATTGACGAGGAACAATGACTAATCGATCCAAATTGACATGATTGAAAAAGACAAGGATCGATGACGAATCGATCGCAAAATGACAAGATTGACAAATTGATAATTGCAAATGATTACTAACAAGCTAAAGATGATTGAAAGATTGACAAGAGGACAAAACCCTAATTCTATCATCAATTAGGATTGATGATGTCCAAAATGATGACTAACAAGCTAAAGATGACTAAAGATTGCTATCGACAAGACCTAATTCAAAAACGAGAAAAATGAGGAATGCAGAAGAAAGACTCAATGCTCGCAAATGATAAAGACCAAGTGCGCAACATAGAAGAAATGTTAATGCAATGCAAGAACCCTAAAATAAGGCAATGCGCAAATGTTAAAGTATGACTCCACAAGCGTTGACCATTTTTAGACGTCTACATTTTGCCCCTCTTTGAAACAATGTGATTCTAAGCGTTGTTTTAAAGAACAATAATGAAAATTCCCTAGACAATAACAATGACATATGCATGCCCCCTCAAGGAATTGACTAGAAAAATCTAGAAAAGAGGCCAAGTGATCGATAAGAATGACAGAAGACGATAGGTTCAAACAGATCAAAAATCGAAGGTCGGATGCACAAAAGACAAGCACTGGAAGGCGCAAAAGACCATGACCATCATAAGATGGAGAGCATGCACGTCCATCTAGATACTGACAAAGATCTATATAGGAGACAAGGAGAAGAAAAAGAGTTCATTTGCACTGGCCAAAGTGGAGGAGTTGTTGCTCAAGAAAAAGGACCCTTGTAGAGAGATGGCGAACATTTTAATGGCAGATCACTTTAGGGAACGTGTACGCACCTATAGATGACCGGACGATGTCGGAACAGTGGTATGTAGCTCAAAAACCCATATGTTCAATTTCATGAATTTTGCTTGATTGCGGGACATTGCGGGGCCCATAGCGGAGGGAAAAATGCAGATCTGCGCCTGTGTGGAGATGTTATGCACCTGTGTAAAGATGTTATGCGCCTGTGTAAGGTACACAAGCGCAGCTTGATGCTGCACAAGCGCAAGACAGTGTGCACAAGCGCAATTGTGCACTTATGACCGAACTAGACCGAATGGACTGCCAAGACTGACGGAAAAAATGTTAGTAAGAAGAAATTAGACAAAGGACAGTTAGAGATGAAGGAAAACTTGCTTTCACAAATGCACATAAGTAGGTGAGAACCTTTATTTATTGTAACAAAGCGGATGCAGAGCATCATGGCATTGAAGGCCAGAGCTGGAACGCAACCTCTTTTGCAAAAGATAGAGACATCGCACACAAGGAATGAGTGAAGCATCCTAGAGTGCATACATCAAGGGTCGAGGTATGTGCGGTGTTCACAAAGCAAACATACTTATCACAGACACCCAATGATATAGTTGCCCCAATTTATGACAAACGTTCCACAAACAGCAAACACAACAAAAAAAAGGAAATGGACCATGAACCATCCCGGTCACTCTAAATCACTCAGTGACATCATCGAGCAACATAGGAACATGATCGAAGCCAAAGATAAATCAGTAAAAAGATAAGAGCACAAATTCAACCAATTCAAACAAACAGTTTGATCGTCATTGTCAAAAGTGGAAAACAAGAATGATCATGCTGTCTGGTTTCAGGGAATGTGGTACCCCGTCGAAGACAGGACACAGTTTGATTTTGAGTATACCACACCCTATATAAGACCCATGATAATGTTGACAAGGACCAATGGTAATGTTGATCCTATTTGGATTGATGTGACAACTGTAATCAGGTTGAATGCTTGCTTGGTCGAACAATTTATCTGTTAATGCATGATTTCATTAAAGCACAATGTTTGATTGATTGTCGTTGGATGTATGCTCAACGATCTGTCTATGCACAAAGGGGACCATTTATTGACAAAATGCAAAATGCCAAAGAAATTGTTTTTGGGTTTTGATGTTTTTCACTTTGTAGGAATTTCGAGTTTTTTACAATTTTTTTCTTCATTTTTCAGGACTTTATTTGACTTTTTAGGGATTTTTTTCATGACATTATTTTATTTTTAGGGATTTTTCAGGACATTATATGATTTTTAGGGATTTTTTCAGGACATTATATGAATGTTTTTGAATTATTTCGGGACATTTTTTGATGTTTTTTTGGATTATTTCAGGACATTTTTTGATTTTTATGATTTTGCCCCCAGTGTCTAGCAAGGCAAGGAATATGACAAGTGAATAAATAGGCTTTCTAAAATGATGGTGGAAAGAAGGAAGACAAAGACCTTTTATCATGGGGACAATACGGATGCAATTTTCAAGGGCTATTGCGTAATGGGACAAGAGACTGGATATGACAATGTAAAGTAGTGACATGGCATGAGGGACATGTCAAGAGGTTTTTGAAACCATGTTTAAATTTTGCGTCCTTATGTTAGATCAAGATCAAGGAATGAAAAAGAGTGTATGGATAGGATAAGCATGACCAAGAATGGATAAGGGACATGGATTGAAGGTCGGGGTAGGCTAAGGGATAGTGGCAAAAAGTTGCAATAAGCTAGGGAATATGGATGAAAGGTTATAATAAGAAAATGGATAAAGACCAAAAGCTATGATGGACTAAAAGCTGTAAACAAGATGCATGATGCTCATGACGATCCTCAGCCTTGTCAAGATCAAAGGTAGAAAGGGAAACTGGACATGAGGGATAATAGGATATGAAGGGTAATAATAGGGGTTTGATAGGATAATGAAACAATGAAGGACAAAAGGATATGATAAGATAAAACCTGTCCCTAAGTACGGTATGCAAGAAGTTCATAGATTACTCATGATGCCTGTTTGCCAAGTTTTCATCACGGTACTTGCCCAAGGCACCTATTTGCCAAGTTTTCACCTGTGGACAAATTATTTTTGCTTTACTTTTTTTTCTTTTGTCTTTTTTTTTCACTTATTTTTTTGTATTTTGACTTTTTCAATAGAAGATGGACACGTGATAGGGGATGGAAGAAGGACTCAAGCGTCTTTTTGTTTGGATAGTAGCCTTGAAAAAAAATGGACCATGACCTTTAAAAGTATGCTCAAAGACATTGGTAGGATAAGGACATGGAAAAAGAGATGAAACTAAGACAAGGATTTATGCAAAGGATGGGATCAAAGGGATCGAAGGATGGAAAATATGCATTGGATAATGGATAGGGTATTGGAAGAATTGGGCTTCAGTGGAAGGAAATGTTGGCAAGATCACCATTGGAACACACCTTGAGGGGTGATGGACTGATGGAGGAAGAGTGGGTTTTGGATATGGAGATTTTGATGAAGGAATAGCTAGGGATTTGCAGACATAAGGGCCCAAAACGGATGAAGAAGGTGATGGAGGGACAAATTTGAGGGGTTGGATGGAGGAATAGCAACTTTGGATGCCAAGTTGGATGTTTCTTTAGGCTTTTGTGCTTCAAGGAGCCGCTTAGGGATCCACATGGTTTTTTATTTTTCATGCTTTTGTGGTTCATTGGAGTGCATTGCTTGCACAAGGGATTTAGGAACCCATATATATTTTGAATTTTGTTTTTGAGCAATGGGCCTTTGTGACCTTTTGGATTTTTCCTTTTCTTTTTGGATCATATTTTTCTTTTCTTTGACATGTTGATTAGATTGGACATGTTGATCCTTGAATACATGTGGATTTCTAGACTTATGACTTTTATACTTGGCATCCAAATTGCTTTGAGGGGGAAAGGAATGCATGGATGGATATGAATGAAATGGAGTTCTTTTGGATGGATGAAATTTACTCAAGGATTTGTGCCTTTGCTGACCTTGCATAGAGGATGAAGGAATATAAGGACCTAAGATGGATGGAAAGTATCATGGGGAAGGTGTACGTTTTGATTTTGATGGAGGGATACCAACGTCTTGAGACTGAGTTGTGTAGACATGACCCTTAAGATCTTCTTTGATATGGAGGGGTTCTTTCTCATGAAGGTCTACCCCTTTTCCTTTATGAATATTTTGACATGTAGGATACTTTGTGCTTTTAGAGGAAGATGCAAGTCCATTATTAGGTGGATATGATATGAGAGAAATAATGAGATCTTGAAGTGGATCAGATTGCACCAAAGTGGAAGAACCCATTATGCATGTCGAGGGTTCATGAACATCTTGCACTGACACATTAGAATCATGAGGGGGATTAGGATCATGAGGGGGACTAGGATTGTGTAGTGGACATGGTTCAATGACAGGCTCTTCAAGAGATGGAACGGGAAAAATAATGGGATCATCAAAAGAAATACGATCTTGGAGTGTATATGGAGCATTAAGACAAGGAGATGGAGGAACAAAAGGATGTTGTGGAGGATTTAAAGGAATAATTTGATCTTGACAAGGAGGAAGATCATTGGAATCCTCTTTAAAATTGCTTTGTGCTGGACTTTTAATGGGATCATCATAAAGGATGGAAAGGATATCTTGATCTTTCTTAGGAAGTGGAATGCCAATGGGATTTGAAAGGATGTTTTTTTTCATAAAATGGAAGGGGATTGTTTGGGATTGGATGGACTGGGATATCTTGATCTTGCTCGGGGAATGGAGTGTTAATAGGACTTTGGATAGGATGGACAAGAATAGGGGAATCATCGTGAGTGTCTGGGAACATGGGGTCCTGGTCAACAATTGGATGGGATGATAAGGTTTCGGGATCTTGATCTTGATCTTTTTTAAGACACATTTCTTCATGCTCTAAATTATCCTCTTGACATGGGGTTGGACTTTGGATATGCATGGGGGATTCTGACAAGGGAACAATGTTTTGGCATGAAGGAAATGCTCTTTGAACATTTGTGATGGATTTTGGCAAGGAATCAATGCTTGAACATGAGGAAGAGGGACTTTGAATGGGGTCCTCTAAAATAGGTAATGGCAATAAAGTGCATGGTTGCATTGGGTCTAGTATTTCTGAAACATGACAAGGATGTGCATCATGAATTGGATTATCTAGGCAATCAATTATGGATAGCCCTTGGATAATTTCATCCTTGGGTGTATTATTTGATGAGGACAATATGGAAGGTTCTTGTGAAACTTCTAAAGGTGTAGGGATAGATGCCACTGGAGAGTCAATTTGTTTGTAGGGGGATGAGGCATTACTAGACATAAGTGTATTATTTTGATCTTCCTCAAAGAACTCACTTGGTAATTTCCTTAAGATCCTTGCAATAAGGTCACCTTTCTTTCGAGGTTTTGACATAGTTGTATCTGGAATTTGAACTTGTTTGGAAAGGAGTTGGTTCTGGTCTGATGTCATGTTTTGATTTCAAACTAGATGTTGATCAAATTGGTTTGACATGTTCAAAATTTGGCTTGGTGCATGTTGCAAGTTTTATTTTTGAATTTGTGATTGTAGTTGTTGATACTGAGTTTTTTGTCGATAATTAATAGTTGGTTGGACATATTGTTGAAATTGGACCATTGGTTGTGCTGGTTGTATATGTTGGACCATTGGTTGTGTCTGTTGAAAATGTCGGAACTATTGAACAATTGGTTGTGATGGTTGAAAATGTGATTGATAGTAAACACCTTCTTGTTCTTGTTGTGGAGGCACATAATGTTGTTGTCTCTTTTCTTGAAATTGTTTCATCATCTCTATTTGTGAGAGGAGAGCTGATATGTTTGATTGTTCAATAAGAGATCTTACATCAATTGGCTCAAAGTTTGGGTTTGGACCTTGAAATTTTTTAAATGTTTTGGACATTTGGGATCTAATCTTCTCACTATTTTTCACCTTTTGTTCAATGATCTTTGTTTCTCGAGCTAGTTTCTCCTCTAGTTTTCATATTTGGAGACTTGTTTCATCATAAAATGTTTGACCAATATTGCCATGTTGTTGGGTTGGATATAGTTGTGAAAGAGTTTGTTCCTCATGTAATGTTTGAGTTTGAATTTCATGTTGCAGGTTCAGTTGATTCTAGTCAAAAGGTGTATTTTCCCTTGGCGTTGGTGAAACACTCCCATATCCCGGTTTCATGGGTACAAACACTGGCTCATTTAATGGAGGTGGTCCAAGTTGAACCATTCCATATTGTGGTAATGATGTGTTTGAGGAACCTTCAATTTGTAATGTTTGACTAGGTTGAAAATGTGAGTTTGATACGTTGTCAATGGGTTGATATGTTGGTTCGCCCATCTTCTTGGATTTTGACCTTGTTTCAATAGGCATGTCACTATGCAAATGCAATATCTTTGGGATTTTTTTTTATTTTAAAAGGATGATGTATGATATGCAACTAAATGCAACCTAAATAGATGGAAATGTAATCTATGACAAGAATGCAACCTATGTTTTTGTTGTTTTTCAAGGTTTGGACAAACTTTTTAGAATGCAAACCTAAAGACTCAACCTTGGGAAGTTGAAATGAAGCGAAGACCTTAAAGGACAAAGGACCAAATGACAATAGGACAAATTGACAATGTCTCACCTATATGCTTGGATGCTGATCTAGGTTTGACAAAAATGATATTAATTATGAAAGGACAAATTTTAGACAAGGTCAAGACTCCCTAACAACAACTTAGGGTATCATCCAAAATTTTGATTTTTTAAGTTTGACAAATCAAATTTTTAAGACTAAATGCAAGAGGGCAATGATTATGACAATGACTTAGGATATGACATGAAAATGATCTAAGGACATGATATGACAAGATGAAGCCAGGACAAGATGACAATACAATGATAAGGATATGCGAAGACCAATGACTTGGAATATGCAAAATGCAACCTATGAAAGACCTAATTTTAGCATGACAAGGATAATGCACGAATGTCACCTAAATGGAAATCTAGCTTTGATATGACAATGAAATGAAAACTTAGGGAAATGATTTTGAACCTAAGTGCAAAATGAGGACGCTTGCAATGAAAAGGACTAAAAATGAAGGGAGATAACAATATGCACTAGGAGCTAAGTTGGACTATGCAAAACCTAGCCTAAAGTGACATGAATTTTGAAACAAAGATATTCAATGTTTTGACAAGCCATGTTCAAATGTTGGATGAATACTTGGACAAATTTGGACTTCTGTTTGGATTTTGTTTTGAATTGAAGGTTGTTGATTTTGAAAACCCAAGTTGATTATGAGCACTTTTGAAAGTTTATTTTTTATTTAACTTTTGACAATCACGGAAGACAAAATGTTTGTTTGACTTTGACTCAAGACAATCAAGCACATTCACAACAAATCCTATAGCTAGCAAGGGCAATATCTGTTGAATCCTCTAACCATAAAATACAACACTTAGCCAGATAGCCAGACGCTTGGTAGCACTGGCTCCCCCTTACAGTGCACTCACTTCTCGGGCATACCAAGCTTCGAGTTCAAGGGGCATCACTTCCCAAGAACTTGCTATCTCTAACTGAGGAGTACATGAGAGGTGTCTTCGGCATGCACATATCACAACGCTTGAGCCAACAGATAGAAGGATTTTGGCATCTAAAAACAAGACATTCTAGTAAGGGCATTTGTTCGGGTGGGTATTAATCCGGTGAATAAATCATCGCAATACCATTCCAGCACCCGTTGTCTACAACTTTCATTGCATCCACAGTTATTTAGAGTGGTTTGGAAGAGCTTGGCTTTAGCCTGTCACCACTTTGGGTTGTTCCCTCTCACATATGCCTGTGCGAAGTGCCAGGCAAATCAGGAGGCAGGCCCAATTCTAAGGGTTAAAACATGCAATCGAATTAAAAACAGACAAAGCATGCATGGTGTTCATTAACTTTTAAGAAGTGAAATGTGCAACTACTTTAAAAATTGCAAGCAAGATGTTTTAATGAGAGTCTTTGACCACATCCTGCATAAGATTTGTTAGTAGTTGCATTTTTAGTCTTCGTCACACGTAACACCAAGATGCTGCACAGAGAATTAGCACCAAAGAAAAAACCAAAATGCAAGAAATAGAATGAAAACAAACAAATTTGTGAGTAAAAACAACTGATTTCACCTCTATTTCTGGCCTTGCGCAGGCGCAGAATGCCTCAATACAGGCACAGAAAACTCAAACACAGGCACATAAAACTCAAACACAAGCACATAAAACTCAAACACAGGCACAGAAAACGTCAACACAGGTGCAAAAGTGTCCAGAAAGCTCCGAGTCACCTTGTTTCTTGAGTTTTTTACCTGCAAACAGCTCAAAAGCACTCAAAACATAGTTAAGGGGTTAGTTCATGTCGGGTTCACCAAAAAATGTAGATCAGGAAATTGAAAATAATCAAAACAATAGTAATTAGGACAACCACAAAACCTAAAGCTGCTATGGAAGCAATCCTAATCCAATCAATGAAGACATAAAGACAAGATATTCAAATCAAATGAAATCGAAACAAACCGACGTAGATATCTCCTTCATGTGGCTCCATTGTTCTTCTTTCACCTTCAAATTTGATGTGGATCTCACCTACAAGTGCAAAATGCAAGTGGAAAGCAAGTTGCTGAGAGATGAAATTCGTAACATAAGGTTACTTGAAAATCTGATTGATCTCCCCTTTTCATTGAAGAAAATCATCCAATTTGTAAACAAATTGGAGAGAGGACAAGATTAGCATGAAGAGATTTGAAAGGAAATTCAAATCAAGAATGGCAAAATTATGACAAATGTATGACAATTTCTATGCAAGGTGTATGACAAATTATGACAAATTATGACAAGTTGCTATGCAAGATGTATGACAAATTATGACAAGATTGAAATAGAAATTAGGAATTAGGAGAATTTAGCAAATTAGAAAATTGAGGAAAAAGATGAAATAGAAATTAGGTGAATTAATTAATAGGTTTTCATCCATTAATTAATTCATGAAAGAGACCTAGGACTAAATAAATAGATTTATTTAACCCACAAAGAAGAAGAAAAGGATTAAATGAACAAATCATAAAACCCTAGAAATAAGAGGACAAGGAATTAGGTCAAGACAACAAGAAATTAATGTAGGTTCGATCATGATTCTAATTGACAAAGGACCAATGTTGATAAATGATTGAGATTGGTTGACAAAAATCAATGACAAATTGACCAAGATTGACAAGGAGATCAAATTGATAGGCGCCAATTGACGAGGAACAATGACTAATCGATCCAAATTGACATGATTGAAAGGACAAGGATCAATGACGAATCGATTGTAAAATGACAAGATTGACAAATTGATAATCGCAAATGATTACTAACAAGCTAAAGATGATTGAAAGATTGACAAGAGGACAAAACCCTAATTCTATCATCGATTAGGATTGACGATGTCCAAAATGATGATAAATGAGCATGCACCATGATGCGACAGGATAAGATCGACCAACATCATGACTCAAGATTGCTATCGACAAGACCTAATTCAAAAGAGAGAAAAATGAGGAATGCAGAAGGACTCGATGCTTGCAAATGATAAAGACCAAGTGCGCAACATAGAAGAAATGTTAATGCGACGCAAGAACCCTCAAATAAGGCAATGCACAAATGTTAAAGTATGACTCCACAAGCGTTGACCATTTTTAGATGTCTACACTCAGATAAGGGAAATAGCAATGGGTCTTATGCAGAGTGGCTATTGTTTTGTGTGGGCACTTCGGCCAGATAAAGAGGCGTCTCATGTCTGGGAAATGTTGCCGGATGGATATTTGGAGCAGTGCAAAGAGCAAGGCTTAGTTGTGCCCTGGTTTAGGCGAGGGGAGATTCTTTCACATCCTTCGATAGGAGGGTTTTTCAGCCACTGTGGATGGAACTCCATTATGGAGAGCATTTTAGAGGGTATTCCCATACTGGGATTTCCTATTGGGATGGATTAGTTTACAAATTGTAAGTTTCTTGTGGACGAATGGGAGTTCGGCTTGAGAGGGAGGTGTAGATAGGATGAAAATAGGATTATAGAAGCAGAAGAGATTTCTAGAAAGGTGAAAGTGTTGATGGAAGGGGAGGAGAGCGTTCGATTGAGAGGAGTCGTTGAGAGATTTAGAGAGCTTGCCAAAGAGGAAGTCACCAACGGACTGTCTGCAACTAATCTGAAACTACTGGCCGACAAGTTGAAAGAGTTCAAATGCCCAAGTAAGGAATAGTAGTAGATTAAGTCATTTGAGATTTTAAGCAATTTGCCTTCTCCAATCTATCCACTATTTTCCTTTTTTATTAGTCAGCAGCGAAGCGAAACAATCAGTCGATATTTAATGCCAACGAATCTTCTAGCTTTCAAAATGTGTGGTGCAATGCCTTACCTTATTTTAATTATGATCAATATTTGTACCATATATATCTTTTATTCTAAAATTACTTTTATTTTTAGTGTTATTTATACTAAAATTTACATAGAATTGTTAATTTGCATAATCTTTTGATAAATTTTAACATTTTTTATTTAATATATAAATTTTATCTTAAATATAGAAATTAATATTTGTATGTTCTTTTAAATTAAAATAAAATCAACTCAATCATTCTCAAATAAATTTGTTTATATTCAATACTTTTCAAATGATACAAAATTACACAACTCTTTTGAAAACTCTTGCATAAATAAGTAAAAAATATTTTAGATGCATTCTTTTCCATCCATATACAAACCTGAAAATTCAAATTTTATGCTAAATCATATATATAATTTAATTAATTTGAATTAATATATATATTTACTTGCACTTGTGAATGTTAAAATGATATGTTATTCTAAGGAAAGAAAGTGTGATGAAATAGAAGTCCATGGAAATTTAAAACTTGCATTAAACAAATTATTTGGACAAAGTATGGACATCAATTATAAATGATTAAGATGGAACTTACCATCCAGAGTAGTTGTGGTGCAAAAAAGAAAGGCACAAGACAAAACAAATTTCTTTTAAATAAGCATAAAAAAGATTTGGTGGAAAGGCTTTCAAAAACATTCAAAGATGAGTACAATTTTTGTGATGCAAAAGAGAAGGAAAGTTGTCATAATTATAGGATAAATAATGATAAGGATATACAAAACCATAAATAGATATCTGTAGGAAACATATATTTTTTTAATATTATATTTTTTTCATATATACAAAATTATAAATAAATTATAATTAATTCTATTAAATTTAATCTAACTAATAATAATATATTGCTAAATTGATCATTACTAGCATGTTTATATTTTAAAACTCAATATAAAAGTTGTTCAGGGATATCAATTTGAAAATTGCCTACAAATTCAAGACCAATTCTAATATACATATACCAAAATTGAACACACATGTTTTTGGTATTGCTGTTGATTATCCGAACCCCATGACAATCCTACATCAACAAAAACCAAAATTATCATATATTCTAAATTAGAAAATACATGCAAAATTGTATTTTGATAAAATTGTACCTCCCATATCTCTACCACGAATCACTCTCAGCTTGACCCATTCTCAATCTTAGAGGTCTCATATCTTCCTAATCTTTGTTGATAACTAATCTTAGATGTTGAGGGTTGAAGTTCAAGCATATAGCATAATTGGTACTAAAATAAAATTGTATATCAAAACCTATGATCCTAATGGGGTGATGTAGTATAACATATTAATGATCAGAGTTTGGGGTTGCCATACAAAAGGCTTGTAACCTAGTGTTTGTATCGGGGAGTTTTGGTTTGGATTAAAGGTATGATGGTAAGAAGTGTTTGTAACAAAAGTGAAAAAAAGAGTTAGGGTTAAAAGAAAGGGATGCTAATACTGAAGGGAAAGCTTGATATTGGAGCCACATGAATAAGGAGAAAGGTGGAGTTGGGAGAAAAGGAATGTTGGGATGATAAATTTTGATGTTTTGATAGGAATAATGAAAAGGGTAGAATTTGGATGAAAGGAATGTTAGGATGGAAAACTATGAAATTTTGAAAACTTGCACACACAAAATTGAACATATCTATCTATATGCATAAAAAAATTTGAAACTAATTGCCACATGTAGAATGAAGAGGGAGAACATATATGCAAATCTTTACCAAGGAAGGTCTCACAAAAGTGGGAAATAGGCCTTAGTCCACAAATATAAATCAATGAAAAACTAGACATTGCATGTCTGCCAACTCTTATCTATCATATACAAATTTGACTTTTCATGATACTTCAACAAAGACTAAGGTTTCAATGATTATTTCTCATATTTTGAAGGATTTGCATTACAAATGGATTTTGATTTATAATTACGTCTTTCAAACAGCTTAATCTCATATTAGAATTCTTGATTTCATAATATTAAATCACTAAATGTTCTATAGTGATAATGGTGGTATTATTGGTCACAATCATTCGTTTAGGGGTATTTGCATTGAATGCATAATGGAATACTTCCCGTAAAGCTGCATCAGATCGAGCTCCATTAGAGAGATCAATTGTAAGCTTAGACGCCTCTAGCTTACACATCCTGTAAATGAATGGCTGGATTCCAAACAGGCGCGGTCGGTTATCTATGTTTCCTTCGGCAGCTTCATGACCGTGGAAAGATCTAGGGTAAGGGAAATAGCAGACGGTCTCATGAAGAGCGGGTGCTGTTTTCTGTGGGCGCTTCGTCCAGATAAAGAGGCGGATCATGTCTCGGAGATGTTGCCGATTGGATTTTTGGAGGAATGTAAAGGGCGGTGGGTAATTGCGCCCTGGTTTAGGCAGGCGGAGGCTCTGAAACATCCTACCGTGGGAGGGTTTTTGAGCCACTGCGGGTGGAATGCCGTCATGGAAAGTGCCTCAGCGGGTGTTCCCATGTTGGGATTTCCTCTTGTAGCGGACCAGGTTTCCAATTGCAGATTCATGGTAAAGGAATGGAAGTTTGGGTTAGGCCTGAAAAATACAAAGGATGGGAATAGGATTATAAGCGCTGAGGAAATAGAGAGCAAGGTGAAAATGTTGATGGAAGGGGAGGGTGTGAGAGTAAGAAGAGCAGCAGAGAGATTTTGGGATGTGGCGGAGGAGGAAGTGAGTAAAGGAGGACGTCTGCAACTAATTTGGAAGTGCTGGTGAATAGGCTGAAAGTAATTTGATAAATCGAATTCCAATAGTATTTTATGCCTCACTTTTAGGCATATTTGTCAAATATTTTTTAGTATCTGCGTGAGTTTTATAGAGCCCTGATCGATTGTTTTGACTTAAATTATACATTGGATTATGACTCTATTTTTTATCCCTCTCTCTGGTGTGGGCGGCTTTACACAGTTGTGTATTCATCAAATTCTTCTTGTTTTACTGGGTACTTGTAGCTATAGTTCCAGCTGCTATTATTGGAATCTCTGTTATTTTCGGGTTTAAATTCAATCTAAATTCAATTGGATCAGTAATTTACCATCTCCTTATTCTTTTTCAGACAAATTAGATGACGACCCCATACAACCTTTGATCGCCTCCGTATCCGTCAAGGCCAATCTGCTTCAAAGCACAACGATCCAGACATGAAGGACTCTAAATGATTTCTGTATCATGAAAAATGTAGTAGTCAGCATTCCAAGCCAAAATTCCTTTCAAATTCCATACAGATCCAAGTGAACCTTCTAAATCAGCTTTTTAATTGTAATATGTTATCAGCTTCCAGCAAATTTCTAGCTAAAATGTCTGAAATTTTGTTTTTTTTAAAATCAAAAACAGGGAAATAAAGGAATAACTGTTTACAGCCATCACAGACAGAGATGAGAGACTTTAACTTGGCCATTGTCTTGCGTATGATCTCAATATCTGTGTCTATTAACTACCAAAGATGGTACCTAAAATGATAATCTAACTTTATCACATCAAACACGAACTAAAGTTGAATGTTCCTGAAACAAAATTGTATTAGTCCTCTGGCATTCGTATTTGATTCTCTAAGTAAATGGAGGATTTTTTTCTTTTTCTCGGAGGGTTTAATACTAAATAGATAGGCTAAAACCATTTGACTGAGTCAGGGATTGGTATCCATTTCATCAAAGTGAGTTCATCCCTAATGATGTTGGGATATTGCACGTAGTAAGACTTGATTTCTAATGAACTCATTTCAAACCATCCGACTCCACCAACAAACCAAGTGTCTATTGTTAGAAAGGATTAATTTTCATTCTACTTCATTTACAAGTGGAGCGTAGTTATTAATTAGAATACAAGAAACTAAATTTCGTAACCTTTGCCAACATCTTCCCTACGCGTGCTAAAATGGACATTTTTTGAATGGGGTATAAACGTCCATAAAAACTTAATGGAAGGGAGATTTTTATTAGATATTGTAGTTGGAAAAGTTTTGATAGACATTATGTGAAATGTGGAAGATAGATAAGGTAGTGTTTGACAAAATGACTCAAAGAAATGTGGTTACATAATTTTATGATTCTAGAACATGTTTAATTTTTTTTTAAAACAACATTACAATATATTAACCAACTACAATTGACAGATGTCAACCCAAATTTACAAATTTTACTATCATCTTATTTTCTTGTACAAACATGGGAGTTCTAGAATAGAAACTTATCAAAACAGATGTTATAGCTACAACTACTATAGTATATATTTATGCAAAATGTGGAAGCATAGAGATTAAATGTGAATTGTTTAAACGAATGCCTCAAAAAGATCTTAGCTCTTTGTTTTTGGCTCCGAAATCTCATAAAAGGAATTATAAATATTTAATTAAATTTGTTGTAATGAGAATTCATTATATAATGAAAAATTTGTAGGGTTATCGAGAAAAAAATAATATACTAGATGAAAACTTGAGTATGATGGTAGATTTAACATAACATTAATTACTAGGAACAAGATGGTCAAAGAAAAAAATGGAAGCATACTTTAATAGACAATCATGGAGATGGTGTTAAAGATGATGCCAACATTTTTTGTTATAGAAGTCTACGCCTAGCCTAGACTGTGAGTGGCAATCTATCTTTCACTTTAAATAAAAAAATTATTCCATGCATAATCAAAGTATAAGATGTTAAAATCCAATATGGAAGGGTAGTTTCAAATGCGTTGAACAATGGCACCTAAATCTTGATTTAAAAATTTTGGTTGGCAAATATTAAGAGAAATTCACAAACTAAAAATAGTATATTCCTTCCACCTTTCATAAATTCATTGTAATCCATTCAACACCATCAATGCTATATTTTGGGTTGTTTAACTCTATTAAAAGTTGTCTTATTATGTGTCTAGTCAACAAGTTTAACTTCTTATAACTCTTTTATGTATCTTATAGATTTTTATATTTTAATATGGGAAGTTTGACTTATAGATGTCAAAAATTTGGATTGAGAATTTTATTGAGCATTTTCTTACATAATTGAACTCAAAATGGTCTATATCCCCATGATTAAGGAACTGTTCATGATCTAGCTAAAAAAATACTACCCAAAACAACCTCTTTCCCGAAAAATAAGTTTTTCTATTCTATAGCCCAAAATTTGTAAGTCTTATGTTCTTTACATTAGGATGAAAGTTTGGAGAACTTTATTAATATAATCAATTTTCATTGTGTCATAAGAAGATAAGTCATGTTAGGTGTCAAGCACAATAAATGTGTTCAAATACTGAAAGACATCAAACAATCTTTGTAGGATAATGTTTGTAGATTTAGTTTTCTTTTTAGTGTATACAATTGAAATGTTTAACTAATATTTGTTCCTTTAATGTTATATTATGACAAGATTCTTGATAGATTTGAAGGTGTGAAATGAATAGAAATAATTTCTTTTAAAAAATTTAAAACGTAACATCAAATCACAGAAACATATATTTAGTCAACTAAAAATTAACAATTCATATCATAATTTCAAATTTTGAAAAGGAGTGGAAATATGGATCATTTTATATTTGAGTAAGTTGTAAAGTGAAAAATACATTCTTTTTCAATAGAAAATGAAAACTAAAGAAACAAAACATGCAAAGTAGCTGCAATAACACGTCATAGAATATTTGTTTAAAACAAAATTTCAGCACCTCTTGCCCTCATCGGTCTTATCATGGTCGATCCACTCGACATTTGATAAATACAAGTTTGGCTTATATTATATTCAGTTTTGGCGTTTTCACAAGAAATTCAGGTGCGCATAAAACTATAGAATATCCGTTTGTTATTTGCAAAAGTGACCGTTGCGATTCACTATGTGTAAAGTTCAAAAGTAAAATAAAAGTCAAACTAGCTTCCTCCGACCACCTACAAGTCTGAAATTCCACTTCTTTACACATCACTTTCTCCTAACAGTTTCAGATCTAAAATATCAAGCTCAGTTGCACCGAAAAAAGCCAACCAGAAATAATGGCAGCTCATGCAGTAGTTGTTCCATTCCCTGGGCGAGGCCATGTAAATCCAATGATGCACCTCGCCACAAAGCTTGCCTCTCAAGGAATCTCCGTTACATTTGTGCTGAATGAGTTATGGCACGAAATCCTTACCCAGAACGATGAGAATCCTTTCACCCAAGCACCAAACTTTCAAACCGCCCTCATTCCAGACTGCGTGGTGGATGAGTCGCAAAGGTGGCCTTTCTTCGCTCTCTTTCTGACATGGAAGCTCATGTGGCTCAACTCCTAACTAATCTCAATCTCTCGGGAACACCGGCAACATGTATCGTGGCCGATGTATTCCTCAGGTGGGCGGTTCCTTTTGCCAAAAGACGCGCTCTCCAGTCTGTTTCGCTGTGTCCAATGTCTATCACAAGTTTTTCCGTCTTTTATCATTTGGACTTGGGTATGTAAGAAAGAAAAACTAGAACTAACTATTACAGTTGCGTGATTGCAGGCTTGGTGGGAAGAGAAAAATGATTGTTTCGTTTTTGTGGTTGCAGGGTTAGACGGGTGGAAAGATTATATTGCCGGGTCGCCTCCGTTACAAGTGACCGACATTCCGGCTCGCCTAATCCCTCCGTTTCCTTTGGGCAATGAAATAGTAGTGTATTGCGAATGTGAGGACAGCAGATAGGATTGTGGCGAATTCGTTTTAAGCCTTGGATTGCGAAGCAGTTGAGACACTGCGCCACAAAAAACCCGTGCATTGTGTGGCTCCTTTAAACATGGGTTAGTCTTCGCAGCTCGACAAGGAGTGCAGTGAATGGCTGGATTCCAAACCGGCGCGGTCGGTCATCTATGTTTCCCTCGGCAGTGTCCATAATGCGGCTAGAACCCAGGTAAGGGAAATGGCAGACGGTCTCATGAAGAGTGGGTGCTATTTTCTCTGGGCTCTTCGTCCAGATAAGGAGGCGAGTCATTTCTCGGAGATGTTACCCCCTGGATTTATAGACGAATGTGAAGGACGGGGCTTAATCGCAGCCTGGTTCAGGCAGGCAGAGGTTCTGAGACATCTTGCAGTGGGAGAGTTTTTGAGCCACTGCGGGTGGAATGCGGTCATAGAAAGTGTGTCAGCGGGTGTTCCCATGTTGGGGTTTCCTCTTGCAGGACTAGTTTGTTAGGTCTCGGAGACAACTGAGAGGGGGTGAATCAATTGTCAAACAATTCAAATAAAAAATAACTTAAATCAACTTAATGCTTAATACTGGTAAACCAGTTTAATATGTCGGTAGATAATTTTAACAGTTAATTACAATATCGGTAAAGATTAATGCATGAAACAAAAGGACAAAGTCATCCACAACACATCATCAATATTTGTACGTGAAAACCTGTAAGGGGAAAAACCATGGTGGGAAACCTTACCCACAATCAGATGATACTACTGCAGATAGAAAGTGTATACAAATGGGGTCTGCACATGCAGAAAAGCCAAGTGCCTAGAGCTCATTGCTCAATCGCAAAATAGGAGTCACATTGACTACAATTGGATGGTTAAATCCAATAAGAATGTACTGCTCAAAATAGCATTTTCATATGCTGGATTCAGTACCAATGTAGTTCTGATTGTCTTCACAAAAACCCTCCTTCAATCTTCAAATGATGTCTGCGTGTATAGCTCTGCTTATTCTCTCATATACCTTCACACAATCCTTTTTTCGCGTTCCACACATGGTCTTACAAATAAGATCTTACATTTATACCATGCCCTAAGACCAATTTTAGTAGGTCGGCTCTACAAGATATTACAATCAAATTAATTTACAAATTAATTAATACCCGATGCAATAACCAATTCACCATGTCGGTTTGATGCATTTACAACAATAATAAATCATCTTCATAGCGTGCCATGCTGATTTGGAAAAGATAAACTTGCCAGTGTAACCTAGACCTATTTGCTAGTAACAGCAAATATGTAAATACGAATATACCAATAAACAAAACTCCAAGACAAGGTGTCCATACGATGTCTTCGACATAACCAAGTGTTTTCCATATCATTCCAAGTGTCGGTGATCATTATATCCTGTCGGTGTACCAAATACCAGTGACTATGCATAAGTCACTTGCTTGCTGGTGAATGTTGCTAATTCTCCAAAGTGCCAGAGTTGATAAGTGTTTAGTAGGTGTTGACATCAATGACAAAACCATACCAAAATACCAACAATCTCCCCCTTTGGCATTGATGGCAACACAAGATGGAAAAACCATCAAAGTGCCAAAACAGAAATGCCAAATACCAAAAACCAAGAATCTCCAAAAAACAAGATCATAACTAGAAATCAAAATATAGATACAGAGAGTAATAATCTCTCCCAAATAACAATCTCTCCCCCGGGGAGAAACATGTGTTTTCCTTGTGTTTGTCCATACCAATCTCTCCCCCTTTGACATCAAATGCCAAAGTCATTACCAAGCCAAGTTCATATACAAAATACCAATCAATTTAATATACCAACTACTCCCCCTGAGAAGTAGTTTCCTCATCAAAGCCGGAGTAAAAGATTTCTCTGTTAATTCTGTCGGTTGATGACAAACATCAACTTCCTAAGTCTCTACCGGTGGGGGTATGACCCCAAGCTGGTTTCTCAGATATTCAAAAGTCTCCTTAAGCAAAAGTTTAGTAAAGATATCTACAATCTCCTCTTTAGTATTCACATAAACCAGTTTTATTTACTTTGCTTCAACATTTTCCCTTAGAAAATTTAGTTTGATAGAAACATGTTTGGTTTTAGAATGTAATACCGGATTCTTAGATATATCAATTGTTGCAGTGTTATCACAATAGATAGTAATAGGTTCCTTGCATTTTATCTTTATGTCTTTCAACATTTGCTTAAGCCATAGTACCTGTGTACAGTTAGTTGCTACTGCAACATATTCTGATTCTGCTATTGATAAAGATGTACAACTTTGTTTCTTACTCAACCAAGAAACTAGTCTATTTCCAAGAAAGAATGCTCCACCGATGGTGCTTTTTCTATCATCCACATCTCCTGCCTAATTTGCATTTGTGTATGCACATAATTGAAAGTTTTCATCTCTAGCATACCATAATCCAAGATTTATAATGCCTTGTAAGTACCAGAAAATCTTTTTTACTGCTGATTCATGATTTTCTCTAGCATTACTCTGAAATCTTGAAACAATACATATTGCATTCATAATATCAGGTCTAGTTTGTGTCAAATACAGTAAACCTCCTATCATAGATTTGTATCTAGTTGGATTTACAGGACTAGATTCATCCCTTAGTGATAGTTTATCATTTGTAGTCATAGGTGGAGGAATGGAAATTTGGGCTAGGACTGAAAAATGCAGAGGATGGGAAAAGGGTTATAAGCGCTGCAGAAATAGATACCAAGGTAAAAATGTTGATGGAAGGGGAGGAGGGTGTGAGAGTAAGAAGAGCAGTAGAGAGGTTTAGGTGTGTGGCGGAGGACGAAGTGAGGAAAGGAGGATGGTTTGCCACTAATTTGGAAGTGCTGGTTAATAGATTGAAGCTAATATGATAAATTGCCTCATTATCAAATGCTTTTACTTGACATGATAGCTGCAGGAATATAGAGCTCGGATGGATCTTTTTGTCTGAATTTACAACACGATTATGACTCACCCTATGGACTACTTTATGCACAATTGTATAGGGTCTCTTTCACTATAAAAAACAAAAACCAATTGTATAGGGTCTTGAATACTTGTCGTTTTAGTGGCTGGTAAATAGCGATAGTCCAAGATGCCATTGATGTTATCTCGGTTAATGTATTATGTGACTATTGTATATGGTAAATAAATTTTCTTTCCGTTTTACTAAATTTCTTATAAATATTTTGGGATTTGGAAAATAATTCATTATAATGATTAGTATTATGGTTTTTTCTTTTTATTGATTTTTGCATTATGTGTCTTTCATATATGATTACTTTAGAAGGACATAGATGTATTACCTTAGAATTAAACTTGAATTATTTAATCATATTGGAGAGTTTTAGGTTCTTATAAAAAATAAACTTGTAGGAAGATAAGGGTTTTAAGAACTAACAATTGCGATGAATTTATTTTTAGCAAATTTTTATAGGTTATATAAAGAATAGGGATATAGATATAGATATTTATAATAAAACACCATATACTCCTTAGTAGAATGGAATTCTAGAGAGAATGAGAAAGATGTTTATGGAAATGAAAAGGAGTATGGAATAGATGTTCTCGGAAGATTTGGTTAGTTTCACTTGTTAACTAATTAATATGTTTCCCACTTTGATTCTTGCCAGAAAGACTCCTTCAGAGGCTTTATTATGAAAAAAATCTTCATTGAAACATCTTGACTTTTTGTGAGGCATTTGCTCATGTGCCTAAGAAGAGGTGGTCATAACTACAAAAACAAGGTAGTTAAGTGCATATTCATCTATTGTGGTGCTGGTGTGAAAGGTTACAAACTTTTGAATCACGTGGTTAAGAGAGTTATATACAATATAAATGTTATCTTAGAGAGACTAATCTTTCTCTTATATCTTTGTATATCAATGAGGATAAGAATAATTACATGGTTCAACTAACCCCAAAGAAGAAGAAAGTTGAACAATAATCTTGTAAAGGACTTTAAGAGGTGGAGATCTCAAATATTTTAGATACTTTCAAAGATGAGGTAGAACCTCCACTTCATCTTTTGAGGAGGTCCATTCAACATAGGCAATAACTAAATAGGTATGAACCTCCAAATTCAAGATTTTTCTTTTCTTTGATTGTGCATATGAATGATTTTAGAATTATGAACATCGAGGCATTGGGTATGGATGACTATGAGTCTTCGAGAGTAGAAATGAATGAGAAGATGGTTATAGTTAACAATGTTAGCCTATGTTTCATGCTCATAAACCTACCCTTTGTAAATGATTGTTTAGAAGGAAGATTGGTTTTAGATGGCAATGTTCAGAAGAATAAATCTAGACTAGCTATGAAGGGATACCATCAGATTGAGGATAATTATTATAGTCATATTTTTCTCTGGCTGCTAATTTAGCATCTATTCAATTCTTAATATCCATTAATGTAGCCTTTCATCTAGACAATATGAAATTAGGTGTGAAGGTAGATTTTTCTTTTGTTAGGCTTGATATTTATGAGATTCAAATTAGATCATTGCATATATTATAAGATGAATAGTGGCCAATTACATATTATTTTTACTAGACCAAATATTTTCCAAGCTAGGAGTCAGAATCCTTAGTTGTTTCTTGGATGATACTAGATAAGTTCATTGCAATGCAATTAAGATAATATTGGGATTATCCCTATAACATTTTTTGCTATCATGACAATTGTACAAGGAACCAACATTCAATAGATATCAATGATTTTTTACAATTAGATTGTATAAGACACATAAATAGAAAAAAATACATCAAGAAACTTGTAACACAAAAACAACTTCAAATAAAATCCTCACTCCTCTAGATCTTCTTCAAAATTCTATCAATACATCCCTTGTGCATATCTCTATTGCATGCCTTAGAAGAAATTTAAATTTATTACATAGATTCTCATTAAACTTTTGTATCTACTATGTTGAATTATCTACACAACACTTGCCAACCATTGTAGACTTTATCCACCATCTTTTCACAAGCACAAAAAAAATGTTCTCTAATACCATATGAAGAAGAGGAATTACATTTATATAGAGAAGAATGATAGTTAACACTTAAGAGCCACATAATAGCTCAGTCAACTAATTGTATAACTATACAAAAATATAATATGCTAACAACCTATAGGGCCAACATGACTTCCACACTTATCCTTGTGCCTATATAGATACTCAATGCATTATGGATCATCTATTATCTTGATTAATTTTAACTCTCATATTTCATTAGTTTTCACTTGACTAACAAACCCTCCAACGTGATTTGTAGCGAGCAACTTTGGATCACGGACATAATGGGATGCACTTCATTACAAATAAATATTACTCTCATTCTAAACTCATCAAAACTTGTAAAAAGAAAGAGTGGCACACAAAACAATACATAAAAAAATGCCATAATATTATTTCAGAAATTTGAAAAATAATTATTAAAATGATCTTCACTAAATTATATTTTTAAGAGGATTATAATTTTCATAAAATAGATCATTAAATTTTTCCTTTTGAATTCAAATTTTCCAAAACTAAATTACAATTAAAACTAAAACTTTTTCAAAATCACCTTTAAAATACCTTCAAAGTTCACCATTTTCAAAATTCTCAAAACCTAAAAAATGAGAAGTATCATTTTCTTCTAAATGTCGACAACAACCATTCTACATTTTCAAATTCTAATTCTAAGCAATTACCAAAAAAATTGGAATTATAATGACATTTTTTAAAAATTCATTAATTTTTACAAAACTACTTATATACATTATAAATTCAAAAAGAAATAGTAGGAGCATTTGAAACTCCCTTAATTTAATTTCTAATAATTTAAATTAAAAACAACAAACACTTGATGAGAACTTGAAGACTCACCAAAAATGCTATTTGAAAACTGTTAGAGCATATTTAGCTATTAATTTATTTTTTACAATTAGTTATGCTTTTTGCTTTTTTCCTTAAGTTCACTTAAGAGTGCTTACTTCTAATTTAGTTGTAGTTGAGTTTTATTTAGAGTTGAGCTTTATTTAGCTCTTCATGCTTGCACCTGAGTTCTCTTAAATTTAGCTCTATGCTTTCTTTACAAGCATCTCATTGTACAATTGTAATTCATTTTGTATTATTTATTTTTGAGTAAAATAGCATTCTTTTGTGTAACTCTTATTTGTGGAAGGTGTTTTGTTTGTTGTTTGATCTTGTAGATGTTTGTGCTTGTCATGTTTGACCTTATGTTAACACAGAAATAAATTAGTGATGATTTTAAAGTCTATCAATGTTGTGAAATACTTGTAAAGTTCTTATTTAATTTTTATTGTCTGTGTTTCAGAACAAGCTCTGGTTTATTTCTAGTTTAAAAAAGGAAAGCAAAATAATGGCAGCTCATGTGTTAGTTATTCCATATCCCGGACGGGGCCATTTGAATCCCATGATGCACCTCGCTTTAAAGCTTGCCTCCCACAGAATCTCCATTGCATTTGTGTTGACTGAGTCCTGGCACAAAATCATTACACAGGTCGATGAGGATCCTTTCACCCGTGCTTCCAACCTCCGGGCCGCTCTTATTCCAAACTGCGTAGTAGGGGAGTCCCAAAGGGCTAGAAACTTCGCGGAATTTTTGTGTTCCCCGACTAACATGGAAGTGCATGTGCCTCAATTGAAGATTCATGGTGGAGGAATGGAAGTTTGGGTTAGGGATAAAAAATATAGAAGATGGGAATAGGATTATAAGCGCTGAAGAAATAGAGAGCAAGGTGAAAATGTTAATGGAAGGGGAGGAGGGTGTGAGAGTAAGAAGAACAGCAGAGAGATTTAGGGATGTGGGGGAGGAGGAAGTGAGTTAAGGAGGACGGTCTGCAACTAATTTGGAAGTGCTGGTGAATAGGCTTGAATAGGCTTAAAGTAATTTGATAAATCGAATTCCTATAGTATGTTATGCCTTACTTTTAGGTGTATTTATCAAATGTTTTTAGGTAACATGATATCTGTGCGAGTTTGATAGAGCCCTGAGTGAGTGATTGGTTCTAGAATATGCATAATTGTTTTTAAAACAATATTACAATATATTAAGAAAATACAATAGATAGATGTCAACCTAAATTTACAACTTTTACTATCATCTTATTTGCTTGTAACAACATGAGAGTTCTAGAATATAAATCTATCAAAGTAGATGTTACAGCTACAAATAATCTAGCATCTATTTTAGTGTCATTTAAATCGCCAAATAATTCATTTTATTATTTTATTATTTTATTTTTAACTCAAAGACTCGCCACAATATTTAATACATGATTGGATCAGATT
Organism: Cryptomeria japonica; assembly: GCF_030272615.1. NCBI lineage: Eukaryota > Viridiplantae > Streptophyta > Pinopsida > Cupressales > Cupressaceae > Cryptomeria > Cryptomeria japonica. The sequence goes on along the minus strand of NC_081408.1, from coordinate 216,705,606 downwards.
TTCCAACATTTTATAATTTATTGTATAAATCTAAATTAATTTTTCAGTAAAATATCATAATTATTAGTTACTTTAGGGTTATATCAACAATCTTTACTTGCCAGTATTCATTTAAAATATAATCTAGTAACCTTCATTGTATTCAATGAGTTAAATTGTACCTACAAGTTGTAATGCTCATGGGAGTTGAATTTTTGTTTTGAATTGTTGACCTCAATGAAAATCAATGGTCTAAAAGCAATTTTTGGCCCCATGAGTGTTACAAATTGTTAGTACATTTTATCTCACAAAATACAAAGAGGGCTATTAGATTATTTTAAATTAATGGTAGAAACTAAATAAAGTAGAGTCTAACCCTTAAACACATTAATGGTTTTCATAGATTATTTTAAATTAATGGTAGAAACTAAATAAAGTAGAGTCTAACCCTTAAACACATTAATGGTTTTCATAGATTATTTTAAATTAATGGTAGAAACTAAATAAAGTAGAGTCTAACCCTTAAACACATTAATGGTTTCCACCTTCAAGCATCTACTTTTCTATAAAAAATTATTGTTTTTAAATGAAAGGATTTGGAATAGTAATTAATGCATACTCTTAAATTATTTTTCAATATTTGCCAATAGTTTCTACCAAAAAAATTTGATCTAAAAAAAATCGCCAATAAAATTAACACTTTTCATTAGAAAAAAGAAAGATTTGTCAATAAAATAAATTATTTTCTTTTTGAAAAAATTAAATATTTGCCAAGATTTTATACAATAGAGGTGGTTTCTTAAATTTTTCACTAGAGCTCAAAGTGATCTATATCCTCATGATTAAGGAACTACTTATGATCTAGCTAGAAGAATACTACCCAAAACGACTTTTTTCCCAAAAAATAAGTTGTTCTATTCTATAGCCCAAAATTTGTAAGTCTTATGTTCTTTAAATTAGGATGAAAGTTTGGGGAACTTTATTAATGTAATCAATTTTCATTGTTGCATAAGGAGATAAGTTATGTTCAAAGGTAGAAAGAAATCAAACAATCTTTATAGGATAATGTTTGTATATTTAGTTTTCCTTTTAGTGCATATAATTCAAATGTTTAACTGATATTTGTTCCTTTAATGGTCTATGATGACAAGATTCTTGAGAGATGTGAGGATCTGAAATGAATAGAAATAATTTTCCTTTAAAAACTTTAGTACATAACACCGAATCACAAAAAAATGTATTTAGTCAACTTAAAAATAAAAGTAAAAAAGGTTAGTAATTCATATCATAATTTCAAATTTTGGAAAGGAGTGGAAGCTTGTATCATTTTTTATTTGAGTTGTAAAGTGAAACACACATTCTTGTTTAGTAGAAGGTGACCTCCAAATAGAAACACCAATTATAACACACGCAATTATCCTATCATTTGATTGAGTAACATACTTCCAAATAAAATTAGCTAAGAAACGAACATGATATAAATTTTTACTTTAATCTATAATTTTAGTGTTTCTATAGATTCTTTATGTAAATAAGGATGTACAAGTACACATTAAAAAAAATAACTATTATGTAATTTGTTTTGTTAAAATTTGACTATATAAAACATCACATAATTTGACATATTATAAATAAATATATCTAAAAAATATCAAGAGATATCTTATCTTGATGTACTTATATTTTTAATATACTACTAAGAAAAATGTGTGCAATTAAAATAAATGAAATAGTGAAACATCATTACACTAAAGAAAAGACAAGCAACTAATACAAAACTTAAATAAATAGAAGTATGAAAACACCAACCCCCAAGTGGTCTTGATATTTTGGAATCGCTTTAGTGCACACCATTCAATAGCAACAAAAAACATTCTTACATTACATCGATAGCTGCTAAGGTTGTACCTATTATCACTTTCTAAAATGACAAAGTACTTAAGGACGTATACAACTACATAAAGTAGTGCAGACCATAAGTTTGCAATTCAAAAATTTATCAACTACAACATGAAACCCTAGCATGGGAACACCCATTGAGACACTTTCCATAACCGCATTCCACTTGCAATGGGTGAAAAACCCTCCCACAGAAGGATGTTTCAAAACCTCCGCCTGCCTAATCCAGGCTGTGATTAAGCCCCACCCTTCTCATTCATCTAAATATCTTCCATGGTTGGTGAAGAGAATGCATTGTCTCAAACTGTTTTCATAAGTATCTAGTCGCAAGGAATAGATTATGCCTCTAAAGTCTTTTGATATCAAAAGAAAGAATAAAAAAAACTATAAACATCAATATGAATTGAAATAATTACAAAAATCACAATGGATAATGGATTGTAAAACTGTTGTAATTCTAAAATCTACACAAGTATTTTATAGAAAAGTTTGAAAATTGTAGTTTTCATAGCAACTAGTATAAAATTGCTAATAATTCAATGTACACAGGAAAGGAAGAAGGAACTCAGTGCATTATTTACCAATCAAAATTCATAATATATTTGTAGAGTTGAAGCTTTTACAAGAGTACAATCAACTATAGGCCTTGAGTAATTATTGTAGCATAATAATACATCCAAGAATCACAATTAACACCTTCATCTCAAGCATCTAATGAATAGAAGACAATACATGAAACCATCTAATGATAGTTAGAAAATCATGAGCTAAAGCTACTATGAAATTTGACATTCAAATCTCTAGTTAGAAATCTAATGTCTAGATGAGTCCCTACATTAAAACTACTAGTTCCCTTCCACTTGCCATAGACTCCTCACAATTCCATCACCAATTTGAGCATTCCATTTCGACTCCACTATCTCCATTCAAAAATGATTTATGATACATTGTAAAATGTGTCATGTTTTGGTCAACAAATGCAACTTCCTCTTTAACCTATTATGTATCTTGGATATTTATAAATTTTCTTAGACCTAGAGCCAATAAATTTTAATTTAATTAAGGCACCCTATTTTTAGAACTTTAGAGATTGAAGAAATATATAGACCAGTTATAATTACAAGTGATACTGAAAATTTTTAAAAGTTTATCTTATCCAATAATGAACTCTATATCAAAAAAGTTGAGTTTTTCCATTATATATCTTTAAAATTGTATTTTTTGTAATATCTAAACATTAGAAACAAGGTTGAAACATTGTTCCTAACAACATCAACATGCCAAAGGAGACAATAATCACTCTAAGATAAATAACATCATGTAGAATTTTATGTTTAAGTAGATTGTCATAGAAACAAAGAACTCAAAATCTAATTTTGACATACTAAAGCCTAATAATATTATTTTTAATCTCTTCATTTATCTCAACTAACAAAGCATACATACCTTCTCTTTACCTTCTTTATTTTAATTTTTTAATTTTAAATAAACATTTACAAAATATAATGATAATATAAATTAAAAACTTGTTATATATTTTTAAAAAGTTAAATAATAATTTTAATATCGTTACATTATTTCACTATAAAACTATTTTATTTAATATATATCTCAGAACAATAATATCTTTAATTTATTTTATTATAAAACTATTTTATTTTTCACTATTCCTTACCATCACCAGATATTTATAAAAATATTAGTTGAAAAAAATATTATATATTGCACAAATTTTTTGCACCAACAAAAACCATTTTTTCATTAAAAAATTTGTATTTAAAGTTGGAAATAACCAAGATTACATCAATAGCTGGTGTCGTTATTGCTATTACCACACACTAAAACATCAACGAGTCAATGACGTTACAACTGCATAAAGTAGTCCACGCCAGAGGGAGAGTTCTATTCCAAATATAAATCCAGACAAAACAATCCATCACGGCTCTGTCAAGTTATCATGTCAAAGCAAAAACATTTAATAATTATTACACAACTTATCAAATTAGTTTTAAACTATTCACCAGTATTTCCAAGTTAATGGCCGACCGGCCTCCTCTACTGACTTCTTCCTCTGCTACTCTACGTACTCTCACACCCTCCTCCCCTTCAATCAACATTTTGACCTTTTCCTCTATTTCTCTGGCTCTTATAACCCTATTCCCATCCTCTGCCTTTTTCAGCGTCAATCCAAACTTCCATTCCTCCACCATCATTCTGCAATTCATAAACTGATCCACTGCAAGAGGAAAACGCAGCATGGGAACACCTGCTGAGACGCAGTGGCTTAAAAACCCTCCCACTGCAGGATGTTTCAGAACTTCTGCCTGCATAAACCAGGCTGCAATTAATCCCTGCCCTTTACATTCGTCTTAATATCCAGTGGGCAACATCTCCGAGAAATGGCTCGCCTCTTTATCTGGACGAAGCACCCACAGAAAATAGCAACCCGCTTTTCATTAGACCTGCGGCTATTTCCCTTATCTGATCTCTCGCCACAGTTATGAAGCTGCCGAAGGAAACATAGATGACCGAACCCGCCGGTTTGTAATCCAGCCATTCACTGCAATGTGTGTCGAGCTGCGAAGAGGAGCCCATGATGAAGGGACCCACACACTGCACGGGTGTTTTGTGGCGCTGTGCCTCCACTGCTTTGCAATCCAAGGCGTTAAGAGAATTCGCCACAATCCAATCTGCTGTCCTCGCATTGGCAAAACATTATACTACATCATTACCCAGAGGAGAAGGAGGCATAAAATCGGCTTGAAGGTCCGTCGGTTGTAGCGGAGGGGACCGGGCAATAAAATCCTTCCACCCTTGAAGCCCTGCAACGAGAAAACCCAAAAAATCAGTTCCGTCTTCCCACCAAGCCTGCATTCATGCAACTGTAATCATAAGTTATAGTTACATACCCAAGTCTAAATGATAAAAGACAGAAAAACTTGTGACAGACATTGGACACAGCGAAACTGATTGGAGAGCCTGTGTTTTGGCAAAAGGAACGACCCACTTGAGAAAATACATCGGCGACAATACATGTTGCGGGTGTTTCGGAGAGACTAAGATTTGTTAGGAGTTGAGCCATATGAGCTTCCATGTTTGACAGCGACTGAAAAAAGGCTTCCATGTTAGCCCACCTTTCCGACTCCCCCACCACGCAGTCTGGTATGACGGCGACCTGGAGGTTTGGTGCATGGATGAAAGGATTCTGGTCCGCCTGGGTAAGGATTTTGTGCCATGATTTTGTCACCACAAATGTGATGGGGATTCCATGAGAGGCAAACTTTAAGGCGAACTGCATCATTAGATTTACATGGCCTCGCCCGGGATATGGAACAACTACTGCATGAGCTGCCATTATTTTGCTTTGCTTTTTCGCCCTGCAACTAAGCCAGAACTTGATATTTGAGATCTGAACAGAGTATAGAAAACTATTCAAATAATTGCTCGACAAAATTTCTCGTGGACACAATTGTTTTTTAGGGTGTCTGTTGTCGGGCTGTAAAATTAACTTATAACAGCAATGGAGATTTTTGCACGATTCCGAGGCAATTCTATGTGGGAGAAAGTGGCGTGCAAAGATTAGGCTTTTATCTGTGATGTGAGGAAGCTAAAATTTGGCATTTTTTTTAGGCTTTGTCTACATAAAGTTCTTGAATCCAAGATTGTTATTATTTATTGGGTGATAAACATCGGTGAAAATGCTGATACACGTTTATTAACAGTACCCAAAGCAATGCACGTTCTTACTTACACAAACGGTTGTACTTTGTTAAATTGTCAGTCAAAGTTCGAGTTTATTTGTAAAACTATAAATAAAGGTGAAATGAAAAAGTCATTATAAATTGTGAAAGAAATTTATTAAAAAATATATTTAATTTAATGGTTGAGCTTTTAATTTATTTTAAACGGTTGAGATTTAATTTAAATTAATTTAATTTTCTCTAATATAAATATAAATATCTTTTACCATAAATATACAACTGGCAGACACATACATGCCACACACAAAAAGATAAAACATAAAAGGTACTAACATATATCCTTCTCAAGGCACCTATTCCATTTATAGAATAGTTCGATTTGATATTGTCTTCTTAGCTCTTTACATTCGAAATTTTATTTTGTTGTGACATACATCTCCTCTCCTAGATGATTACAATTGAAGTTAAAGCTTGTAAATTCATCCAAAGAGAATGTTTTAGAAGAAAAAATTACTAATCTTCAAATTTCAAAAGGAACTTTTTGAGAATGATTCTGCTCTTCTTGCAAAAGCTTCTCTTGCTTATGAAGCACAAGGATCTTGCTTTCTTTCTTTGAATATTTTGGCCTCAATCAAAACTACAAAAATTGCCATAAAATGTTCATTAGGAGACTAAGTATGAACAAATATGCAAACTAATTTATTCTAGTGTATTTATTTTCTACTACGAATGAATGATAACAAAATTGAAATTTATAGCTTGTTAATTTCATTTCTTTCATATGGTTGATTATATTCTGATACAAATAATCATCCTACATTTTAAAACAATATTAATAGTCATTTATTCTTCTAATCATGTGTGTTGACTTGGGATATAATGGAAAAAATATGACATGTTGAAAGGGTGAGAATTTAGGCTTTTGTATAAAAAACCTCTTTGGTACATCTTTTTGATGGGTTTTGGTAATGAACTTACTGGTTCTTTGGTACTTTTGTAATAGTTGGCTTTTCTGTTACTTTTTTGCTCGCCTTTATCAAAAGGAATGAGAAACCTGACCATAAAACCAAAGTAGAATTGAAAATGTAAGAGTAACCTAACTTGATAGTTGCTACATCTTCTCAATGAAGTCATTCATAATGTAAGCTAAAGGAGTACAAATTCAAAATCAAGGGATAAATAAGAACAAAATTCAAGTTTGAAAAAGTTTCATGAAAATCATAAATTATTATAAACAAGTGAGAGTCACAAGATAAGGAAGCTCTCAATAGATATTTTTATGTGCATTTCTAAGGCAACCATTGTGCTTGATCATCTGATACATTAAGATGCACCCTCACAAAATAAAGAACGATGTATTTTTTTTTATGCATACTAGTAGACATTTCAAATTAGATTGACCTATATGCATTATTGTCATCCCTATTGTGGTGCCAGAGTAAGTTAATATTTTTATGTTAGTAAATTATCTTTCAATTTTAGACAATCTATGAGTGTTAATGCAGCATCCAAAACCTAAATTTACCTTTCTCACATTAGAGAAGCTTTAAGATGCTTTGCTTCTTACATTATTTATAAAAAATAATGGGAAATATTTGCTAGGTAAATTTGTACGCAGTTTATGAAACAAATACAGTTTTCAATTTATTTTTTCTTACTGTTCGCACAGTACTGAGAAATCATACAGTTCAGCATTGCTGTTTGTTCTTTTCATAATTTCTGATTTAAAGTTGTGTGTTGAACTTTTTGCACTTCTGATTTAATCTTAAGTATGGTAGAAGTGCTATACCATTATTGATTCTTCAGGTCTGTGCTGACAGGGCATACAGATAATTAATTTATTACTGCTAAAACTTTCAACTTGTCGGCAAGCAGTTTCAGATGAGTTTCCATGTTGGATAACGACAGAAAAAAGTCCATCATGTTGCCCACCTCTATGACCCCCCTCCCATCACGTAGTCTAGAATGAGGGCAGCCTGAATGTCCAGGCCAAGCTTTTGGGCATAGGATAAATCATCATCCTCATCCTGTGTGATGACTTTGTGCCAGAATTCAGTTAGGATGAATGTAGCAAAGATTCCATGAGTGGCGAATTTTATGGTTAGATGGATCATGGGATTGATGTGGCCTCGCCCTGGAAATGGACGACTATTGCATGCCCTACCATTGTTTGCTATCCAAAGAAGCCTAAAAAACAAATGTATGTCTTTTGTATAATATTTTTCCTCTCACAAGGCTTAACAATATAACGGGATTAAGTTTTGGTCTAACGGTCACCTTATTAGAACTCCGCAGCTCAGATCGCTTTGACGGAATGGATATTTCTGAATCCTTCACTCAGTCACTATGAAACGCTCCAATAAAAAAAACCTAAAAAACCTCCATCTGCTTGAGTATGAAATACGAGTGTCAGAGGAGTAATACAATTTCGTTTCGGGAAACTTTAGTTTGTATTTGATGTGATAAGTTAGATCATCATTTCAGGAACCATCAATGCTAGTTAAAGCAAACAGCTTTAGAGATCTTAAGCAAGACCATGGCCAAGTTAAAGTATCCCATCTCTGTCTGTAATAACAGTAAACAGTTATTCCTTTATTCCCCTGTTTTCGATTTTAAAATACTTAAAAATTTCAGACATCTCTGCTAAACACAAACAATTCTGCCAAATGACAGTCATACCGTAACAGGGATCACTGCAAACTGTTCTGGCAACATTTTGCAAACTGTTTTTGTTGCAAACTGCCTCGCGGCTCGCAGCCTTTGGCAGGGACTGACCCTTGTTTAAATTGAATTTAAAGCTGAAATTAACAGAGATTCCATTAATAGCAGCTGGAGCTATAGCTACTAGTACACACTAAAACAAGAATTTGATGAATAAACAACTGCGTAAAACAACCCACCAGACAGAGAAAAAGAGAGTCATAATCCAGTTTATAAATTAAGACAAAACAATGGATCAGGGCTCTATTAAACTCGCGCCGAAATCATGTAAACTAAAAATATTTGATAAATAAGCCTAAAAGCGAGGCATGAAATACTATTGGAATTCGATTTATCAAATTACTTTCAGACTATTCACTAGCACTTCCAAATTAGTTGCAGACCCTCCTCCTTTGCTCACTTCCTTCTCGGCCAAATCCCTAAATCTCATTGCTGCTTGTCTTGCTCTCAAACCCTCATCCCCTTCCATCAACATTCTCACCTTTATCTCTACTTCTTCAGCTCTTATAATCCTTTTTCCATCCTCTGCATTTTTCAGCCCTAACCCAAACTTCAATTCCTCCACCATGAATCTGCAATAGTAAAACTGGTCCGCTGCAAGAGGAAATCCCAACATGGGAATACCCGCCGAGACACTTTCCATGACCGCATTCCACCCGCAGTGGCTCAAAAACCCTCCTACGGCAGGGTGTTTCAGAACCTCCGCCTGCCTAAACCAGGGCGCAATTACCCCCCGCCCTTTACATTCCTCCAAAAATCCAGTCGGCAACATCTCTGAGACATGACCCGCCTCTTTATCTGGACGAAGCGCCCACAGAAAATAGCACCCGCTCTTCATGAGACCGTCTGCTATTTCCCTTACCTGAGATCTTTCCACAGTCATGAAGCTACCGAAGGAAACATAGATAACCGACCGCGCTGGTTTGCAATCCAGCCATTCAATACAGTGAGTCTGAAGCTTTGAAGAGGAACCCATGTTCAAGGGACCCACACAGTAAACGGGGGTTTTGTGGCGCTGTATCTCCACTGCTTTGCAATCCAAGGCGTAGAAGGAATTCACCACAATCCAATCGGTTGTACTCACATTGGCCAAACACTCTGTAATTTCATTGCGTAATGGAGAATATGTTGGTTGTGGAGGCGATCTGGCAATATAATCCTTCCATCCTTCCAACCCTGCAACGGGAAAAAAACAAAAAATCAATTATTTCTTTCCACGAAATCAATCAATTGCAACAATTAATTAAAGTTTTCCTTTTTCACATACCTAAGCATAAATGATAAGAGATGGAAAAACTTGTGACAGACATTGGACACATCGAAACAGAGAGCAGAGCATGTCTTTTAGCAAAAGGGACAGTCCACTTGAGGAATATATCGGCGACAATGCATGTCACAGGTTTTTCTGAGCTATTCAGATTGGTTAGGAGGTGAGCCACATGAGCTTCCATGTTTGAAAGGGAGTGAAAAAATTCGATGAAGTTTTCCCCCCTTTGAGACTCCCCTACTACACAGTCTGGAATGAGAGCGGCCTGGAGGTTTGAAGTATGGTTTAAAGGATCCTCATCGGCCTGTGTAATGATTTTGTGCCAGGACTCTGTCAGCACAAATGTAACGGAGATTCCATGGGAGGCAAGCTTTAAAGCAAGGTGCATCATGGGATTCAGATGACCTCGTCCGGGATATGGAACAACTAACGCATGAGCCGCCATTATTTTTCTTTGCTTTTCTAAACTGGAATAAACCAAAGCTTGATATGAAACACAGTCAAAAAAAAGCCCTGGTCAAAGAGTACGTAGTTTTTTCTGGCTTTTTTCAAAGAGTAGGTTGTACATAGGAGATTTGAAGCGTGGGTGAAAGGATTCTGGTCGGTCTGAGTAATGGGCTATGACTCGGAGATCCCGCGAGAGGCAAGCTTTACGGATGCGTCTATTCTGGCTCCATTATATTTACATGGCATCACCCGGGATATGAAACAAGTACCTACCGCATGAGCTGCAACCAACCCAAAGGTTGCTATTAAAGAGATGAAAAAGAGACCTCACAATCTTATCCGGAAGAGTTAAAAAAAATTTACAAGTCCTTTCTGGGTAGGATTTTCATTTTTGATTTCTGGATACACGTTTAGGAAAAAGAACATTAAAAACTGTTCAAATAATTATTGGTCAAATTTTCTTTTGCAGAGATTCTTTTTAGCCAAATGGTTATTGGGTCATTAGAATGCATTGGTCTATAATGTATTTTATAACTTAAATTTCTAAAATACATTATGGGACTCGTGCATTCTGGTGGCCTCATAGGCGACACCCCTAATTAGTGTTTGTTGTCAGGTGGTCAAATTAACTTAGAACAAAAGTGGAAATTTGGGTACAATTCCTAAGAAATTGTATTATTAGATGCAATTCTATGTTGGAGAAAGTGGTGTGCAAAGACGTGGTAGTTTAGACTTTTAGGTATGCAGTGTTAAGGAAGGTAAAATTTGACTTTGAAGTTTATGCGTGGTCGACATACATAGAAATGGAATGAATCTTTTTGGGTTTAAAATGACTTAGAATATATGAGATTTGGGTCTAAGATGGCTTTCAATAGATATGTTGAAAAATAATGTTCAAACCATAGATACAAAATTCAGGATATATGAAATAACATACATACTAATAACTCTAAAAAATATACATACTAATTTTATCTTGTTTTATTCTGTGTTGGGTTTGAATCATGCTTCCGCCTGTTGTTCCCGCTTGTTCCCCTGCAACTCTCCCCAACGATATCTCGAACCAGTCTACCATTGATGCTCTTGTCGATACCTCCTGGGCGACAGTAGTTGTTGAGGGCCCTTGCATTGGCTCTGACCGGGTGTTGCAGGCTTCGTCTACAAAATTTCGCAGAGGGGGTGGAAGGGGTTTTATCCCTGTCTCCTGTGCAGCCTCTGTTAATGTGAATAAGGACTCAAATTGGAAAATAGAGAATAATGTGAAGGTTTTTACGGAGCATGGAGTTATCTGTAGATTCAAGGGTATTTGGCCCAACCTCCCAGAGTTGCATAAATGGATCTTTCATCACTGGGATCCACTCATTATTGGTACTGTACACATTTACCCTATGGCTAAAGGTTTCTTTGTTGCTAAATTTGAGAATGCTAAGGATAAAAGAAAAATTTGGTGTGAAAGTTTTTTCTATGAGAAAGATAAAATGTCACTTTTGGCCAAACCCTAGCATTCTGATTTTAACCCCCTTTCTGAGAAGTTCAACAAAATTCCGATTTGGTTTCGGCTCCCTTATCTTCCTCTCCATTTGTGGGTTGATTCTCTCTTTGAGGAAATTGGTGATGCTATTGGGAGTTTCATCATGGTGTATAATGAATCCTTTGACCTTAATCACACTACTTTTGCTCATATTCTGGTGGAGCTAGATGTGTCTAAGGGACTACCAGCTGAGATTGTCATTAATTCCTCTTTTGGCAGTTGGGTCCAAACTTTAAATTACGAAGGTATTCCTTTCAGGTGTCGTAAATGCTTTAAAACCAGTCACGTGGTTGGGAATTGTGGGCTTGAGAGGAAAAATATTGCGGCTTCATGGTGGTCGAGGGTCTCTTACCAACATTACACAGTTAATAAATCTTTGGACACTTCTAATGTGTCGTTGGATGTTGGGGCTTCGACTTTAGCTGGTTTAGATTCGTTATTGGCGAAGAATGATTCTTCGGTCACTACTAAGGATGGTTTAGTGATTAAAAATGTTGGGATATAGGATGTTGTTGTCTCTTTTGCTGAAAATGGTTTGATACCTCTTACCCTACCAGCTACTTTACCATGTGTTGATACATCATTTGCCCCATATCCTGATTTTGATCCTGTACCCGCGACGGTTGCTGCTCTCTCTACTGTTGCTCCTTCTCTCATTCCAGATAGATTGGTGATGGGCTCTTTGGATTAGTTTGTTGTGGTAGCTAATGTTGAAGAGGGTTGGATTACTGTTAAGGGGAAGCATTCAAATACGTCCAAGCCTTCTTTTGATATGACTCTTTGTTCTCACAAAGTTGGTTGTAAATCTTGAGGGCCCTTGCAATGGGTTGTTTGGGTTGGTTTTTCTGGCCCTATCCTAGGTTGGGTTGTCTATTGCCTTTCGAGGCAGTCTCTATTTTTTGGTTGTGGCTCTCTCCTCTTTGTTGAGCAGACAATCTCTATCCCTTTTTTTATTTGTAAAGGGTTTTGGGGCCCTTCAAAACCTGTTTTTCACTTAACCAATAACTCTAAAAAATAACAACATGAATATACAAATATGATTGAATAACTTCAATGTAAGATAAATAAATTACAAATGATGGAAATCTAGAAAAGTAAATAGATTACAAAACCTATACACCAATTCAATACCCTTAACTCCCCTAAGTCTTCAATCAACAATTAAAAATTGATAAATTTTAAACATAATTTTCTTGAACAATTATAATTATAAATAAGGTATATTTTAAAAATAAGAAAATCACAATTAATGGTGTAGATAGATGGACTAACCATAAAAATATATATAAATACTATATATATTTAATACAACTTTAAGAATAGCATACAAGCATTCAATATAAATTGGAGTTCTAGTTGGTAGATAGGGTCCTAAATTGTCAATTGATTAAAAATTTCAAAAGAGCATAGAAAAATCATAATTTTTATTACACCTAATAAAAAATCTTTGGATTTACATGGCCTCACTTCGGAATTAGAATAACTAACACATGAGCTACCATTATTTTTCTTTTCTTTTCTAAACTGGAAATAAACCGGAGCTTGACTTGAAATAGAGTAAAAAAAACCCATCTACATTGGTTGTAGGGCTAAAGCATTGATGTTTCAATAAAAAGCCATCTTTCTTAATTTTAATTTTAAGTTTTACAATTATTTATATTTCAAAGTAATAACAATTAATAATAAATATAACATTAAGGTATTTAATCATAATGAGAGACATAATTGTAATAGTATAGATAGAATATAATGGGATGAGTGTGTTAAGAAGAACTATTAAAGAGAAATTTATGTGTTTTATAACCTTATCAACAATATTTAAATATTCCCTCAACGTCAACACATTGAGAGATTAACCTAAAACTATGACAACCCACACCCTTTTGCCAATTTTAGAATAAAAAAATAACCATTTAAAGCTCTTGTAATAGTATTTGGGCATGATTGTCCTCCTAGGATACAAAGGTGACATTTTGTGTATAATTTTTTTCTTAAACAACACATCCTAAGGTTTCATGGTCTTCAAACAACTACACATGGATGCATCCTAGGTTTGAGATACAAGTGTCACATTCAAAAACATTACAATAATCCTACTATATTTAGATAGTCATAAATATCTATAACATGCCCTCAACTACTAATATTTATTTTAGTCTTATAACCATTCTTGAAATGATTGCATGGTGACCTTGAAGATCCAATGCATAGTAATGGTGAAATGCACCAAATAGAGGTACATTGACAATTCTTTGTAAGACAGATAGTATTACACACTAGCATGATCATCCTATTTTTGTGACAGTAGTCCACTCAAACCAAGGTAATATTAATAATGGGTTTCCTAAGAGTAGCAGTCCTAGGAAGGGTGGTAGTTCAACCAAGGTATAATAATCAATGTCACAACTTAATTGCATATTTGTAAACATATGCCTACAACTAATACCTCATATTCATTCAATGCAAAGGCAACTTAATTAGTGATTTTGTGACAATAATACCACCATTGTCACTATAGAACCTTCAAAAACTCAAAAACTACAGGACACGTGAGAAAATTAGTGATTTTTTTTATGAAATAAAGTATTCTCAAACAATATTAAGGCTTTCAAAAACCTATGAATCAATCAAAAATTCCTTCGTGGTGTAGATCTTTCAAAATATTTGAGAAATAATCATGAAGACTTTATTTTTGTTGGTGTACCATGAAAATTAAATATTTACCATGATATATTAGTGATATTCCATACAATCATGGATGAAATCTTTGTAAGAATAAATATCATGCAAAAGATTTAAGGAATTTTTTTTCTTTTCATGTCTACAAAACATGAACACATTTTGTAGTTACAAAACACTATACAAGCATGAAAATGAACTCGTGTTAAATGTGATTTGCAATATAATATGAGTGTGCTATTGAAAAAATTTATCATTTGGCCACTTTTTCTATATCATTTCCATGCACTTTCCTAATACTAGAGTGCTACTCACATGGTTAATAAATGCCACAATTTTCAATAGGATAAATAATCAAGAGATGAAACCATCACATGATATATGGTTCATTAGAGGATTCTACCTACAAAGGCTAGCACTTGGAAAGAATATGAAATTTTAAAATATTTAAATTTACAGTACTTAAGGGAAAGAAATATTTGAGAATGACAAACCCATAATGTCCAATTTTTCATTAATTTATATGTATGGACCAAATGTCTATTTCTTATTTCTAGTTGATCCTCTTCATCCACCATGTGCACATCAGGTTCAAATGTTTTTAAATGTGTAGGTACATTCATTTTGTAAGTGTGTGCAACTTGTCAAAGTTTCAAAGGTTTCCATCCAATCATTCATTTTACCCAAAATATACCCTTCTAATTATTCCTATCAAAATATCAAACTTTCCCATCTTGACATTCCTTTCCTTTCAAATCCACCTTTCTTCTTATTCACGTAGGTTTAATATCAAACTTTCTCTTCTTACCATCCCTTTCTTTTGACCCCAACTCTTTTCTTTAAATTTGTCAAAACAATTCCTTACCACTATACCTTTAGCACTAACACCAACTCCCCAATACTTAAATTGGCATACATATCAAGGTTACAGCTTCACCATTTCCCTTGTTTGAGTACTTTTGTATAACACCCCCAAACTTTGATCCCTAATATGTTACAATAGGTCAACCCATTTGGATTGTAGGTTTGGGTATTCTTACTTAGGTACCAAGCATGCTATACACCTAAAATTCAACCTTCAATATGGAGCATGAGACTTGAGGTACCCTTAACCTTAAAAATTTGATAGGACTACCTTTGGTGACACTATCTTCCACCTACCCCCCTTGTAGATCCTTAAGATGCCAATCATGGCTAGATTTTGTGCCACGGCTACTCGAAACGTCTTGCTCCCAAGTGCCACAAAAATTATATTCAAATATAGGGATGTATATTTACATGTACCTATGGTGTTGGAGGATGAGGATAGTCATGCCCTCATTAATATTGTGGTTTCATCCCAACTCCCTCTAAACCTTTGGTGCAATTAGAGCAACTCTTTCAAGTGCGATTCATTATCAACCATTGATTTTAGTGATTAAAATAAAGGAATATATTCATTTAAGGGTTATTCATTTTACACACAAAAACTCTTGGCAAAACTTATTCTAAACATTCATGTCTAGCAACCAAATTCAAGGACGAAATCTCTTAGATTTGCTAGAGACCAAATGACAAAAACCATTTTGATTTCAAGAAATAGAGGATGAAACTGCTTTGGCCTTATAAGATGATCTCATGAACAAAGATATCATAAATGAGCTTTCGTGGTCACAAATGTTAGTTACATTAAATTTCTATCATTTGAAATTTTTGTATATTAAAAGTAATTTAGTTTTAGGTTGTTACTGATGTTGTTGTGGTTGTTGTTTCACTATTATTGCAACATATCTTGATGTATTATCAAGATGAGAGGGAGTGGGTGCAGGTTAGGAGCAAGGGTTATGACTGGCGAGGGAGATGCAAGGGATGATGAAGAGGGGGATGGTGAATTAGATGAGGATTAGTGGAATCTAGTCTCCTATTTTTTATTGTGGGAATGACGGTTGGGTCACTCTCCAATGATAGGTGTGGGTTTGTTTTAGCCCTACCTTTTTTGGCTTGATTTGGGTGGAGGCTTGTTGGCAAAGAAGGTCTCTTTCTATTTGGTTTTCTTTTGCCTAGGAGGGTTGTCTTGGTCGTTTCCTTCCTCTTATGGCTTGCATGTCTGAGTCTTTTGGTGAGTGGTTACATCCATAGTTACTATTTGCTCACCTTGGTTGCTTGGGCCTATGCTTCTTGGTGGTGTTTCTCTTGGGGTGCATCCTATTTTTGCAAGAGGTTACATTGCCCCTTATTCCATTTGTTGTGCAGTGTCCAAGGTTTTGTGATGGTTTCAATGATTCTATTGTTGTAGTTTTTGAATAAGGGTTTTGTGGCCACTCTAACTCCACCTCTTGGGTTGTTGGGGGCTATTGTTTCCTTCTCCCATTTCTCATCACCCCTTGTCCATGCTATGGGAGTCAAGTCTCTCTAGTGTTGGGTGAAGCTATATTTCCCCGCCCTTAGTGGATGTTTATTGTTGGAATTGTGTTGTCATTGATGTCAATCAGTATGGGATGACTACCAGTATGAGAGGAACAGGTGATGTGCAACACTATCAAGAAGGAGTATAGAGCAGGATGAGATATCCTTGATGTCTCTGTGTATTGTAGGACACTGGTAAGATAAGACAAAGCATCCCACTCAGAGGAATGCTCATTAAGATTATCGGTACACAAGTTAGTGCCTAACTTGTGTGGATGAGATGAGAAGGTTGCCGGTATAGTGTATCACTGGCAAGGAAAGGGTATCAACTGGTAAATGATGTGTTGACATGAAGAAGTCAGATCAACCAAGTGAGTGGTTGACAACTGGCAAGATGATGACCAGGGCACTAGCAGGATAGGCAAGGTTCTTGAGCGGTTGTTTTGTGATGAAGAGACGAAATGCTACCAAAATGACATCAACACAGGAGGAGAAGCATGAACAGGTCATTAGTGTGTTGTAAGGTTGTAGAACAACAATACTCCCATCGGATGAAGATGCAGTCATCATGAGATGTCACATGAGTGCACTACAGGATGCAGATTACAAAGACTCACTCTCACTGGTAAGTGAAACTTATTTTCTAGTATGCATCAGAGTTCCATGAGCTAATGTAGATGAGGCAAAGGCAGGTATTTGAAGGATCACACCAGATCTACCGGTGAATCAAAGGAATGCCTTGAGTGCACGTAATCAAGGATATGCACTGGACTGTCTGATAAGGCATGTTGAGATGCCGATATAGTTGATGGGTGATGAGTTTGTCACTTTGACAAACCGGTTGTGACATGATCCGAGCTGATCAAGGAGAAGACAAGGCTGAATAGATGCAGTCAGAAGAAAAGGTTGGATGGAAGATGGAGTTAGTCGAAGGTTGATGACATGGTGTCATCAGGAGGGTTTTATCGGTATGGATGATCACTGGTAATATGGACAAGGTGCAAATGCAGATGACTCCTCATTTGATGATGTTGTACATAATGCAAGTTAGCAAGTGTGCTAATTGATTGAGAATTCCACCAGAAGAGAAGCAAAGTGCAAGATAGATGACAGACTACCCTGATGATTTGACCGACGGGGTTAGCAAACCGGCAGATAAGAGGAACCGGTAGAGTACTTGGTCGGGGAACCTATCTGAACCGACATGATGATCCAAGCTGGCAGTTGGTCGACATGGATTCCACATGGAATCAAGATGGTGAACCTGCATGTAGCGATAGAAGGAATGTACACTGATGGGGTAGTTGCCGAATTGGTCGACATTAATGACAAATCCCAAAAGTCATGGGACATGTTGCAAAGCTGTTGAAGGGTTTGTAGCTCGAGGTATGGAGGACAACTAAGAGCCAGCTAAGAGTGATTGAGGAGATCGAGGCAGATGAAAGAAACAATAGGACCAATCTTGGTGTTTGACCAAGAGACCAGCTGATGGGGTAAAAAGAAGATCGCCAAAGATGGAAGGCATGATCAAGAAGGCACGTTAATGGCAGAGTTGTACATTTGGCTGTCTGGAAGATCAGATTGAATAGGATCTAATTGGATTTGGTTTGCCTTGATGATGATGAGGAAACCCTAACCATCTGGAATTTGAATTGTCTTTTGGCCGGAAATCCAGGCTATAAATATGCAAGCAAAAGACATTGTTAAGAGTTGATGTTGTTGCTAATAGAAGAAGGAAGTGTTGTTGCGAAGTGTATTACTTCTACATGAGAGAGAAAACCAGTCAAGTGCCCAACGCATATTTGAGAAGAAGACTGAGAGTGAGGGTGATCCAGGTTGAAGTGTTCAACCAGTAGAAGAGAAGAATCGGTAGTGTCCATACCGGCAGAGCAAAAGTGAAGGAAGCTGCAAAGAAGGCAAACATCGAACCGATAGAGTGTAGTACCGGTGAAGAGTAGAAAGTGAGGAGGAGATCTAGAAGAGAAGAAGAAGAGGAAAGGTGTACCAGTAGAGTTTACTGGTGCTAAGGCAATAGTTGAGAGCAACAAGAGAGGTGAGTCAGTGTAGCAGAGAAGGTATCTCACTGGCAGAGTAAGGTATATGAAATGGTTGCAAGACTCACGAGTATGTGCAGGATCATGATGTGCCAAAATAGGCCCTTAAGTGGCAATGAAATTTCAGAAAACCAGAGTTATGCAACTTGACATGAAAATTTGAATAAGTTGTGAACATTATTTTTAAAATATGTAAGAAGAGAATATATAGAAAATTGAATGTAGTTTCTAAGCTACTAGTTGTTTTTTGGGAAAAAAAAATCCTATTTGATGAAAATTTCAAATTTCAATGCAGTGGTACGTATGTCTGACCACCCTAATCACAATCAAATCTTAACATTTTTTTATAATATTTATAATATAAGTATTAGACTCATGTCCGGATGTGACACATTTTTTTAAATTTTTTTTTATAAATTAAATAATTATTTATGAATTTTTTACTACAACTTTTCAGAAATTCAGAAACTCCTACGTCTGACCACCTTAACTTGGTCAAAACCTTATAAAATTTAATTTTTTTAATTTTTCCCTATAGTAGACAAAGCATAGGATGTGACGCATGTTTTGGTTTCAAAAAATGTTATACTATTTGAAAGTTATGAGTGTTTTTCAATCAGTATATCAATCAGGACTATTGTCAGAATTCAATTAGAAAATAAATAATAATTATTTATTAAAGTCGAAATAAGACAAGCCTCATATTGTTGGAAAGTTGGGAACGTCCTTAAAAAACCCTTTTCGTTTTATCAATTTTGGTTACAAAAAAAGTCGTTAGCCACCAATGTAAAGACTGGAAAATCAAAGAATATTGAAAAACACATTTTTTCAATTGACTTTCTAGGCTTGTCACTTCCAAGCCAAATACCAAAGCATTCTTGAGCCAAAATTTGAAATTTGAAAATTTGACTATAAAAATCAGATATCGGATATCGGATTTTATCCGATATTCGATTTTATCCAATATCCGATTTTAGTACAAAAATTTGTGGTCCCCAAAAAATTTCCCATTGCCGCCATTTATTTGGTAAACTGCCACATGGCAGAAATTTGATATCTGATTAAATCGGATATCGGATTTTATTAGTCATATTTTAGAGAGAGAGAGAGAGAGAGAGAGAGAGAGAGAGAGAGAGAGAGAGAGAGAGAAGGAGAGGGAGAGAGGGAGACAAAGAGAGAGGAGAGAGAGGAGGAGAGAGAGAGAGAGAGAGAAGGAGAGGGAGAGAGGGAGAGAGAGAGAGAGGAGGAGAGGGAGAGAGAGATAGAGAGAGAGAGAGAGAATATGACCCCTAACGACATAATTTGGTGTCTTAAAGGGTCCTATGGTTTCTTTAGGGGTCATATGGTGTCTTGGGACACCATAGGACCCCTTAAGACACCAAATCATGTCGTTAGGGGTCATATGGTGTCTTAAGGGGTCCTATGGTGTCCCATGAACCCTTATGACCTCTTAGGACACCATATGACCCCTAATTACACCATATTGGGTCGCTTTGGGTCATATTGTGTCCTAAGGGGTCATATTGTGTCCTAAGGGGTCCTGTGGTGTCCCAAGACACCATATGACCCCTAACGACACCATATGACCCCTTAAGACACCAAATCATGTCGCTAGGGGTCATATTGTGTCTTACGGGGTCGTAGGACACAATATGACCCCTAACGACATGATTTAGTGTCTTAAGGGGTCCTATGGTGTCGTTAGGGGTCATATGGTGTCTATAGGGGTCATGTGGTGTCCCATGAACCCTTATGACCTCTTAAGACACCATATGACCCCTAATGACACCATATTGGGTCGCTTTGGGTCATATTGTGTCCTAAGGGGTCTTATGGTGTCCCAAGACACCATATGACCCCTATGGACACCGTATGACCCCTAACGACACCATAAGACCCCTTAAGACACCAAATCATGTCGTTAGGGGTCATATTATGTCTTACGGAGTCGTAGGACACAATATGACCCCTAATGACATGCTTTGGTGTCTTAAGGGGTCCTATGGTGTCGTTAGGGGTCATATGGTGTCCATAGGGGTCATATGGTGTCCCATGAACCCTTATGACCTCTTAGGACACCATATGACCCCTAATGACACCATATTAGGTCGCTTTGGGTCATATTGTAGGGAAAAGGGGTCATATTGTGTCCTAAGGGGTCTTATGGTGTCTCAAGACACCATATGACCCCTATGGACACCATATCACCCCTAACGACACCATAGGGCCCCTTAAGACACCAAATCATGTCATTAGGGGTCATATTGTGTCTTACAGGGTCGTAGGACACAAAATGACCCCTAACGACATGATTTGGTGTCTTAACGGGTCCTATGGTATCGTTAGGGGTCATATGGTGTCTTAAGGGGTCATATGGTGACAACTCAATGACCACAATGAACATTCAAATACAAAAGTAATATATTGGTTACAAAAGAGTTTTGTAACCTCTACACATAACTTCCTTCTGCCAGTGAGACAACTTCTCTGCTACACTGGTGCACTCTTCTGTTGCTTTCATCTGTTGCTGCATTGTCAATAACCTCTGTCGATTCACCTCTATTCTTCTTATGCTCTGCTGGATCTCTTCCTCATTGGTCTTCTCTTCAGTCCTCTCAACTCTCTTCCTATCGGTACAAGCACCTACTATTTATCTCCTTAGATGCACTCTAACTGCTATACCGGTTGCTCAAACCATATCAGTTCACTTACTGTTAAACCCTATCACTGGTTCAGCCTTCACTCTCTCAGTCACAGTTATCTTCTACTATTTTTCCACTTAGACTAATCTACAACACTCAATTACTTAGCAGTAGCTCTATCTTCTTTCCTTCAATAGCAACCTTCAATGATTTTGGCTTCCTTATTTATAACCCAGTATTCCTACCAAAAGCCAATTCAAATCTCAGGCAGTTAGGGTTTCTTCATCAACCTCGAGGAAAACCAAATCCAATCAAATCTTATCTTATCTGATCACCTAGATAACCTGTTTGCTCATCACCGCCATTGTCATTCCTTCTTGATCCCGCCTTCTATCTTTGGCAATCTGCTTTTTACCCTGTCAGTTGATTTCTTGGTCAATCACCAAGATTGGTCTTGCGGTTTCCTTCATCTACCTCAATCTCCTCAATCACTCTGAGATGTCCTCCAAACCTCGAGTCGCAAACCTTTGCAATGGCTCTGCAACACATCCCATGATTTACAGGATCTACCATTAATGTAGACCAACTCTGCAACTACCTCGTCGGTGCACATTCCATCTACCGCTGCACGCAAGTCGGTCACGTTGACTCCACGTTGCATCCATGTCAACCAACTGCCAGCTTGGATCGGTGTATTAGTTTAGACATGATTACCGACCAAACACTCAACCGGTTCTTCTTTTCTGTCAATTTATTAACTCTGTCGGTATCTTACACTTTATGGGTTAACCTTCATGTCTACACATTGTTGAACTATTGGTGGAATACCTTAACCGATTACCATAAATGTCTATCCATAGCATGCCCATTCTCATCAGGTGGAGTCACATATCTTAGCCTCTTTGCTTCCTTACTGGTTCTCATTTGTATCAGTAGCCATCCTGATGACATCATGTTATCAACCTTCAATGGTTTCCATTTGTTGCCCCCTTTTAATTTTTTGTTTATAGCCTATCAAAAAAAGGGGTAATTATTTTCCTAGGACTTAAGTCTTCATTAAACGAGCTTCGTACTCACTCGTCGAACCTTTAATAAAGTTCACAATTCGAGTTCAAGAGAAATGCGTTCCATAAAGTTCTAAGTTGTCATTAGCATAGTCATTGAACTTGAACTTTGAACCTTTTCGATTCAAGGTTCAAGGTTCAATCGGTCTTTTGTTTTGTGTTTTGCTGCTACCTCTTTAGTACTAGTTTGTTGGTTGCTTTGAACTTAAACCATTGAACTTTTGTTTTGAAATGATTCAAGGTTCAAGGTTCATTCCCGTGTTTTTGAACGTTCCTTTTGTCTCTTTCTGCTTGTTCGCAAATGTGACTTGTTGTCATTGAACTTTGAACTAATGAAGTTCTTTTAAAAAGATTTCAAGGTTCAAAGTGGTGTTTTCAAATCAGCCGATGGTGTCTTGGAAGAAAAGGTGGTGCAATCAAAACAGAATTTTCCTTGGTTTTTGTGTTTTCAAATTGTAATTATAGAAACAATCATGAGAAGGCATGTCGACTGTGTGGAGTTGATTTCTAATTAATAAGCATGTCAGAATTATATGAAATCACAAGTGATTTTACACGGATGAATGAGCTGGGCCTAAGTATGTGTTGGTTCTTTTCAGTCTTTTCCGTCTTTTAATATGGGGCGTCTCAGGTAAGATAATTATTATTTCCATTGGCGAAGAGTGGAGATGCAGAAGGTAATTTTGCTCAGTTCTTCCGAGGGTTTCACAGTTTGATGTTGAAGACAGGTGATTTCAATTGCTTATTTTCCCCTGCTCTATTTTAGTTCTGAAAATTGGAAAGTGTAATTCTTTGCTTCGGAGTTGAATGCTGTCTGATTGATGCAATTTAAAGCAAAAATGAGACCGACTCTGCCTAAATTGGGTCGAACATCATGCTTAGTTAGTACCCTTCCAGAGTTAGATGACACAGCCTTCATTCAGGATGAGTTAGATAATTTTCTAGAGAGGGCCAAGAACCCAACAGCCAATTCCATGATGGAAAGGATGGTTCATAGTGGTCTTGTTGAGGCCACTGCATTTCCAATTGCTGCTCCTTGCCCATAATTAGTATATGCATGCATGAACCGATATGATGTTGGTAATAGGTGTATTAGAGCCAATAATGGAGACATGCTAGTTCGGATTGACAAAGAAACTGTAATGGCTGCAATTGGAATTCCTCACAAAGAGTCGTATGAGGATTGGTCCATAGGAACCTCATACGCATTTTTCTCTGAGAAGAGAAGTGTTTATCGGAGTGTCATTGCTAGAAACTGGCTCCTTAAAATATAGAAGGGAGGTTCTAGGTTGCCCAAACCCTTAACAAGAGAGCATTTCATCACAAAAGTCAGGGACATCGTGATCCTTTTGAACAGGCTTAAGGGAAATTCACATGCCTTCTATTAGGAGGACTGGATGTATTTTTACATTCAGGTATTATTAGCTAGTGAAAAATACCTAGACTGGGCGCAAGTAATTGCTGAGAGATTGCATGAAGGGTTGAGTAATTTCGTTGGAACAGCTAATTTTCACATGACTTCATACTTGTTCTATATTTTAGCTTGTATCAGAGAATGGCCAGGATTACATCAAGAACCTTGGGTTAATGGAATGAAGGTCTACGAGTGCTATCCACATTTGCAAATACAAAGGTACACAGAAAACTTCTTAAGATGGAATGATGTCTTTGTGGGAAGATTAACTTTTGAACTGCAAGGAGATTTGAATGATAGAATGTCACCTGAAGCATTAAAGTTGGTCACCACATATGGGAGTACTTTTAGAAGGTAGCAGACAACTAGCTCATGTGGATAAGAGATTTGGGATGAAAAGTGAATCTGAAGCAATTTTCCCAGTTGAAATCGGACATTATAGTTGCCAAACTATTTCTGATGCATTGAACTTAGAATTGGAACTCAAGAAGATGAATTTGCCGTCATATGTTGCTCGGCAGGGGTTCGACAACAAAGAATATGCAGTGAAGCACCTGAATGTTGATGTGAACTTTTCACATATACCCCAATTAGAAGACTATTGGGAGGATTGCTGTGATGAATTTGAAGTCCGAAGAAGATTATGGTCAAGGTTCACTTTACGGCAAATCATTACTTTGAAATTGCCAATGAACATTGCAGGCATACAAGAAGCGGAAGGTGAAGATGTATTGGACTTGGAGTTCAATGAAAGAGTCCATGAGCAACCTATTCCTGAAATTGATTGGGATAGAAGAGAAGAAGAAAAGATTCAGTCTAGAACCTTTAATGTAATAAGGAGAATGAAGAAATGGTTAAGAGATCATAGGCCTAGAGTAAGACCAACCTCTGCCTCAGTCGAGAAATCAGTTGGGCAATCTCATGCTATTGTACCAATTTCTTGTTCTAACATTATTATTGATATTACAGGTGTCACTGGTACTCAAGGTGAGAAGGTTCAAACCAGAAGGCTTAAAGAACCATTATTTGGCCCCTCAACGGTTCGAGTCACCCATTCCAGAAGTAAAAGGAAAGGTGCAAACATTACAGGAAAAGAGACTATCATAGTTTTGGATACTGAGGAGGCGCAAGTGATTGTGGGAGAATCGGAAGCAAACATCCCTGCAGCTCAAGATGCAGGTAAAGAAAAGGAGCAACCTGGGGAAAGCCCCAATCAAGTAACTACTTTGGCTACCATTGATTCATCTGAATATCAAACGCCGCTAGCAAAGATATCCTCAAACGTTTCAAGGTGGTTGGGAGCATCAATAAGTAAGAAATGCAACGTAGTCCCTATCAGTGTACCCATGGAGGATATGGTGAGTAAATGCCTCAGGAAAACACCTAAGTCTAAAAAGCTAAAAGTAGAAGCTATGCTGGATGTGGATGAGAATACAGGGCACTGGGTAGCTGAAGTGGCTAGGCCAATTTCAAAGAAAGATCCAGAGAATGCAACTGAGTAGGATTTTGTTGTTGAAAAGCTTGATTTAGGAACTGCTTCAAGGGCTGCTGATGCAAAACACCTAGAGTCCTCTGCTAAACAGATTTTGTCTAGAACATGGAAGGATGAGAAAGACAAACGCGAGTTGAAACAGACCGTGAAGCAAATGGCAAAGTACATTAATGTCATTCATCATCCCAGCCCACAGCCCCTATCACAGGTTCCTCAGAATTTTGATCCTAAATCTCCCATGAACCAGAATTTGTTGGATAAGGTTCAAAGAAATCATGTGCTAGCTGAAACCTTTGAGGAGTGGCTTGAGTTCATAATTCAACAAGGAACAGAGTACATTGCTAATCTGGTCAGGGTGTACGAGGATGCTGTGACTGTAACTCAAGAGCTCGAAACAGAGGTGACAATGTGGGAAAAGGAAAGGAAAAAATGGGCTGCAGTACTGGTTCAAATGAAAGATGTATAGAAGCATGGTGTCATGAACTTCCGTACAGAAAAGGTAGTAAATGATTTGGATGACAAGGTACTGCATGTGGCCAAGGAAAACATTGAATGGAGGAATTCAATCATAAAACAAGGTCATGAAGATTCCATTAAGTTGTTAAAAGAATTGAAAGAACTCATTGTCGTGATGTAGAAAGACTTGAAATGCATTGATGTACAACTTTTGAAGGAAGATGGATAGAATATTGATTAGGTAGTGGATATGGTGCAGAGTTTCAAAGGGAAAATCAATTATGTTAAAGAATCAAAATCCTTCACCCGCGATGACTTCACCAGAGTGGCCCGCATTGAATCCATGTTGGTTGTCTATTCAAATCACTTAGAAGTGCACAAAACTAAAGGCACGCAAGTGGGTATGGATAAAGAAGTTTGGAAGCAACACATCTTGCACATTGGGCTCCCACATTACCAAGTTGTTCATAGCTTCTCTGCAGCTCACATGGAGTGGCAAAATATACGTGGCACCACGCACACTCCAGAGACAATTTAGGTTGTTTTCTGTTCTTTCTGTTATGGCTCTATTTTTGGCTTGTAGCTGTTTTATTTAATTTCAGTTATAGGCGGTTGTCTCTTGAATTTCATATTTGCATTTTGTTTAAAAAAAAGACAATTAAGCCTGGTGGCTATATATATTTGTAAGGATATTTTTGCGGGGGATATATAGAATTTTTGGTATAAAATTTGGAGGACCAGACTAATCTCACTTGTAATTTCAGTGGAATATCCATCTTTGAGTGGAATGAAATATATGATACAAGTTGAGAAACCTGTGTGTTTTGAATGCGTAAAATTTCTGTTGGAATGATTATGTGTTCATGTATCAGTTTCTTTTCTCTAATTTTTCATTGGAAGTCTGCGAATCAATTTGGCAAATGAAACTAGCTGTAAGCTTTTGAATTTTTTGATTCCCCTTGTCCTATGAGACATGAGTGAGTGTCAATCAGAGTTCAAATATTATTTTTATCATCCTGTGAGTTAATTTCCATTTGAGATCAAATGTCTTGTTATGAATTTCATTATCCATCATTAAGCATTCATATTGTGTTGACTAGTGAATGTTGAAGCCTTTTGTTTACTTTCTGGTTAAAAGTGAATCACATAAAAAAAATATATTATTCAAAATTCATTGAATATCATATAGGGAGTTGTACCTTAATGCAGAGGGTAAAAACAATAATTATTTACCCAACTGCTGGTTATCATTGGTTTTTCTATTTGGGCAACAGGAGTATTTATTTGTAAATTTTGAGAAATCCAATTCGTTAACCAACAGATTTTTGGCGACTCTGCTGGGGAGTCGAATAATAAGATTAGTTTTATAGCCATAAGTTACTCTGAATTGGTTCACAGTTTATTTTGAAGTCTGTAGGGTGTGAGCACACTGGAGACCAGAAGATATACTAGATCCCAAAGGCGAGAAAGATTAGTTGATTAAGCTTTTGAAGAATTACTAAATCTAAATTCCTTCCCTTCCTTTACACCTCAAAGAAGGGAAAGAAGTAGGCCCCGAAGATCTCCTCCTATTCCTTCCCAATCTTCTATTTGTCACTCCTTGACCTTACATGGTGTTGTCTTTCTTACTGTGATTAATCCTACCCCTCTGAATATTATCCTTCCCATGGCTACAAATAATCCCTGGGGTCCAGCAGTAGGACCACTTGCCCTTGGAGCAAATTTGAATCCCTTACCTAAAGGTTCCAGAGAGCATTTACCTAAGTTTAATGGTGATGGGAAATTTACAGTTGATGAGCATTTTAATGCTTTTAATGTTGCATGTGGCGTGTTGGCGGTTCAGCATGAAGATGTAGCAATAAGGTTGTTTATTTAGACATTGACTGGAATAGCAGCTGACTGGTTTTACCATTTGTCGAATGGTGTAATAACAAACTGGCAGGATTTGAAAACTAGGCTCAAGGATAGGTTTAAAGTGGTAGAAGATGACCATTCTCTTTTAGCCCAATTAGCTCAACTGAAAAGGGAAATACCTGAATCCATGAGAGACTTTGTAGCAAGGTTTGACAAGATTCTTAATAAGATTTCAGTTAACCGGAGACCTTCTGATGATAATTTGAAATGTTTCTTCATTAATGCAATGCTTGCTGAAATAAGTTTCTTTATTCGTAGACAAAGGGTCCAGGACTTAGCCACTGCCAAAACCACTGCAGTAGAATTAGAAGATGATTTGATCAATGCAGGAAAATGGAGAAGAGAAGTTCAAGCTGTTAACTCACAACCATCAACTTCCACAACTCCCTCTGATCGCATAATCCAAAGGTTAGTTAATGATGTGATCACTCTCAAGAGACAACTCCCCAAGGCTAACGCATCATATCCTCAACCTTATCAAGACATTCCAAGATGGCCTAATAATCAGCCTGCTCGAACAGGAAATAAAGCTTTACAATTGCCCCTAACACAACAAAGACTAGCCATTGAAGCACCCCCTCCCAGGAGAAATATGTGCGTCTTTCATTCAACAGATGACCATGATGGTAACTCTTGTCCAGAAATGGTGAGACATGCACAGATGCTTAGCACAAGAGAAGTTCTAAATGAACCTGTCTCAATAGAGGAAATTCATGGACAACCTGGCGACTCTGGAATACACTTCCTTGAATATGAATCTGAAATAGATAGAGGAGGAGATATATTGGTAACCCTTGAAGATCCCTCTTGTGTCATTTTCACTAGAAACTAGCATCAATTTAAAAATACAAGCACTCCATCATCCTATGAAAATTCAACTAAGGGTAAGGAACCTATGAACCGAAATTCAGAAGTAAGTTCAAGAGTTCAAGAGGTTCAAATATTGAAGCGACCTAAGTCTGATATCCCTTTTGATATTGTTGATTTTTGTAAGACATCCAAAATTCAAATCTCTCCTGCTGAATACCTCAGGCTGAATCCCAAAGAGCTGGAAAAGTTGATTAAGTATGTGCGGAGGGAAAACTTTCAGTTGCAGCCCTCAGATGTATTGACAAACTTTAAGTCCTTACCATTCAATACTAAAACCCAGTTAACAGAACAAACGAATGCTTTTACATCAAAAATGTCAGTGAATGAATATGTAGGACCATCACATGTGCTTGACTAGAAACCTGAGCCTTTCTATGTCTCCGTATTTATCAATGGTTATAAACTTAATAACTATATTATTGATTCGGGAGCTTCAGATAATATAATGCCTTCCACAGTGGCCAAAGCATTAGGCCTCACACTTACTAAAACTTTTGGAAAATTCTTCTCAATGGATTTTAAACAAATTCCTTTACTTGGTCAGATTAAAGACGCTCAAGTGGCTTTAGCAGTTCATCCCAATAAAAAAGTAAAGCTCACAATATTGGTTGCTGATATTCCGACAAGTTATGGAATGTTGCTGAGTAGAACTTTTTGTAAAGACCTAGGTGGTGAGATTAAAATGGATTGGTCTGAGGCAATGATTCCTATAGGAAGATAGAAGATCACTCTCATACCAGAACCAAAATCCAAATTTACAGTGTTTCTTTTAGAGGATCCAAAATCACAAATATTGTATCAGGAATGTGAATTTGGTAACTATTTGCTTTTCTCTGAGGACACTAAAAATATGTCAGAGGATGTGGATGATCACACTACAGGGTTGTGGACAATGGAATTTGACGGGAGTTGTGCATCTACTGGATCCGGTGCTGGAGTGGTACTTATTTCTCCATAGGGAGAAAATTTTCCTTTTTCATTCAAGTTGGAGTTTAAAAATACAAATAATACTGTAGAATATGAGGCATTGTTGCTAGGAATTGAGCAAGCCAAGAAGAAAGGGATTAAAATGTTGTGTGCAAAAGGTGATGCAGAATTGATTGTTAATCAGGTATGCAATCGTTATTCTGTGAAAAATGAGAGGCTCAAGCATTATAGAAATAGAATTTGGGATGAAATTGAGTATTTTGATGCATTTTCAATAGAAGCTATTCCAAGAAGTCAAAATTCTCGCATAGATTCTCTAGCGGTATCGGCATCATTACTACTTCCACATCCAAATTTTGGTACAAATGTTTACAGAATCGAAGTAGTGTATCACCCAAACGTCCCTGATAATTCAGATTTCTGGCAAGTGTTTGAAGATGATAAGCATATTAATAAGTTCTTACAAAATGCTGCTATGTTTGCTTCTTATTTTGAAGGTTCAGGAAACCAATGTAATGAATTTTGTCCAGATGAGAAGGGAAGCTTCAGAGAGGGAGTAGTTCAGCTTAAGGGAAATCGAATTCCAAAAGGATTGATGACTTTAAAGAGCCTGTTTGACCACATTGACAAGTCTGTAAGAAGAACTGATTCCCACGATGCTTATACATCAGGTGAATATGAGAAGATTAATATTGGTGAGGAAAAGAATCCAAAAATGGTTAATTTGGGTAAATGTTGCACTCCAAAAGAAAGGCATTTGTACATCAAATTGTTGAGAAAGTTTCTTGATGTTTTTGCCTGGTCCTATGAAGATTTGAAAGATTTCAAAGATGGTCAAGTTCAACATCATATTCCCCTAAAACCAGAAGCGACTCCTTTCAGGCAGAAATTAAGGAATTATAACCCAAAAGTTGCAGATGCAATTTTCAGAGAAATAGATAAAATGCTTCAGGCAAGGATAATCTATCCAATTCATCATTCAACATGGGTGGCTAACATTGTTCCGGTTCGCAAGAAAAACAGAGAGATAAGAATTTGTGTTGATTTTCGGAATCTGAATCAGGCTAGCTTAAAAGATAATTATCCTTTACCTGCAATGGATCACATCCTCCAAACTGTTGCCGGATCTGAAATGATGTCGATGCTTGATGGTTTCTCTAGATATAATCAGGTAAGTGTGGCAAAAGAAGATCAACACAAAACCGCCTTTACAACACCATGGGGAACTTTTGCCTATAATCGCATGCCTTTCGGTCTAATAAACACTGGAGCTACTTTCCAAAGGGCAATGAACCTTTCTTTTGGTCATCTGATTGGTAAAATCATTGTTGTGTATCTAGATGATTTGACAGTTTTCTCCAAGAAAAGGGAAGATCATTTCAAGGATTTAGAAACTGTGTTGCAAAGGTGCCGAGATCATGGTCTTTCCCTTAACCCAAAGAAGTCAGTTTTTTGTGTTATTGAAGGAAAGATTTTAGGACATATAGTTTCTCAAGATGGTATCAAGATCGATCCTGATCATGTTAAAGCTATTCAACAGTTAAGTTTGTCGTCGGACAGGAGTGGTGTTAAATCATTCTTTGGTCAGGTGAGCTTTCTTAGGAGATTTATGCCATATTTCGTTGAAATCACTAAGCATATTGTAGGAATGATGAGTGAGAAACAGATCTTTAAATGGAAAGAGGATGCAAAGAAAGATTTTGAAGAAGTTAAAAAGGCCATTGCTCATGCTCCAACATTAATTAATCCTGGTTTCAAGAAAGGTTTCATTAATTATTGTAATGCATCAGAACACACAATGTCCGGTATTCTCCTACAGAAGAATGAACTTAGTGAAGAGTTTCCTATTGCATTTATGAGAATTCCGCTTAAAAAGCATGAGTTAAACTATTCATTGAATGAGAAGCAAGCTTTCACAGTTGTTAAAGCTGTTAAACATTTTAGATATTACATATTGCATTCTCATTCAATTGTTTTTGTCCCTAATTCTGCTGTTAAAAGTATCTTGACTCAGCAAGAGGTGGGAATGAATAATAGAACAACTTGGGTTTCAAAGGTTCAAGAATTTGACTTGGATATCAAGCCAACGAAGTTAGTTCGTGGACAGGGATTGTGTCATCTAATGGCAGAAAATAAAGAAGAAGAAAGTTTGCCTTTAGCTCTTTTTGTTAGCCTTCAGGATGAATGGTTCACTGATGTAGCCTTTTTCCTGACATATGGAGAATGTCCTACACATTTGTCCCCTAGAGAAAAGAGAAACCTGAAATTAAAAGTGGTTAAATATGTTATTTTTGGTGACATATTATATAAGAAAGGATTGGATGGAACCTTCCTGAGGTGTGTGGATAAAGCACAGCGTGAGTCCTTGCTGAAGTCATTTCATGATGATGCTTGTGGAGGTCATTTCTCCTTTACAGTCACTGCATACAAAATATTAAGAAATTGCTATTATTGGCCCGGTATGTTTAAAGATGCTTATGTTTGGGTTGCAAAGTGTGATAAATGTAAATTCTTTACAAGGAAACCACAACTAGCCGCTTTACCTCTCAGGCCAATAGTTGTGGAAGAACCTTTCAAGCAATGGGGACTAGATTTCATTGGTCCACTGACACCTTCTTCCAGCGTTGGACATACACATATTCTCACGACTACAGATTACTTTACTAAGTGGGTAGAAGCAATGCCTGTTAGGAGAACGACCTCAGAAGTAATATGTGAGTTCTTAAAGGAAAATATTCATGTTCGTTTTGGGGTACCATTGAAGATAGTGACTGACAATGCTGCAAGTTTTTCTTCTACAGAAATATTCATGTTTTGTTATGAATACGGTATTTCCTTGGTGCATTCCTCTGACTATTATCCACAAGGTAATGGTCAGGCAGAATCCAGTAACAAAAATTTGATAAACATCATGAAGAAATTAGTCAGCGAAAATGCTAAGGATTGGCACAAAAAGCTATATGAGGCCCTATGGGCAGACAGGACATCACCAAAATGAGCAATTGGTATGTCACCTTTTGAACTAGTGTATGGTGTTGGGGCTCAGCTCTCACTTCCTCTTGAATTGGCAGCTTCCAAGCTATAGACAGTTGTTGAAGATTCACATTTGCAAAATGCATTGGAAAGGAGGATTATGCATCTGGATAGAATAGAAGAGGAAAAGGAAAAGTTGGTTGACCACATTACAGAACATCAGCAGCGGGTTAAACAGATTTTTGACCGTAAAGCCAGGCCGAGGAAATTTATGCAGGGAGATCAAGTTCTACTCTGGGACAAAAGAAGGGAGCCGAGAGGAGCACATGGAAAATTTGAGTCCTTGTGGAAAGGTCCGTTTCTAATTCATGAGGTGAAGGGATCAAATTCTTTCAAGCTCGCGTATATGGATGGTACTGTTCTTCCCCTATCTTCTAATGGACAAGATCTCAAGCTCTACAAATTGTAAGTGAGTGTTCCTCACATTTTTCTGTACATAGTTTGGTTTTGTTGGTTCAGTTTTGTTGTGTCAGTTTTGTTGTGTCGAGCTGTCCCTATTTTGTATCCTCGTCCTTGTTTTAGCATGAAACCAGAGATCCTAAGTTCCTTCCTAGTCCTTCATAGTCCTGTTCCCTAGTCAGAGCCAATTGTTGCCCCCTTTTTATTTTTTGTTCTATCAAAAAAAGGGGTAATTATTTTCCTAGGACTTAAGTCTTCATTAAACGAGCTTCGTACTCACTTGTCGAACCTTTAATAAAGTTCACAATTCAAGTTCAAGAGAAATGCATTCCATAAAGTTCTAAGTTGTCATTAGCATAGTCATTGAACTTGAACTTTGAACCTTTTCGATTCAAGGTTCAAGGTTCAATCAGTCTTTTGTTTTGTGTTTTGCGGCTGCCTCTTTAGTACTAGTCTGTTGGTTGCTTTGAACTTAAACCATTGAACTTTTGTTTTGAAATGATTCAAGGTTCAAGGTTCATTCCCGTGTTTTTGAACGTTCCTTTTGTCTCTTTCTGCTTGTTCGCAAATGTGACTTGTTGTCATTGAACTTTGAACTAATGAAGTTCTTTTAAAAAGATTTCAAGGTTCAAAGCGGTGTTTTCAAATCAGCCGATGGTGTCTTGGAAGAAAAGGCGGTGCAATCAAAATAGAATTTTCCTTGGTTTTCGTGTTTTCAAATTGTAATTATGGAAACAATCATGAGAAGGCATGTCGACTGTGTGGAGTTGATTTCTAATTAATAAGCATGTCAGAATTATATGAAATCACAAATGATTTTACACGGATGAATGAGCTGGGCCTAAGTATGTGTTGGTTCTTTTCAGTCTTTTCAATCTTTTAATATGGGGCGTCTCAGGTAAGATGATTATTATTTCCGTTGGCGAAGAGTGGAGATGCAGAAGGTAATTTTGCTCAGTTCTTCCAAGGGTTTCACAGTTTGATGTTGAAGACAGGTGAGTTCAATTGCTTATTTTCCCCTGCTCTATTTTAGTTCTGAAAATTGGAAAGTGTAATTCTTTGCTTCAGAGTTGAATGCTGTCTGATTGACGCAATTTAAAGCAAAAATGAGACCAACTCTGCCTAAATTGGGTCGAACATCATGCTTAGTTAGTACCCTTCCAGAGTTAGATGACACAGCCTTCATTCAGGATGAGTTAGATAATTTTCTAGAGAGGGCCAAGAACCCAACAGTCAATTCCATGATGGAAAGGATGGTTCACAGTGGTCTTGTTGAGGCCGCTGCATTTCCAATTGCTGCTCCTTGCCCATAATTAGTATATGCATGCATGAACCGATATGATGTTGGTAATAGGTGTATTAGAGCCAATAATGGAGACATGCTAGTGCGGATTGACAGAGAAATTGTAATGGCTGCAATTGGAATTCCTCACAAAGAGTCGTATGAGGATTGGTCCATAGGAACCTCATATGCATTTTTCTCTGAGAAGAGAAGTGTTTATCGGAGCGTCATTGCTAGAAACTGGCTCCTTAAAATACAGAAGGGAGGTTCTAGGTTGCCCAAACCCTTAACAAGAGAGCATTTCATCACAGAAGTCAGGGACATCGTGATCCTTTTGAACAGGCTTAAGGGAAATTCACATGCCTTCTATTGGGAGGACTAGATGTATTTTTACATTCAGGTATTATTAGCTGCTGAAAAATACCTAGACTGGGTGCAAGTAATTGCTGAGAGATTGCATGAAGGGTTGAGTAATTTCGTTGGAACAGCTAATTTTCACATGACTTCATACTTGTTCTATATTTTAGCTTGTATTAGAGAATGGCCAGGATTACATCAAGAACCTTGGGTTAATGGAATGAAGGTCTACGAGTGCTATCCACATTTGCAAATACAAAGGTACACAGAAAACTTCTTAAGATGGAATGATGTCTTTGTGGGAAGATTAACTTTTGAACTGGAAGGAGATTTGAATGATAGAATATCACCTGAAGCATTAAAGTTGGTCACCACATATGGGAGTTGTTTTATTCAATTTCCTAGATTTACTTACATTAGAATTGGAGGCTTTGAAGATGAACCTTTCAGATTACCCAGATATGCTCTCGACAGTTATGTACTTTTAGAAGTTAGCAGACAACTAGCTCATGTGGATAAGAGATTTGGGATGAAAAGTGAATCTGAAGCAATTTTCCCAGTTGAACTCGGACATTATAGTTGCCAAACTATTTCTGATGCATTGAACTTAGAATTGGAACTCAAGAAGATGAATTTGCTGTCATATGTTGCTCGGCAGTGGTTCGACAACAAAGAATATGCAGTGAAGCACCTGAATGTTGATGTGAACTTTTCACATATACCCCAGTTAGATGACTATTGGGAGGATTGTTGTGATGAATTTGAAGTCCGAAGAAGATTATGGTCAAGGTTCACTTTATGGCAAATCATTACTTTGAAATTGCCAATGAACATTGCAGGCATACAAGAAGCGGAAGGTGAAGATGTATTGGACCTGGAGTTCAATGAAAGAGTTCATGAGCAACCTATTCCTGAAATTGATTGGGATAGAAGAGAAGAAGAAAAGATTCAGTCTAGAACCTTTAATGTAATAAGGATAACGGAGAAATGGTTAAGAGATCATAGGCCTGGAGTAAGACTGACCTCTGCCTCAGTCGAGAAATCAGTTGGGCAATCTCATGTTGTTGTACCAATTTCTTGTTCTAACATTATTATTGATATTGGAGGTGTCACTGGTACTCATGGTGAGAAGGTTCAAACCAGAAGGCTTAAAGAACTATTGTTTAGCCCCTCAATGGTTCGAGTCACGCGTTCCAGAAGTAAAAGGAAAGGTGCAGACATTACAGGAAAAGAGACTATCATAGTTCTGGATACTGAGGAGGCGCAAGTGATTATGGGAGTATTGGAAGCAAACATCCCTGCAGCTCAAGATGCAGGTAAAGAAAAGGAGTAGCCCGGGGAAAGCCCCAATCAAGTAACTACTTTGGCTACCATGGATTCATCTGAATATCAAACGCCGCTAGCAAAGATATCCTCAAACGTTTCAAGGTGGTTGGGAGCATCAATAAGTAAGAAAAACAACGTAGTCCCTATCAGTGTACCCATGGAGGATATGGTGAGTAAATGCCTCGGGAAAACACCTAAGTCTAAAAAGCTAAAAGCAGAAGATATGCTGGATGTGGATGAGAATACAGGGCACTGGGTAGCTGAAGTGGTTAGGCCAATTTCAAACAAAGATCCAGAGAATGCAACTGAGTAGGATTTTGTTGCTGAAAAGCTTGATTTAGGAAGTGCTTCAAGGGCTACTGATGCAAAACACCTAGAGTCCTCTGCTAAACAAATGTTGTCTAGAACATGGAAGGATGAGAAAGACAAACGCGAGTTGAAACAGATCGTGAAGCAAATGGCAGAGTACATTAATGTCATTCATCATCCCAGCCCGCAGCCCCTGTCACAGGTTCAAAGAAATCATGTGCTAGTCGAAACCTTCAAGGAGTGGCTTGAGTTCATAATTCAGCAAGGAACAAAGTACATTGCTAATCTGGTCAGGGTGTACGAGGATGCTGTGACTGTAACTCAAGAGCTTGAAACAGAGGTGACAGTGTGGGAAAAGGAAAGGAAAAAATGGGCTGCAGTACTGGTTCAAATGAAAGATGTACAGAAGCATGGTGTCATGAACGTCCGTACAGAAAAGGTAGTAAATGATTTGGATGACAAGGTACTGCATGTGGCCAAGGAAAACATTGAATGGAGGAATTCAATCATAAAACAAGGTCATGAAGAGTCCATTAAGTTGTTAAAAGAATTGAAAGAACTCATTGCCGTGATGCAGAAAGACTTGAAATGCATAGATGTACAACTTCTGAAGGAAGATGGACAAAATATTGAGCAGGTAGTGGATATGGTGCAGAGTTTCAAAGGGAAAATCAATTATGTTAAAGAATCAAAATCCTTCACCTGCGATGACTTCACCAGAGTGGCCCGCATTGAATCCATGTTGGTTGTCTGTTCAAATCACTTAGAAGTGCACAAAACTAAAGTCACGCAAGTGGGTATGGATAAAGAAGTTTGGAAGCAACACATCTTGCACATTGGGCTCCCACATTACCAAGTTGTTCATAACTTCTCTGTAGCTCATACGGAGTGTCGAAATATACGTGGCACCACGCACACTCCAGAGACAATTTAGGCTATTTTCTGTTCTTTTTGTTATGGCTCTATTTTTGGCTTGTAGTTGTTTTAGTTAATTTCAGTTATAGGTGGTTGTCTCTTGAATTTCATATTTGCATTTTGTTTAAAAAAAAGACAATTAAGCCTGGTGGCTATATATATTTGTAAGGATATTTTTGTGGGGGATATATAGAATTTTTGGTATAAAATTTGGAGGACCAGACTAATCTCACTTGTAATTTCAGTGGAATATCCATCTTTGAGTGGAATGAAATATATGATACAAGTTGAGAAACCTATGTGTTTTGAATGCGTAAAACTTCTATTGGAATGATTATGTGTTCATGTATCAGTTTCTTTTCTCTAATTTTTCATTGGAAGTCTGTGAATCAATTTGGCAAATGAAACTAGCTGTAAGCTTTTGAATTTTCTGATTCCCCTTGTCCTATGAGACATGAGTGAGTGTCAATCAGAGTTCAAATATTCTTTTTATCATCCTGTGAGTTAATTTCCATTTGAGATCAAATGTCTTGTTATGAATTTCATTATCCATCATTAAGCATTCATATTGTGTTGACTAGTGAATGTTGAAGCCTTTTGTTTACTTTCGAGTTAAAAGTGAATCACATAAAAAAATATATATTATTCAAAATTCTTTGAATATCATATAGGGAGATGTACCTTAATGCAGAGGGTAAAGACAATAATTATTTACCTAATTGCTGGTTATCATTGGTTTTTCTATTTGGGCAACAGGAGTATATATTTGTAAATTTTGAGAAATCCAATCCGTTAACCAACACCATCTAAGGCATCTGTATGATGGTTTCATTCTCTATTTTCAGCTGCTCCACTTTCCCTTCTTCATCATCAGACTGAATATCATCTCAGTCAGTCTATCAAGTTGACAAACCCATCACTCGTCATCTGCATTGGCATCCCAACATACCTTCTTTGTCAGTTTAGTGCATAACCCTAATTTCATGCAATTAAGGCATTCCTTTTGTTTCACCGGTAGATCCGGTGTGAACCTTTAAACACTTTCCTTTACCTCTTCTTCCTTATCTCATAGAACTATAATGCACATTATGCATAATAGGAGGTAAGCTCTACTTACCGGTGGAATGACACCTTGTCATCTGCATCCTGCAATGCACTCATGTGGCTTCCCTGTTTGTACAACATATCTTCAACCAGGCACATGTGATCCGGTGTGGGCACATTCACTGTCAGTCATCTCTTCACATGGTAACTGCATCTTCATCCAGTGGGAGTCTTGTTGTTCTGCAAACTCACAGCATACCGGTGACCTGTTCATTCTTCTCCTCCCGTGTTGGTGTGATTTAGGTAACATTCTGCCTCTTCATCACAAACAATAGCTCAAGCACCTTGCCCATCATGCTTGTACATTATTCATGAGCTTTCCAGTTGGCAACTACACACTGTCAACACAACATTTATCAATTGACATCCTTTCCTTACTGATGATACACTGTACTGGTAACCTTGCCCTTTTATCCACAGAAGTCAGGCACTAACTTGTGTACTATTGACTCTAGTGATCATTCCTCTGAATGACATTCTCTTCCTTACCTTATCGGTGTTCTGCAACACAAGGTGATATCAAAGATATCTCATTCTATACTCCTTTATGACAGTGTTGCACATACATCTCTCATACCGGTAGTCATCCCATACCGGTTGACATCAATGACAGCACAGTGCCAATAGAGAGAGAGAGAGAGAGAGAGAGAGAGAGAGAGAGAGAGAGAGAGAGAGAGAGAGAGAGAGAATAAGACAACATAGATAGAGAGAAAGATGTGGAGAAATAGAAAGGGTTACATATAGAGCAAGATGCATAGAGAAAGGCACAAATAAAAGAGAAATGTAGATATAAAGGCAAAGAGAGTGTGTGTTTAGTTTTAAGAAATGGGATCACATTTTTTATTTTATATAACATCACATTTCATATTCTACAAACCACAATCATATTTTGTGAAACATGAAACAAACACACATTTTTAATATAAAAACACGATTCTATTTTGTAGAACATGAAATGTGATTGTGTCTTGACAAATGTGATCATGTCTTAACAAATGTAATCATATGTTATGTTTTAAAAAATGTGATCACATTTTAGGAAACATAAAATATAATCACATTTTATGTATTAAAAAATGCAATCATATTTTTTAGTAAAAAAAATCCACCCTTTTTGTTTTAGAACAAGCCTAAAAAATTGGGTCCCAAAATTTTGCCTCCATTTCATGTGATTTTAACCTTCAATGAAATTCAAAGACATTAAATTTCTTTGTCATTTGCTTCTCTCGAACCCAAGAGACTTTAGGGACCTTGCTAAGGAAAACACAAATTTCCTTCCCAATATCTTCTATAATGCTTTGATCATTGAAGGAGACGGAGGAGTGGGGTCCATAATAAAATTCAACTTCAGATATGGTATCCAATTCACAAAAGCAACTTTCGGTTGTTTTACATTTTTCTGGTTTCCTATATCTTTAAGGGTTGACCTCATTCTTAAGATGTATCCATCCGCTTCATTACTTTTTAGGTTTGGTAAATATTATAATTCTGATAACACAAAACTTTGCCATCTCATCAAAATGAAGTGCACATCTCTCCCAATTTTTCACCCATTTTCTTTGACAAAA
The DNA here is from genome assembly GCF_030272615.1 of Cryptomeria japonica. NCBI lineage: Eukaryota > Viridiplantae > Streptophyta > Pinopsida > Cupressales > Cupressaceae > Cryptomeria > Cryptomeria japonica. The sequence goes on along the minus strand of NC_081408.1, from coordinate 216,665,871 downwards.
CTCACAATTGATCAGTGTAGACTTTTTTATGCCAGTGGCCGGAAAAAACAAAATACTTTTCACCATTGCATATGCCTTGGAAATATTTAATAAGATTTCGGAGAGCTTGTGGACAACATAGAGGCTTGGAAAGCTTTGTATTTTTGAATTATTTATTTTTGAGTTCAATACACGCCAAAATGAAGTTGATGATGGCTTAAGTTTAGTATGTCCCCTCCTACTCTTGTTTCTCTCCGCACTACCTTTTTTAATTTCTTTGGATTATTATTTTTTTGAATTAAAGATAAAGTATCAAGTACATCAAAAGACCAGCATGGAGTGCATCAAACGTGCACAATATCAAAGTTCATCAGAGCAATGTCAACTAACAGTAACTAATAGCATCAAAAGAGGATCATATATAGTTTATCTGCCGCCACAAAAGGTGCAAGAGAACCATGAAAAATAAATACACATATATATCGGAGTGTCAAAAAAAGAGGGCACATATGGATCAATAGTCAAGAGAAAATGAATTCTTCATCTGGGTCTCTAGCATCCCCAACTAGAGGTAGCCTAGTAGTCCATCCTTGGCTGCCATCCTGCCAAACTTCCACTTTACCATCCAAGATCTGTTGCCCCTGAGGGTGACCCATACGAACACTGAAGAGATCCCCCTCGGCTTGTAGAATGTCAAGGTTCAACTGTTGTTGTTCCAGCTAGTACATGAAGCTCAACAATGCCCGTTCAAATAGAGCATTCTTCCCCTCAGCTTTATCCTATGTGAAGCCATGTGAAAGTTCCCTGAGATAGACAATGGTGGATCCGTCATTGATCCATCTATCGAACTTCTCTTCATCTAACCAGAGGACAATAGTGACCTGCAAGGAAACCAGATGCATAGTGAGTCTCCTAAGAGACTCAGTGAGGTTTCTAGAAGTACCATCAAAAATATCATTATTCCTAAATTTCCATATCATCCATAGAATTTCAATAGAGAGACTATACCAAAACAACTTAGCAATATTCTTACACCCATTAATGAACCCAAAACAAGCATAAACAAGAGGGATGCCATTACCACCCATTTTAATCCCAAACAGTCTCCAGATTTCTTTGGCAAAATGACAGTCACAAAAGACATGTTGGATAGTCTCAGGTAATCGGCAGAATTTACAAATAAAGTGGTTACAAACATAGTCTTTCAGAGGGAGTCTGTTAAGGGCAAGTTCCCAGGCAAAAAACTTCTTCTTCGGTTCAGCAGGGCCATTCCAAATTTTCTCCAATAATTTAATCCACATTTTACAATCCCAGCCAAGGTGCTAGGAGGAGTTGAAATGGGAGAAGATACAGTCAAAATCAACAAGAGAGTTATAAACAAATTTGCCCTTAGTACTGTGGAGAGGGGAGCGATCAGTCCAACAGAAAGGTAGAGGAGAGTAGAAGGCAAGGGGAGGAAGCATAGGCGGAAGGAGGGACAACACGGTATCCATGAGTACCATATAGGTGTGGAAATGTGAAGGTGGAAGGTCAAAGGAGGAGGACAACTCCTCCCAAGAGATGAGAGTTCCATTATTTATAATATCAGCAAAGCATCGAATCCCTCTGTTATGCCAATTGAGAGCAGAGCACCCCTGTAAGATGGCCAAGTGCTTATTGTTATGAAGGAGGTTCCACCAAATCGATCTATCCCCAAATATTCTGCCATTAGATTCTCTGAACTCATTATCCTTGAGAAACTGAGTAACAAGGCCCCAATCTTTCCAAACAGACTTAAAAACAATAGATCCAGCAGGAGACACTTCAAATTTGCTAGCTAATAGGTCCCCAATAGGAAGGTTTTTCCATTTTTTTGCATTCTTGGGGACAGCTCTTGTAATATTGTTCCTAATAAGAAGTTTCCAAGGTTCATCCCCTGATAGGGACCTAGTGATCCATTTAACAGCAAGGGAAACACCATGTAGTTTGAGGTCCTTCAATCCCATACCCCCTCTCATTTTATTCATGATACACCAATCCCACCTTACCTCATGTTTCTTCATATTACCTCTAACATCTGACCAAAGAAAATTCCTAATCTATTTCTGAATATGGTTGTACTGATAATTACAAAACAGCCAATGGGAAGAGAAATAGATATTATAGGAAGATAGGACTTTCTGACAAATTTGGAATCTCCTTGCAAGAAATAGGTAATTGTTGTTCCATTTGGAATTTTTTTTGTCAAACTTCCCCTTGACCAATTCCCACATCTCCTTGAGATTAGGGTCAACCAAGAATGGAATACCAAGGTACCTAACAATAGTGTTGGGGCCTTCCCATTTCAAATTAAATTTAGGAAACCATCTTGGAGGGTCTCTTTCCCACCCCAAAAGAAAAGATTTGTGAAGGGCAATCTTACTTCCTGGGGCCTGGCAAAAGATCTCAATATTATCAATGAGAGAAGTGAGATTAGAATCACCTAGTTTCAAAAGAATAGCAGTGTCATCAGCAAATTGGACATTCAAGATCTCCTCACTATTTGGCAGAGAAATGCCCTGAACCCTGGGGGAACACATCTGATCTTTGAGGACATAGTACAGAGAATCAACAACAATAACATATAAGGTAGGGGCAAGGGGACACCCCTTCCTAATAGATATAGAGAGATTAAAACTGTTAGATCTCAGCCCATTGACTTCCATAGTAGCATTAGCATTGGCTAAAAAAGTATTGACCAATTTACAAAAGAAAAGGGGGAATCCAATACTGATGAGAATTTGATTGATAGAACCCCACTCAATCCTGTTGTAAGCTTTTTCAAAATCAATAAGAAACATTCCACATTGCTGCCCTATTTCTTTTGCCTAGTGAAGAGCCTCCCAGCAGGTAATGATGTTGTCTAAAATATATCTATCTTTGATGAAGCCTGTTTGGGTGGGATTGATAATCTTGGGAAGGATTGACTCAAGCCTGACTGCCACAACCTTAGCAGGAACCTTATATGAAACATTTAGCTGTGTTATAGGTCACCAATTTTTAATCAGGGATTTATCTCCTTCTTTAGGTATAAGCTTAATGAGCCCTTGATTAATGTCTTTCCCAAGGGAACCCTTGGAAATGACTTCCTCATACAAGTTTAGAAGGTCCTCTGAAATCCAATTTGAGTTCCTTTTATAAAATTCAGCTGGAAAACCATCCGGCCCTGGGGATTTATCATTACCTAATGAAGCAATAACAAACTCAATCTCCTCCTTAGAAATCAACAAACTTCACTTTTTATGATCCTCCTAAGAAACCTTCCTAGGCACAAGATCCCTGATGAGTTCTCTAGAAGCATGTTGTTTCTCACCTCCACCTTCTGAAAAATAAGCTCTGATAGTACTGGGAGAAACACTCAAGAACTGCATGGGGGTCAGAGTGAAGGGAGTCATCAACTCTGATATTGTGGATCCTCTCCTTTGCTTCTTTCATCTTTATCCTTTGAAACAAATAATTAGAACCTCTATCCCCATCCTATAACTAGTTAAGTTTAGCTCTCACTTTTAGACCCTTAATCTTGTCATGTTGCAACTTTCTCAATTTAGCTTTGGCAATGATCATATTGTGGTTAAGATGGGGAGAGGAGGGATCTTTTTGCAAATCCTCCTCTGCACAAGATAATACATTATGTAGAGTCATCTCATCTTTCCTAAAATCCTTTTCTCTCTTCCTGCCCACCATTTGGCATAATATGGTCCATGAACTGACAGATAAGTTCCATTTCTTCGTGCAAGACAGGGAGTGATTGCAGAATTTGTTAAAGTTTCTAATGGCAAAAAGGACATAGCAAAGACTTTCATCCTCAAGCAATTTGGTGTTGATAATGAAAGAGGAGGTTCTAATGACAGTCTGAGAGGAGGGAGCTAAAGGCTCAATAGTAATCATGATAGGGTGGTGGTCCGAGAGAGTGTAGGGAGTAACTGAATATTTATCCCCATGATTGTCCTTTTGGATTCCAAACACCTCTCTGTTATAGTAAAACTTGTCCAATCTACAGTATATTCTCTTGGAGAGTTGTTGATAGTTGCACCATGTAAACCACACTGAATTGATTTCCCCCTTTCTACCTGCTATAGGATCAACAAGTTTCATTTTATTAACCATTCTTTCCTAGTGCAATCTTTCAAATCCTTTCCATTCAAACCAATTACCCCCACTCTTATCTTGACCTCTTTCCACCATGTTGAAGTCACCCCCTAATAGCCAGGGAACATCTTCTAGAGTGGTCATCCAGCTCCAAAGGTTAGCCCTCTCCCTATAGTCATTGGGGGCATAAACTGAACAAATCCCAAAGGGTTTCTCATTAAAGTGAAGGATAATCCATAGAGCATGGGCACAGGGGGATTGTCCGCAGTTGATAACATATTTAGCCCATTTATTACCAAGGAGGAGGACAATGCCCCGTTTGCCTTTAGGATGGCTAGTACAAAAAGACACAACATCTCTCCAGATGCATTTAAGGCCAATTTCCAAGTTAAACCCAATAGCCTTGACCTATTGAAGCAAAAGACAGTCAACATCTTTATTGTAATTGAGAAATCGCTTCACCACATATTTCCTATCTAGAGCCTCAAGGCCCCTTATATTCCAAGAGATAACCTTCATGAGACATGATTAAGTTTGGTCCATGGACTCCAGAGGGGCCTTGAATCCCTCAAAACACTTAGGCCAACTTTCAGTATTTGTCAAGTTATTGGCATCAAATGCAACTGTAGTACAGGGCCTACCCCTCTTCTTTCTAGCTTCAATGATTTGATCTGGGCCTAGAGAATCTTTCTTGGGATTGGAGATTCTAGGTGATCTCTTTCTGCGGAATTTCTTCCCCTTGGGCTCCTCAGAGGTGTTGCCCGGGCCAGGAGTAAAAGTGGCATTGGGGGTCCCAATAATAATGTAAACTGATTTACTATGATTCTCCCCAACTAATGTGGTGTCAGATGTCTATCCTTCATTAAGGGATTGGGTGGGAACAACAAAGTTAAGTAACACATCCCCATTAGGAACATTGAGAGCTGATATGGGGGTGACCCCCTCACTATGGGGGCCATCATTAATGTCATAGGTTTCCTGTGGAGCTTTAATAGCTCGAAGTTTAGTGCCATCAGAAGATGAGGTGAAATTAGCCATAACAGGGGGAGATCCCATTCCAGGGGGCCTCTCCTTGGTCATAGTGGAGTCTATGTACTCGCCACTGCTTTTACCATCAAACCCCCCAATGGAGGACCAAGGGGTGACACCACAAGAATCATTACATTGACCAGATAACAAAATTTGCACTTTCATCCTAGTCTCACTAGCTTCAAGTTCAATTTCATTTTTCTGTTTATCAAGCAAAGTTTGTAGTTGATTTCTAGCATCTGCAGCAATTTTCAAATTTTCTAGTACTAACTGTTGCACGTTCTTTGTGCGCGGACCATTACTAGGATAATCAATAGTGCCAACAGAATCAATGTTGACCAACGGCTCATCTTGGGCCGAGGTAGCACATTTAAGTGCTTGCTAATAAAAACTAATACTCTCTGCAACAGGAATGGAAGAGGGAATGTTCGAGGGAGGAGGAGGTGGAGGCGGATGAGGCGGATGAGGCGGATGAGGCGGGGGAGGAGGGGGGGAGGTGGTGGAGGTGGGGAGGGTTTAGCAGGGTCACAGGAGGGAACAGAGTCATTTTTGTGAATAGGGTCATGATGAGCAGAGGCACGAGGGCGGTGAATTCGCCTGACCAACACAAGGCAATCCTTTTTGAAATGCCCACTTCTTTTACAAACATAGAAAGAATTGATTTCTCCAAGATATTCGATAGGGAAAAGGAAGGAATGATTCTCAATGTTAATTTCAATCTCAGATGGAAAATTCGAGCCAATATTGAAGGCAATCAGGATTCTGGCATCCATGTGCGGAAGCAAGGTGGGAGATGAGTCAATTCTCAAGACTTTTCCAAGCCGTTCGAGGATGTGGGGGATACAATTCCAAAGAAATGGAAAAACATTTCTCAAATTAATCCATTTGGGACCGGATAGGGTCATAATTTCTTCAGCACGTGATTCAATCGACCAATTAATGACTCTAAAACAGGAACTACCAATATTCCAGAAATGTTTATCAATGTCCTTCTTTTGACTATCAGGATCATTAAAGGATAAGAAAGAGACCCTTTTGAATCATTTGGCAAAAGGAATAATGCAAACCAAGCTTTTTACCCTAGATCTCCTGTAACCATTTATTCATGAAATACCTAGAAGGGATATTATCAACATCTATGGCCGCAAGAAATACAACAGACTCTTTAAGCCTAGAGACCTCACTTGAAATAATGGTTGACATAGAAGGAATAGGTTTAATGAGGATATGTTTACCAGTCAAAGCCTCACCTTTTTCTTTTTTGGTATCAGCCGCAACATGCCCTCCATCTTCTGTAACGAAGCGCGCACCCTCTGGCAGAGCAACTCAAGAACCCTTCAATGCCTTGTTGAATGTCTTCTTCGCTCCTCCATTTGCTGCATGATGGTTGGTATTCTCCGGTTGAACGTTGGTTAAGATTGGATTTTTAAGGTCCATTAACAAGAAATGAAAGCACCTGACAAGAGGATTAAATGCAGGGGCCACCCAGTGAAGCCAGGGAGCCCTTGCAGTGAACGGAAGGCCTGGAACAAGGACGAGTTTGGTGAACGCATCCAAGTTGCAGAGCAAAAATGTTAATTTTTTACTTAGTTCAAACTCTCTTTGGATTCTTTTTACTCCGATCAACAAGCTCTTTTGCCTTTTAAGCATTGACTTTCTCTAGACCTTAACAATTTGGTGTTTGATTGGTCTCCTCATCATTCCCTTTACAATTGTACTGGTGTTGCCTGCTCTACTCGACATCAACGTGTGGTTTCATTGAATCTCACAGGTATGTCTTTGGCGGGCACCATATCTCCTTCATTCGTATTTCTCTTTTCTTAGAGTACTTGCTCTTAGGCATAATAGCTTTCATGGCCAGATTCCATCTCAACTAGGGAAGCTTTTACGCCTTAGAGTACTTAGATGGTCTCTCAATAAATTTCAAGGCTAGGCTCCATTCCCTCCACTCTGGCTAACTATCACATTTTTGCAACATCTCATACTATCCTATAACCTTTTGAGCGGAACTATACTTTCCCATCTTGGCCTTCTTTCACATTTAAAGATGCTCTCTCTAGGAGAAAACCAACTAACAGGCATAATCCCTCTTTTTTAGGAATCTTTAGTTGACATGGACTTGGGGCCTAATAAATTCCATCGCAAGATTCACATTAAACTAGGCATGCTTACTCCACTTAGAGTGCTTCAACTTGAGAACAACTCCTTGAAAGGAGTAATTTCTATTTCCATTTCCAACTGTACTCTTATCCAATATTTATAGTTAGCTAAAAACCAATTAACTGGTCACATTTCCTCGGACAAAAAAGAAAATTATTCAAACTTAAAGATTTATTTTGTTGGGATAACCATCTTGTGAGCAGCAGTAGTGGCTTGTCTTTTCTAAGAGCCTTATCAAATTGTTCCTCATTAAAATATCCAGAGTTGTCTCAGAATTATCTTACTGGCACTTTACCCTCTTCTATTAACCATTTATCAAACCGACTCTTTGCTTGGACATTGGGCTCCAATAAAATTGAGGGAAACCTACCAAATGGTATTGGAAACCTCATAAACTTGGTAATATTAGATTTATTTGATAATTATTTCAATGGTTCCATTCCATCAGCATTCAGTGACCTTTTAAATCTTTCAAAAGTTGATTTTGGATAAAAATAATTTCGATGGAAGAATTCCACAAAGTTTTTGTCATTGCAAAACATTTTGGGTTATTGTCATTAAGTGTGAACATGTTTTCATCCCAAATTCTATAAAGTCTAGTTGATCTTTCACAACTAAGACATCTTGTTCTTCATCACAATCAATTATTTGGGAAACACGCTGGAAGTTTAGGGAGAGGTATCACTTTGGAAAAGGTGGACTTGGCACAAAATAGAATAGAAGGAAATATACCTCTTGAATGGTCAGGTATTACAAATCTTCAATTTTATTTCAACATTTCTAGCATTATATTACAAGGTTCTATTTCGTTAATGAGTAAAATGGTAGTGGTCCAAGCTATAGATGCATCTCTCAACAACTTCTCAAGAGAAATTCTATATATGCTATCAAGTTGCACAAACTTGCAGTATTTGAACCTTTCACGGAATTAATTTCATAGCCCAATACCAAGTCAAAAAAATCTTGAGGCTATTGATCTCTCAAGCAATAGTTTGTTAAGTGCAATCCTGATGGCTTCCATGAAATGAAAATGCTTCAATATATCAATCTCTCTTCAAACAAATTAACATGAGAAGTTCCAAAGAGAGGAGTTTTTGCAAGGATTAATAAGTCACCAATTTTTGGAAATGTTGGTCTTTGTGGCAATTGGACTAATTTTCAACCATTCTTTGATTCCAAGCACAAACAATTCTTGGTCTCTAAAAAGGTGATAGTACTAGTTATGATTGGCATAGCAATCTTCATCAAATGTTCTACATTGTTTCTTATTTTCTGTCACGGGGGCTTCACTTAGTGAACTTGAATTATAGCACGTGCGTTCATGGAATAATAAAGAATCCCCCTATTTTCAAAAAATATTGCCCTAAAATCCTTTTTTTTTCACCCCCTCCCAATACACATCCCGAATTAAAAGCTCCCCTATTTTCACCAAATTTTGTATTTTTTCATAGCCAGAATTAAAAACCCCCTATTTTCACTGATCAATATGCAATATATTGCACCCTCATTTTTGGGATATTAAACCCCCCAATATGAATGCACGTGATATAATATTGCCTAGCAAGTGAAGCCCCCATGTTTTCTATAGGAGGCACTAAAATCAAAATATCCCAAACCTCAACATTGGGCCAGAAAAGATTTCATATGAAGAACTTGTATATGCAACTAGTGGTTTTAGTCAAGATAATTTGTTAGGAGTTGGTTCTTTTGGATCCATTTTTAAAGGGAATCTCAATAATGGTACAAGTATAGCTGTTAAAGTTCTCAATTTCCAATATGATAATGTTCTCCAAAGTTTTGAAAGAGAATGTAATGTGTTCAAAAGAGTTTGACGTGACAATTTGATCAAAACCATTTCAACTTGTTCCAACCTTGGTTTTAAAGCATTAGCTCTTCCATTCATGTCAAATGGAAGTTTAAAGAGATGATTGCACTCCAAGGAAGTACATGAATGTAAATTAAATTCAAGTGACAAGTTAAGAATAGTAAGAGAGATAGCACAAGGAACATGAAATATCTACATCATCAAATATGTAAACCAATCCCTTACTTGATCTTTCAGTGATTGCACAAAGAGTCTCATGACAACATCTTCATGATCACCCTCATAGTCTTCCATCAAGCCATTGAACTATTGTAAGTGATTTTCTACTGATTGATCCTTTGTACCATTGAATATAGGTAATTGATTTCTAATATCGGAAGGGATAATGTTTGGATAACCAATGATGCCACAAAAATCCAAAGCCTTATACCTAGATTGATCGCATAGCATCGTTGCATCTTGAGCTCTATATGGATGCATATATGGATACCTTTTTCTATGCTTTCAACTGGAAGTATTGCAACTACTTATAACTTTCGAAGTCATCACCTCTAATTGAGGAAAAGTATTTAATAACTTCTTCTGAGTTTCTTCCACTAGTGGAGTCACTTCTTCGATCTTTCACTACTGCAACAAATCCTTTCCAAATCCGAAAGCTCTCCAATATTTGAAACAACTTTTAGATTCACAAACTTTTGACCCTTTCCCAAAAATGGCTTACTTATCTACCCAACAAAGTCGCCAATTTGCTAGAGCTCAAAATCGCAAGTTGCTGAACCCTAAAAGTATGCCAAGCTTTATGATCAGGATCAATAATCAACATTAGCCAACTGACGAAATAACCAATTTGGTTTTAATTCCCTTCACTTTAGGCTCTGTGGGACCTAGGCAGGTGTACCTTCTGATATAGTAGATTATAGCTATTGTCTTGTAACTTTACTTCTAGTTGACTAATTTGGCATATAATTAATCTTCTCATTTTAACTTTACTTCGGATTTCTTCTTTTTGTACCTTTATCTGGTTATCCTACTTCTATCTCTACTTCTAATTCTTCTATTAAATAATTGAATGTGAAATTGTTGTGATAACAAATGACCGGTGCCTTATCCTTCCTTGGGCAACAAAGTCATTCCTTGCTGAAATATTAATGTATACCTCTACAAGACAATTATTACATCTACCTCTTGTGTAGATCTATCAACTATTTGATTTTATTAACACAATTGAACTATCCTCTGCTCTCCTTGAAACGACCAACTAAACAAATTATATAAAGAAATTTTTCTTTAAATAATTTGACATATCCTTGATACTCAAACCAAAATAGAAGAAAACAATGTATCGTGAAAAAATACAAACAACTCTTAATTTCTTGAACTAAGATTAGAAAGAAACTGAAATTATGAAAAATAATCCCATGCCACGGAGCTCCAAAGAAGCACTCATATTGTATTTTATTTCCTGTATTTACCGTTCCTTTTTTTTCCTGCTAAAATCTATTTTCTCCTAGCTTCCCCTTATAATTCCTCAGATATATACATTATATACTTCATAATCACTCATAATAGCAATACAATCACTCCCAAAGCATAAGAAAGGGTTTGGGAACCATTTACAAGCAATAAACCTCCGTTTGCAACTGAAAAAAGACTTCAAAATTTAGCCTGAAAACAAAAAACGTGATTAATTTATTTTCTAGCGCTATTGCATTTATGTTTGATTGATTCCTCCTCTAATATTGTACCAACTCTCAATGAGTGTTCAAACGTTTCCATTGCCAAATCATCAATTTTACCATTGAGCATTCTCTTATTTCATATTTTAATTTTTCATTTGTTATTGTATGTCATAAATATATCTAGGAGACTTAAAAAATGTCTCTTACATAAAAAGACTTTACTCATATAAGAGTCTCCAAAATTTTCTTGTAGATATCTAGGAGACTTAAAAAATGTCTCTTAGATAAAGTTATTTTAGTCCTTTTTAGAGATTTTATTGTGAGCGCTTTATTTATCTTGGAGCCATGAAATCAAATCTGCTCACATTTGAGACCAAATCAATTCTGGGTTGCTCTTAAAATTTCAAAATTCAAAACCTTTTTTTTGTCAAATTTTAACTTTGTAGCATCTGGAACGTCTTTGAAAACTAATAAAAACCTTTTCAAAAAGCTCTGAAACTTGGACTATCATGTAGAAATTTTACTCAAGAATGTACAGCAAAAAATGGCTCTAAAAAATTCATCTCAAGGCATAAGATATTGACTCTCAAAGTTGGCCACCAAAGCTGTTTTGGCAAAGCACTGTTTTGCAAATAGCTCAAAGCATGAAAAGTTGGAGCTTTGAAAAATTATCAAATGGAGTCCAATGACCATGAAAATTTGTAGATCTATACATGGGAGTGACATAAGTATGTGTGCAAAGTGGTTTGGCATGATGATGAACAAGTGTGAAGAAATTAATTTTCAAAGTTGGTCTTTCGCAGGCTTAGGAACATTGTGTTTTGCGAAACTGAATAAATCGCGTATTGTTTTAATTTTGAAAAGCTATCAATTGAATTGTCAAGGCTCCATAAACTTGTATAGTTGTTCATTAAGATATAGACAACGCCATGGACCAATTGGTTTGAATTGAAAGACATCTAGATGCGAAATATTCATTTCCACAAAAGGCTACTTTATTAGGTATTATGAACATCAATATCAAAATATTGAAAATTGTATTTGGTTTGGGTGTTGAAAACTTATCAAATGAGGTTCTCGTATTATGAAAATGGGCACGGGTGTACTTTATGATAAGAACAATGGCATGGAACAATTGGTTTAATGAGAGAGGTTTTAGGTAGTGAAAATATTCACTCACAAAAGTGGCTATTTGAAAAGATTACAATATGCAAAATATAACTCTATTGCATACCCTAAGACTTGCCACTTGATAAACATATCGAATTTGACTATGGGGGGCTGAAGATGGTTACACATGCTTATTTATAAGAGTGAACATGATGTTAAGGTAAATTCCCTTATCACTTTGAGTATTCATAATGGTACCTTCAAGGATTTTTGTTGTTTTTTCTCATTTAGGAAACTTTAAATTCCCCAAAAAATTAGGGTTCCAACAATGGCTCTGTCTGGGGATGTATGTTCCTTGTGGGCATAGCAAGAATCCAGAATCTTTGGTAAATGTAGACTAGGTATCAATCCATTAGGCTCCAAAAACCGTTGTTCTTCTGAAAAATATCTGTGTACTAGGTATTGATGTCTTATTTGTAACAAAAATAATAAAATAATTTTTTTTGATACATATAGAACAAGTTATGTGTTCAAACGTACACCTATATCTAAATTATAATCATTCAAACTTCAAAACTTAATAAAACTAAAAATATTCAACACATCACTATCAAACCAACTGCATGCCCTGGGTATTAATGTTACAAACCAAAATTCAAAAGAATTAGGTTTTTATTATTTATAAAAAAAAAAGTTATGTATTTTGGGATGCACATCACTCTTAAAAAATATTGTTTGCAATAAAAAACAACTTTTTGAGGGAGATGGAAAAATCAATAAAAAATTATTCAAAAAAAATTGAAAAAAATATATTTAGAATCTAGAAACAAGATGTTACAAATCACTAGTTTAAATCATCTTCAAATTATTAACAATTTAAAAGTTATAGGTGTCGGAAAGTGAAGGTTTTTGTCAAAATGTTCATCTAATTCTCAAAGTTGGTCAAAAAGTGGGAACCAATATTGTGAGTTCACCCATCCATTAGGCTCCAAAAACCGCTACTATAATTTCATTTGGTGGCCCCAAGGCCCTAAAAGTGAAAACGTATTTTCCTCGATCAAATATTTGATTCTCATCTTGTAATCATGCAACATATGTGGATATTCAACCATAATTGTTATTCTCATTTCATCACCCCTCACTTCAAGATTAGGTATATATGCAAAATATTTATTGTGAAGTGACATATATTTTCCATATCCATCCAATGTGATATAACTTCCCTTATTATTAACATCACATTCCAACTTTGAATGAGAGTAATAATCTCCTCCATGAACTTTATAATTATCATTAACTTTTGTCTTTTCTAAATGAGACATTCAATTCTCATAAATCATTATACTTTCAGGTTTACAAAGGTCCTCCTCAAATCTACTTTCGCTTACCTCTATCTTATGAACATGCCTCATTTTCTTGTCACTTTCTATTTCCATGACATCAAGATCTAAAATACTGCTCATTTTCTTGGTTATTTCTCTTGGTGGTGACATTATATATTCACATGATGCATATGTCTACATATCAATATCATATAAATAATCTTCACAAACTAATCTAGTATTCATGTCATCTTGTAACACCTCTTCCTCATCATGTAGTGGATTTGAAAATACATAAAAGTCATTTCCAAGTACATGTTGGAAAGAAATTATATAATTTTCTTCGGTTGTTTCAGTATATAAGGAGTTCGAAAAAAAATTAAAGTCATTTTTGCGTGTAGGTAATTCTTCCATCTGTTGTTCACAACACATGTCCAGCAACCTTATGTGAATCTTCATTTGTAAATAAATCTTTTTCTATCCAACCCACATGTTGTTTATTTGGTATCAATTCATTATCATGCCTGGAGATATCATTTAACTTCCACTTATTACAATGTTGTAATTGGATTTTCGTCAATGTATTGTCATCTAAGAACATTACGGTTTGGTTGTCTGCATTTTGCTGATGGAAAGTCTACAACTCAATCTGGTGAGGTGCGGTCCATTTATTTGAAATATAATAATTAGGCATGTACATATTATTTATTGATTACAGGCGTAATTTTGGATGAATGCATGAGGCACAATTTGAGGTACATGCATTAGGGTGCAATTATTATCCTCCAAAAGGTATTGTTCACCTACATAGGATCTTTTTCTCTCTGGCTTAAGTATTCTGGATACTCCATACCTTGAAACCACCTCAATGTTCATGGCAATTTCGAAAGCTTCCTGTAGATTTTCTAGATTTTCACTTCTCAGTCTATAACTCATTTCTTCGTCAAAGGCCCCCAATTAAATAAATAAGGTTAGTGCATCGTGAGGCCTATACTTTTCAGGAAGTTTCTTCAATACTTGCATAAATCTAAGATTGAATTTTGGAACCAATTCATCATTTTTAATATGAATATTCATAAATCCCTTGAGTAATGAACACACAATCACCTTTTCACCAAAATGTTCAATGAAGGCTAATTGAAACTCTTGCCAAGAACAAATTGAGCATGGCATCAAATATGAAAACCAATCCCTTTATTGATCTTTCAATGATTGCACAAAGAGTCTCATGACAACATCTTCATGATCAACCTTGTATTCTTCCATCAAGTCATTGAACCAATGTAAGTGCTTCTCTACTGATTGATCCTTTGTACCACTGAATATAGGTAATTTATTTCTAATATCCAAAAGGATAAAGTTTGGATAACCATTGATGCCATGGAAATCCAAAGCCGTATACCTTTCAATTCTGAAATTCCTTTCATTATGTATCTTCAATTGATCACATAGCATCGTCGCATCTTCATCTCTATATGGATGCATATATGGATACATTTTTCTATGCTTTCAAGTAGAAGTATTGCAGCTACTTATAACTTTTGGAATCATCACCTCTTGATGAGGAAAAGTATTTAATTACTTCTGAGTTTCTTCCACCAGCGAAGTCACTTCTTCAATCTTTGACTACTGCAACAAATCCTTTAAAAATCCAAAAGTTCTCCCAGTTCTTCAGCCATTTTGTATACCTTTCTTTTTCTTGTCGACTGGGTGAACTTCTTATGTGGCTCCATATCTTTCTCGTTGAAGATACCAAATTTGGGCTCTTTGGGGTCCATCGGTTTACTTAAGAGATGTTGAGCATAGACCTCAAGGGTTTGGCCATCAACCTCATAACCCATTGGCAAAATCCAAACTGTCCTAGGCTCTACTGCCTTCATGTGGCATTGGTTCTTCTCGACCATGAAGAAGATAGAGTTTTCATATTTTTCCATAATCCCCTTAGGAATCATTTCCCTTTCCTTCATCCTGCCTTGGAAGGTCTTGAAGAAGCTCCACAAGGAGGTTGTCTAGTTCTCCTTGTTGCCCAATCTTTGAAAACCTTGCTTGATTTGGGTAGCTACTGACATGTCAAATGGCCATTGAACACTGCATGTTCTGAGAATCTGATTCATAAATTATAGTGCTAGATAGATGATTAGTGAACCAAATTTAAATACATGCTTCTTGTCAGATTTAATCTTCGTTAGATTGTTCATAATCTCTTCAAGAAGAATTGTGCACAAATCATACTGCGTATCTTCTTTTACCATTTGATAGGCTGCATAAATTGTAGTAGCTAAGACCGAATTCAATTTGCTAGTCTGGTAAACTTTATAGCCAATGATCATGGATGCAAATCTCACATCATGCTCTAGGATATCATCAATGATCATAGAGCTATTATAAAATTGAGCACCGATTATCTTAGTGACAGTAGATTTCGTTACCTTCCTCAAATTAGGTTTGTCACCGGTTTGATTCAGGCAAGTGATTGCATGGATGGCCTACTTGGTTATCTTGTATGGTTTGTCTAGCCAAATAAACTCATCGTGCACATGGCTTAGAATATATCTCACCCACTCATCTTCATCAAACAACGAGAGACTTAAACAAATTGTGTGAAACCCTTCCTTTGCAACTGAGCATATTCCAGCTTGGGGTTTCCATTTTTGTCCCCGATATGTCTGTTATAAAGTGCTAGGGTTGCCTCCTTTCCGATTTCTTCAACAACACAATGAATATAAGCTCTTACATCATCAACATGCAGAACTCCATATGGTACGGACGAGAAAGCACCATTTGGATCATTCTCAACTAACTTAAATGGATGTTTCTTGAATTGTGGCCTTGCTCTTTCAGAAACCTTAACTACCAAAGGCGTATTAACAGAAGAAGATTCCATTTTGAGAAATTTAGGGTTCAAAATATGCTTTTGTAAATACCTCTTATTCTTGACGGATGCACAATAACCTTTATCGAAACGCCTCAAGATTTTGATTGCCTTAGAAACTGGTTTGCCTTGCTTTGTTGCTTCAACTCTTCGCTTGCAATGTGAGAAGTGATTCACATTTGTCCTTTTTAACCTCGCAAACCCTAATTTTAAGTTGACATAAATGGACTGTTAAGGTTCAACTGAATGCCTTGTTCAGCATAATCCATTCAACCGGATTTCAAGATTGGCATGAAGAATTATGGATTATCATCTGCAATCAACCTTGATTGATCACAGATCTCTCCAGGGGATTTTGTAAGATTGTGCATGAAGATGCCACCCCCTAAGGCCAAAAGCCTTAGTTACTGGATGAAGATCATGCACCTGATTCAGGCGCAGATCTATTGTCAGCCTTGGATTCATCTTTTCTGACACACATCTTCACATGCTTGTTCTTGATCTCTTCTACCTTTGCTTTGCCTTTCTCATTTGATTTTTCTTTGTTCACCAAAGCATTATTCTTGCTTCTATAGTACTTTGCAATGTGACCAATCTTGTTGCATGCATGGCAAACAACATTTTTCTGCATAGGTCTAAAATTCATTTGATTTGGTCTCATCCTGCACTGGTTAGAGATATGTCCAAACATCCCACAAGCATAACATCTCTTGTTCTAAAAATTGTTCATTACTGCTCTACACATGTTTGACTTGTAACCAAAATTATTGCATATGAAACACTGACCGATAAAGATAGGACCATTATTTATATTGTTCTTTCCATTATTCATCCTACTTCTGCATTGATTAGCAATATGACCAAATTTATTGCAAGTGAAACATCTACCAATGAATTTATAGGCATTAGGTTCTCTTACCAAAGGATTCTTGCTCTTCTGATGATTAGGTTTTGCATTGCCTTGTACAGATATGGAGGATTCTCCCTTCTCAAATCCAAGTCCTCTCATGTCTTTTTTGTGTCTCTGAATTTCCAGCATCTCATAAAGCCTTATTAAGCTAGCATTGAATTTGTCTTTGTATTCATTTGCATTAGCAAGTTCATCTCTTAGGGCAACAATCTATCTCTCAAGTTCTTGACTATTATTTCTTGATTGTGTCAACTCAAGCTTCAGTTGATTATTCTCATAGGTAAGCTTGAAGCATTCATCTGCTCTGTCTTTCAATAATTGAGTCAAGATTTCTTCATTCTTCTTCCGGTCTTCAATCTCTTTAGTCAGCTTCATCACAGTGGATTGCATTTTATTCTTCAATACAACATTCTCTCTAGCAAGCTTATCACATTCATCAACTTTATCCTGATTATCCATGTTTTTTTCTTCTTTCTCCTTCAGCTTGTCCATCAACTATTTCCTCTTGTCCCTTGAAGTGTTGACCTAGTCTTTCAAATCATTAATGAAGTCTTCAGCAGCATTCAGGTTTCTCTTTAGGGAACTTATTTCATTTCTTGTTGCATCAAGATCCTCAAGTGCCACACAAAGTTGTCTCTGCAAACCGGGATCCATTGATTCAATCTCCCGGACCTTCCTCAAGCGGTTAGGCTTCCTCGGAGGAACTAGGCTCTGATACCAATTGTTGGAATCAAGGATCACTACGAGAGGGGGTGAATCAGTGATCTACTAGTAAAGTAATTTTTTGACTTAACCTCAAACCACCAGAAGCATATGCAAGAAAGTAAAATGCAGAAACATAAGATAATCAACCAAAAAATCATAACACCAATATTTTTACGTGGAAACCCACATGGGAAAAACCACGGTGGGATTTGAACCCACAATATTATTCTACTATGGCTAGTAGCAAAACAATATTACAAAAGAGGAATACACTAGCATTCAGGCACACTACCTAGAGCTTATAACTCAAGATACAATAACTCGAAAGGCTCACTTCCTTACAAATCATTTACAATGATGAATTACAATGATTGAACTCCAAAATAACATCAAACAATGTCTGGATGAGCTTCAGTTAAGTACAAAAACTCTTACTATGTCTGCTCTGTAACCCTGCAATGTTTTGTGTCTTAGTCAGCTACCGGATCAAGAATGCGCACGTAAAACTGCACCTAAAGGATTTCTCAATCAACACTCGCTCATATCACATCATACCATACATCAAAAAGATCTTCTACACTAGTCTTATATATCCATAACCACAAACAAAACATTTATCAAGTCTGCCATACAATGTAACGTGTAATCGTGAGTCGGCTTGAACTGGATCATCAAAACACATGCGGTTCACCCAAAAGATGTTAAAATAATTTCTATAAGTCGGTCTGATCATCCCATGCACGAATTCAACCACCGCAATCATGGGAAAGATTCCAGACCAAAAATGCTCTGCTTAACCTGAATTACTTAAGCCAGATTACCAGTTACTAGACCACTTCTCCAAAAACTATAGCTATGAGATAGGATTCTCATGAAGAATTGCCATCAATGACAACCCTAAACCATTAATCAAGCGTCGATATCCACCGAATGAGTGTCAATTGTCAACATTTCATTTAGAAGTATTTTATCAAATCAAATGATTGGCTTATTGCATGTGTTAATATTGGTGTTTTTATATGGAGTTCACCATCTATTGAAACAAAAGGTGTGTTTCACTTCTCAACTCACTTAGATAAAAAATGAGATACCTTTTTATCCTTCCACACCTTAAGTTGTTTTAAAAATTATAATATTACTCTGTAGCATCTTTTTTTTTTGTCTTAAGTTGACTAAATACATGTTTGTATAGTTTGGTTCTGTGTGCATGACTCTTTGAACGAATTTATTTGTATTCATTACTTATCATCATATTTTCCAATAATCCTCTCGTCCCAAAAGTTAAAGGGAGAAATTAATAGCTAAATATTAAAATTTGGTGCACTAAAAGGATAAATGAATCCACATAAATCATCCTATATGGATTAACTGATGTCTTTTAACTTTGGTATAGATTAATTTTGGTTTTACATATAGGAGAACTTATTTTATTGTGACAATCAAAATCGTTATATTAAAACACAAAAATTACAAATTATGCATCATACAATAGAAAAACTTGATTCTAGGAAGGAATTCGTTTTAGATTATATTAATTTAGCCAAATTTTGGTGATTTTGTTAGTTGTGGGGATGCAGATCTCCTTGTGATCTATAATTTAACAAAAAAATCTCAATGGACATCTTTAATCTAAATTCTTATCCTCTACAAGTTTGGCCTCCCTCTTTAAAAATGTTAAAAATATTTGTGACACCTAAATAGCTATACGAAATTACACTTGTTGACTTTGTCAATGAACTTATGACACATCATAATACATATGTTTTCATGGAAATAATTTTATTACTTCTCATGTTTATTGGGTTTTTCAAATGGATGCTTTGATAGTAATTTTGGTGGTACTATTATGTAACTATAATTACTCTCAAACTATTCTTTGTGATACTCTAGTAGTAAAGACTTAGACATACATAAGTGTATTGTAACCATTGATTATAAAATAATACATTGAATTTCTTTGGAGTGTTTTTTTTTTTTTTTTTGTTCTCTTAAAATGGTTTTCTCCATGTAAATCACAATATTATGGTATATTTATTTTGTGTAAATTTATTTGTAACTATATGATAGTTTATTTTTTTGTCTACATTTCTTCTCATAGAGTGGTATGTGAAGCATATTCGACATGTTTTCTTCCTTTTCATGATATCATTTGAAGTGTTACCACTTTATATTCTAAGTATTTGAATTTATAGAAATAACACATGTAAATAATGAAACAGATGTGATATCAACAACTAAACATACATATAACCACTCTCTAGAAACTATAAAAATCTAAAAATTCATATGTGATAAAGAAGATATCATTACAATAAGATATATATCAAATTAAAACATGTTGTAATAGTTATGAAATCCTTATTATAATCATACCTAAATTTATAGGAAGAGAAAACCCTAAGCTAGACTTCTATCACAAATTTTCACTTACGATTTTCACTAAAAAATTACAAATAATCGAAGATACATTCCATTATAGACATCTATTATAAAATTATTATTTATTTAAGATTTATTAGTTGTGCTACACATAGAAAACTAAATATACCCATATAATTTTCTCAACACTTGTAGTTGTGCAAAAGGAAAAAATAACTTTAATTTTTCATTTTGAAATATATCACTCAAAACCATTCAGTATCCATTTAGCGACAGTGGCACGTGAATTGCTCATTTAAAATTTGCGAAATCAAAACAAGTGGCTAAGCATGCAAAAGTTGCGTCAACAACACGACATAAAATATCCTCTTTATTGACGTCGAGCAACCCCACATTTGGTGAACCAGAGAACTCATAATCTAAGAAAATAAAACTAGCAATTGCACTTTGGGGTGCAATGGGTACGCCGAATAAAAGATGGGAGTAAGAGAATAACATAAAAACTATTAAATGGTATAGAATAGGTCCTTTGCAATCAATGAGAGAAGTTTGCAATGTTAGATTTTTGTAGTATATATATAAATGAAAATTAGGTCAAATGGAAAAGCAATTTGAACCATGTAGATATATTTCACTTTGAATGTCTCATGCTATTACACAACACACTAAATATGTAAAATATTGTTTTGTAAAGAACAGTTCATTTGAAGCAAGTTTGTAACCGTGTAGAGGTCTTTCATTTGTCAGTAACAACAAGGCTTAGAATGTTTCACATTGGTACAAAGCACAATAAATATGTTAAATATAGTTTCACAAAGCACAATTCATATAAGGACAAACAGTATTCGGATTGAACAAATGGTGTACATGTATTGTTGTTTTGGTCTAAAGAAAAAAACAGGAAATGAAGAAGATTCAATGTGACAAGGGGTTGAAGAGCAAAAACCTAGAGAAGTGTTTTCATTTTGATAACATTGTCAAGCGTTCCTCTTCTTCTTTTCGTCGAGCAGCATATGGACTCTTTTGCATACGTGAATATCTTTGGAATGTGAATGGAGGGTGTATGCGAAGGCTTGCAAGGTCACGGACCCTTGAAATTGCTGTGAATGTCAACCCTTGACGATCTGTATTGCCGATGTCGATTGTCGCTCTTTGAAGTGTCAGCCCTTGTGATTTGTGAATTGTTAAGGCCCATGCCATTTTTAGTGGTATTTGACGTCGAAGACCACGACTTATTGGAATAAGAGGGATATTTTTTGGGTTGTGTTGGTCCCAAACTGGGCCTATGTATTTTTTGAATTGAACAACAACAAATAAGGGGAGTTCAGGTGGTCTTTCACCAGCATTATATACAATTTCTTTGACTTGTCCAAGTGCACCATTGACAAGTCCTGTTTCCACCCACAAGTTGGCAGATAACATAACTTCTTGGCCAATACATAAGAGGATCTTAGACTCAAGTTGTTCCTCATCAGGGTTTGAGCATGTGATTCCCTTGAGTTGTTCTGCAGTAGATAGGGCAATAGGCTTTGCCAAAGACAACAACATGCGTTTGTTATGTAATGATACCATTTCATTTGTTGCAAATAAGTGTGTGGATGATAAGAATAAAGATTGCTCTGTAGAGGAAAGTGCTGAATTTGCTCGAGAAAGTAAAAGTTGCCAATCTGCAATAGTGGGTTCTGCATTTCGTAAATTGGAGAGAAGTGCACGAAAGGCAATTTGTGCAGGTTGATCTCCAATTTGACGAAATATTTTGTTCAATGTTATAATTGTTATGAAGCTACGCCATAGTGTCCCTCCATATGAAGTTGAAGCATACATAGGAATGTCTTTGACAGGTGGTAGTTGGCCCAAGTCACCAAAGAGAATGATTGAGCGTCCTCCAAATGGGAGCTGGTTATGGGCAGGGAATGCCTCACGTAACCTTATATCAATGCGTTGTATAAACCTGGGACCAATGAAGCTCATTTCATCGATTATAATGTAGCGAATGAAGTACATGCTTTCTTGGAAGCTTGCCAATGTTTGTCCTTGTAGAGGGTGCATTTCTTTGATTGGAATTCGTAGTGCTGAATGAATTGTTGATGCTTGTATATTGAATGCCGCAACTCCATTTGGTGCAAGTAGCAATAATGGTGATTGGCCATTTGGTGCTGATCTTTTGAGTGCTGATTTAATGCTTGTAATGAGGTGTGACTTTCCTGTGCCTGCAGTTCCTTGAACAATCATTTTCAATGGTGCTTGCAAAGTAGTAGCATGTAGATGTGAAATAACTATATCATATGCCTTTTGTTGTTGTATACATAGGTTATTTTGGCTTTGCTGTTGGAGAACATGATGGGGCTGAAATGTTCGGCGATTGGAGTGTATGAAATTTGTAGCTATTTCTTTTTCTTGTGGACTGAAGTGATGTACCCCCCAGTCATTCTTCAAGTCCATATCATGCTGGCCAAGCATATCAAGTTCATCCAGGTGAAGAGGAAGTCCTGGGTATGAAGCTGACAGTACTTGCCATTCATTACGAAGGTTTTCTGGCAGTTGTTCTGTGTCGCTTGAAGGAGTGGTAGGATTAGATCTTTCATCGGCTTCTGCAGATGTGCGATGGACATGCCATGGCTTGTACTTGTGCGAGAACCTTTCCCATAGTGCTTGAATTTCATCATCTGTCGAGCCGAAATCCATTTGAATGTTGCGGAATGGGTGGTACAATAAAAGTTCAGACCAACAAAATGCTTGAAAACATTTTTCTTCCTTTGTAGGGATGGTTGTGAATCGTGGAGACACTCGAACTATGACTGGTGTGGCTCGCTCTTTCCATTGATCATGCTTTCTTGACACATTGAAGGACCATTTTTGAGTTACTTCGATAAGAGAAATTCTCTCTAAATGTATTGGTCTTGCCATGTAAGATGCAATATAGTTTGGATATGTGGTTCTTCCTGTGGATGTGATTGGTACATGTTGGAAATTTTTTTGGTTCACATTTAAAGAAAAAAATGTTCGACTACAAAGGGAGAGTGGTAGCTTTAGCAGAAGGTGGCAACTTTCTTGGGCACCTATATCACGATCCACAAGGTTGTCAAGAAGCATTTTGCGAAAAGCATTAGGAGCTGGTTTATCAGACTCAAAGTTGGTTGATATTCGAGATAACATTGCATGGTATGTTTCTGATTTGTTTTCAGCTTTAGCAGCATATTTAGCAGTATATTTGATCACAGCATCAATTGAGAGAACAGGTTGGCAATCTACATTGGCCCTCCATATTGAGAGTATAAATGGGTTGTGAAGATTTAGGCGGTCATCATTGCGAGCAGGGGTGTGCTTAGGTTGGCCATTATCATCATTAGAAAGAGACGACTTCTCTGTAATGTTCCAAGGGGCTTTATAACGGCATTGAAGAGATGTCCCCTTCTTGCGAAGGCATGTTTGGATAGTACATTTTGTATGTCTTTGAACACGGTTGGCCAAATCACAATAGTCAATGAAAGGATCACTTGATACTATCATGCTTGTATCCATCAAGCAAGGGTCATCAACAATGGATCGGTGGAACATTTGATTTCTCAATGCATGACTTCGTGGGTTCCATGCGGAGACATATTTATCAATGTATGCAAGTGCATTTTGTACTGACTGAATGTCATTCCGTTGTAATTTGCCAATGTCAGGTGCTTTTGGTAGCCAAATGAAACCATGGATGTGTGCAGAGCCTCTATGTTGCCATTCATACCTGGGAAAAGAGGTTTTTAGAAAAAAACAAAAAAACTAAAAGAAGGGTAAGAGCTGAAGGTAAAAGTAGTAGGTTGCAAGAATTATACCTATACCAATAGTCATTTGCGCCAAGAAGTTTTTCCAACACTTCTTCACGAAATGCAGTAAATCTGTGATGCATGTACATTGCAGTAAGGTGTGGATTTTGGGCTATATTTTGTAATTTCCATCTAGCAGTTGCATATGGATTTGTAGGTGTGGTGGTTGGCATGATATTATGCAAGTCTCGCCATTTTGTATCAGCAGCACTGAGTGTGAAAAATAGCGTTGGACAACCAATTTGGATGACCATGTCTATAAGTTCCCTTCTACGTTGATTCCAGAATGGTTTAGTTCCACGTATTGATGAGCTAAAGCGCATTAGTTGATCTGCTAGTTTGTCATCAGGCAAGTCCTTTAATCTTTGTCGAAGGTCAAAAATTGTTATAGGCATTGAATCATCAAGTTGTTTGTGGACAAACACAGATGCGGTGGCTTGACTTCTATGGCGCATTAGTATATTCAATATGAAGTACCTAAACCTTGGGTGTTGGCCAAATCTATTATCATGGTATCTTAAAAGGTGGAGACCATACTCATGTAGCTTAACTTCTTTAAGACGTGGTTGTTTGAATGCAGCCATACCTTTAGGGAACAAAGTGGGGAATGACATTACAAACAATCCTTCAGTAGTGTATTCATTTATAGGAGATGGGGAAATGGGTGGCCATTTAACTACAGGAGTTGGGCGTCCTTGCCCTAGTTGTAGTAAAGAGCGAACTTATTCGACCTCTCGACGTGCAGGTGGAAGATTTGCCACAAATGAATTAGTCATTTACAAGTCCTCTATCAATGGATCATTCTCCGTAACATCTTCTTGCATGAAACTTAGGTGACTGGGATCAGGATTTGAAGTGGTTGAATATAGTAGGTCAGATATATTAGTGGGGTTAATGGGTAAAGATGACAATGCCAATTCATCTAATTGTACATCTTTGTAGTATGGGTCATAACAAATCTTATATTGTAATGCCTCATGCACACGTCCTCTACTAACATAGAAGTTGTATTGTTGTTGGCCACTGTTTGCTTTGTTTACTATTATCATGTCCAATCCATCTATATGCCTAGGCAAGTGGGATGCAATTGAGGAAATATCTTGAGGAAAACAAATAGTGTGGCCACTATATTTTAGTTGGCCTCCTCTTGCATAGGTAACTTGAAGGACAGGGCTAATCCTTGCTATCAACATCTCCTCAACTTGAGATAGTATTTGCAAACATTGAGGTTGCTCACCAGGGTCCATGTTGTTCCAATTTGAGTAGCGGTGTCCATTTTTTTCTATTGTGCATCTGTAACAAGTATTTTTTCCATTAAATTTTTTAGTTTTAATTCCTGGGTATCTCTCGAAACATATTAGACATGTTGAAATCTTTGAAAGCTTGTCCAATTTTGAACGAAAGTTATTTCTGGCGATGCAATATTTTTGACAAAGTTTGGGGAGCTATAGATTTCGGCAATTGGGGTAGCTTGATTTGTATGTTGGATTTGGGGTACATGTGTTTCTACAGGGGGTGGAAAGTGGGGAGAAGATACTGTGGATGTGGAGGGTTGTCCAGCTAAAAAGTGTCTGGTTTCTCTTCTTCTTTTGTTAAGAATAATTTTCCTCTCATGGTACCTTGCGCGTTGCATTTGATTGTGATGAGCACGTCTTTCTTCCACTGTATCATTTTGTATTTCCATGGCACAATGTGTTGAGAATGAAAGGTATATGATATATCTGTGAATGAGAATCTTTAAAATATAAATATATACCAAATTAATAAAAAAATCTATATACCAAAATAAGTGCTAGTGTAATGTGAAATAGCATATGAAACGATTATAAAGGAAGTTGTGAGATTCATTGTTTGAATAAACAAAATTTGATCATAAATGAAAAAAATACAACATATGTTGATTTATATATGATTTTTTGTATTGTGTAAATTTAAGTATATTTAAAAGCATTTATTGAAGTAACATGACTAAGTACAATACATGATGATGACATAATACTGTAAACATAATATGGACAAGTGAAATACATAATATTGAAAAAGATATACAAAATGCTTTCATATATGGACAAGTGAAATACATATTATTGAAAAAGATATAAAAAATGGATACACATCCATGAACAGTATTATATGTAACTTTTAGGTAGGCTTAATGGCTGTAATAACAATGCTTTGTGTTTCTTGGCCAGCAAATGGAACCATTTTGATGTTGAGATCAAAGAAAAATTTGCAATCAATAACATTGCTCAATATAGGTTCCACAGCATTAGGTTCTGCTAGAAGTAGCTGGAAATCTTCTGCAGGAACACCCAACAAGGTATTTGATGGTCCTTCGAATGCAGTAACTTTAAGAAGCTCACCTGTTTCATCTTGCAAGTCCATTTTAAGCATGTAGCTAAAATCGCATTCAGAGAGATCAGTAGAACACTTTGGGCATTGGAATGTGTTGGGTGAACTTTGCACAACTTTTTTCTTACATTTTTTTTTGTTCACTACCTGTGGACAAGATAGGTAGTAAAAGTTGTCTAAGTGAAGTTTTGTAATAGTGGCCTTCACACATACATTCTTTTGGCCAGGAAAGCTTTCATCAGTAATAGATGAAATATCTATTGGATTTTCAAATGTGTGGGGGGAAAGGTTGGTTTGTGACAATGAAATGTATGGTTCGTCAACCCCTTTCTTGGCATACCATGTTTGTAATGTTGTGGTTTCCAATAAATCTGGATTGATTAAAAGTGTAGTTGAAAAGATAGTATCAAGTGATTTTCCATTCCAAGATACTATACGGCCAGACTTGATCAAAAGAACAGGAGGATTCGGTTCTAGGGACATTTCAAATAGTTGCTTGCCCTCGATTTGACAGTGGCGACCCCAAAATGTAATATCTATGGTACAACTTGATATGTCTATGATTGTAGCAGTACACTTTATTGTCTCAGTGCCATCTCTTTTACGTATGGTTGATGTAGGGGAGATTGATAAAACTATTCCAATGACATCTACAAAGGCATTAATAGGGAACGATTGTAGTGAATCTATGCTCTTAATGTGGAAACTATGCTTGGGTATGGTAGAGTCTATGCATGTGGTAGGAGTTACTATGGAAGAGTCGTGGAGGATTATTTCAAAAGGGTTTGTGGAGCTACTATATTTTGTGTTTGCCACTTTAATACGACCGTTGGAGATCACATAAAGACTACCAGAGTGAATAACATGGTAAAAGTTATCAACAAGTTCATTAAAACAAGTCACATGTATTTAAGATCCTAACATGTCTACAAAATCAAATCCAAAAACTTTCCCATCACGTCCTACATTTTTGAAATTGTGAATAGGGGTTTTTGCTAATGCTCGACCTTGAATGGACCATTGTTTGTGATATGGGGTCAATGTTTTAATGGGAATAATTGGGAAAGGGTTCAATGGGTCTTCAGAACTATTTGATGGAAGGTAGGCAATAGCTTGTAGGAGTGGAGTTGGAGATCCAATGATAGCTGCATTATTTGAAATTATGTCGAAGCTAAGAATTATAATAGCCCTGCAATAAATTGAGATGTTTATTTAGTGAGGAGGTCTATAAGAAGAAACAAGAATACAAAAAAAAAATTGGAAAATGTGGACATACGTGTATTTGTCGAATATCTTGCGAGAATATTCTGTAAGGCAGAGAATAGAACCCGTGACTAAAGCTTCTTCTAGAACAAGACTGTTCATTTGGTCAGGAAGCAATGTTGGATGGGTGTGCATACCATCAGAGAGTTGTAGGCGATATTTGACATTTGTAGAATGAGGTTGTTGAATGGAATGTATTGCTGTAACTTGTAAAGACGGGTCAACAAGAGACATGCCTGCAAGAATGTCTGCTATGGCATTTGCAGTTAATGTTGCCATCATTCAATTCAAACTGAGTGGAAGATGTTGGCCTGTGAATAAGTTGAAATAGGATAATTAGGTTGCGACAAAGAAATTGCGGTCAACATGAAATTGAAATTGAGTGGGAATAACATGTTTGTTTATATAAATTGAAATTTGTTAATTTTTCTTTCTTTCTACAAATTTAGTATTAAAAAAAGAATTCTTCAAAGTAGTATTCAAGTTAAGATTGGTATGTTTGAAAAAAAAAAAGTGTTTGAACAGTTGTTGAAGTTATGCACCAATCTTTCCTATTTTCTAATTATCTTTATAAACAATAATAGTTCATCAAACTTAATGCATCTCATCTAAGCTATTTTTAAAAGACGGAGAGTATATAATGATAACAAACATTTTTTAAAGTATTCCCTGTGATACAACTCATCTAACCTATTATTACACTATTTAGTTCAAAAAATAAAGTTATGAAGTAAACTTTTTAAAATTGTGAGTAAAAAACATCTATTTCTAAAATGAATGAGTGGTTGAAGCTCAAAGAATCATATTACCAAAATAAAAGTTTATTATTAACTTATGTTGATGATTTACACTGATAGACTAGGTAGGTCACATAATACCAAAATAGAAGTTTGTTTTTTCACTTTTTAGTATCTATACTAATAGTTGTAGCGCAAATATATGATTACGATATTTACATTGTGAGAAGCTAAAATAGTCACATTTTTTTTAAGTATGCCTCATATGCATCAATGAAAAAGGAGACAGAGGACTCTTTATCACTTGAATAGTGTCGGTGACAGTATATCTCCTTAAGAAAAGTGAATAGCCCATCTAATTTAGTGTAACTGGCTTGGAATGTTGACATCGTCTCCTGAAGTTTTTCAATATCCAATTCTTCCACAAGAGGTGTTGATTGACATGTAAGTTTGAATTTATGTACAATATCATGACAGCTGGTGGACACAATTGAAGCAAGATTTTGGACATCAGTTGCAAGACAATTTGGTTTATTCACAGAAAAACATGATTCTGCTGGCATGTTTGTGATATCCATTGCCAATAAAGGGTTTTCAGTACTTTTGGTTGTATCTCCAGTAGGTAGTTTAGTGATACCATCACAATTTGTATCTTCGGCCATTTCCTGATAGGAGTACATTTGAAGAATGTATAAGTATCAAATAAATTTGATTCTCCATGTTATTAAACTATAAAAATTAAAATTTCAAATTCTAAATAAGTTTTTAAAATGGAAATAACTATTAAAATGTTCATATGCACTAATTCTGTGGAAGAGGTGTGGAAAGGTAGTAAGGAAAGAAATGGATCTTTTTGTACAAATATATTTGTGTATCACATTAGGGCTATTGGTACGATAGTTAGTGAATGATGTTATATATGCAAGAAGAGATTAGGTTTCATTTTTGCCAATAGAGCATTTTTTTAGTCACATATAAATTTGGTTGCAAAAATAATTTTCTTCATTCCTTTCATCAATACATGAGTTCATAAATTAAGATAATTAATAATTAGGATCACAATCATAATATATAATATAATTGAATCAAATAATTATAAATATTTTATAATTATGTTTAAATTTGAATTAACAATTGATAATTTTGAAACATAAATTTTATAGATAGAACCCTAAAAAATAAATAATTGATATAATATCAATTATGATTATAATTATAATTAAATACTAACTCTAATTTACAACATTAAATCTTATTCAAACCAATTAAGCAAATTCTAATTCATATAATTATGATTTTAGTCTAATCAAAAAAATTCATAATTACAATTATAGCTTAATTTACATTATTAAAATTCTAACAATAAAAAACAATAATAAACTTAATTTAAAATCTAATTCTTAATTATTATTTTGACTTTATATTATTTAATTATATTTATATAATATGAACCTAACATAAAATTTATTATAAATATAATATCAAGTTTAATCTTAAAAAAACTTACATTAAATTAAAGTTGTAAAACTAAAACTGAATGCTAATAAAATTTTATTTAGTTAGTTGTTTACTGTCATTTACTAAAGGCATAGAGAAAGTAGTTAATAATAATAGCCTCATTGTCCCGTATTCAGCAAAAATCATTTTTAAAAACCTATATAGCTGTCTTCTCAACCGTGGATGTGGCACTTAGGTTGTTTGCATGTGGTGAAAGGTGGAGGATGCTAGTATTCTCGGAGAACTCGCTTCTGGAGTTCCAAAACCAAGACATGTTCAAAACATTTCATACATCCGTATTAGAGTTGTTTTAACATTATTAGAAAGCTCCGGATTTGTCTTCCAATCTCCTGCTAATTCACATTCGTTTGCTCTCATTCACTATTTCTTCTTTTCCTCTGTGGTTTAAATCTAATGCCCTCCATTCTTACAGTTTGTAATGGTTTTTTATTCAGATGAGGATACGTAAAGGGTGCAGAAATAAGGTTGAAAATAGCAGGAAGAAGACTTGGAGGCGCAGAAAGCTGGTTCTTCTTTTAAACCCTCTAAAATCCTTCATTTCTTTGTGAAAATCAACATAGTAATGGAAAAAATGCATACCCTAAGTTGTAAAATCTTCTATAGGAGACTGCCGTAGTAATGGAAAAAATTCATACCCTAAGTTGTAAAATCTTCTATAGGAGACTGTCCAAGTTAATAAGCTTTACAGAGGCAACACCTGTGTCGCTATGGTCATGTTTTCAATTGAACATAGTGAATGAAATGTACACATCATTGTTTCAGTTTGACAAAGTTCCAACTGCAACTAGACTTGTGTATTTGCCTGTGTTGGTTATCTCAGTATTTTTTTTGCACATTACCTGTAAATTTATATATATTTTTCTGAATTTTAAAACTCTAGCAATTAACAGTTTTTAATTTAAGAATAAGGTGCACTTTGATTCCTCTGTTACCAGCCTCCTCATTTTTGAATCGAACCCAATACACTTCATACCACTACAAATCAGCATTGTCAATTTCCTGCTGTTTTTTTCCAATAGGCAGGGACTCCAGCTCTAACAGAGCTCTTGTTGGATAAGCAAACATAGATAGTAGTCGCTTTATCCACTAAAAAAAGAATACATGATAGCTACTCATACTTGCACAAAATTCATTTGGCTTAAATGGTTGTGTCTGATATTTCTGTATTATAGTTTTAATACACTTTATTTAATATTAGAATTAACAGATGATAAGAGATAAATGTAGTGTCATTGCAGCCTTCTTGAACTTTGCCTCTTGTTCTTGGTATCCAACAATCTTCATGTAATGTGGACGCCCAGCATCTGCACAACCCATTGACTGATGGTCCGCTCTTCCTATGTCAAGAAAAGCAAAGCTTTTGGAATTCAATATCCAAATCGATAACATTACCAGGGTATGGTATGAGCTTATTGTGCTACCTTATTATAGATCTAACTTGCCTATGCGTTGATGTATCTCATGTGCATGTTTCTGTATTCTGGCTTACGCTTGTTTATGAAATGTAGTGTGAATTAAAAACTGTCTTATTTAATTAATCATATTGTGTTGTAATTTTGTGTAATTTTCCTGGATTTATCCGTATGTAAAAAAATTCTACATGATCTAGGAAAATATTTTACTGAGAAAATATCATGCGAAAGAGACTTAGATTCCGCGCTTCTGTATACCTGGAAATCCAGACTTAATGAATCTATATTTTTAATTTGTCATTTTGAAAAGCAGAGTCAAATGGCATAGGAAATATAGATTTATTTATTTATTTAAATAAGAAATTTGAATACATATATCAGAGTTGCGAATTCTTCTCTCTAGCTTTATAGAGGCAACACTTGTGTCGCTATGGTCATGTTTTCAATTGAACATAGTGAATGAAATGTACACATCATTGTTTCAGTTTGACAAAGTTCCAACTGCAACTAGAGTTGTGTATTTGCCTGTGTTGGTTATCTCAGTATTATTTTTGCACATTACCTGTAAATTTATATATATTTTTCTGAATTTTAAAACTCTAGCAATTAACAGTTTTTAATTTAAGAATAAGGTGCACTTTGATTCCTCTGTTACCAGCCTCCTCATTTTTGAATCGAACCCAATACACCACCCCTATTTTCTATAATTGGGAGATATAGCTGGTTAGATAGGAACGTTCTGCTCAAGGAAGGCCATCTCCTCCCACCCCGTTGGACCCTCCGGATTTGACTCATCTCCAGTAGTCTTTATGCTAACCCATCAAGCAACTCTCCCGGCCGGCACTTCAATCTTTGGATCCTCCCTTCGGTATGGATGGACGTCCTTCACCCACGATTAGTTGCTAAGGAGAGGCGCTAGCGGATGCGAATAAAAGCTGCTTTATTATTAGCCCCCACCCACAGTTGTTTTTTTCTTTCCATCGATCCTCCTTTCTCTTGCTACTTAACTCCCATCCTTTGTTTCCGGATCCATCCTTCCTGCTGTTGATAGACAGTCCCTATACAAATAATGGGCCCGCTGTTGAGAGAATGGAAGAGCTCCGGTTGAGTCTAGTTAGGCTATCATGTATATAATCTGGCTCGGTGGCAATGAAGGACAGAGGGCTATAACTCCCTGATCAGATGCCGAAATTGTCACGCGTCAATCATATTAGTTTATGAAAGACGTGATGATAAAAAAGATTTAGGGTGATAGAAGTAAAGAAGAAAGGCAATGGATGGTAGACGAGTGGCAAGGAGTGGTGAGAAATTAAATAAATCCATGGATAGTTTCATCCTAGGGAAAATTTGCCAAACAGACCTACAAGAATACCTAAGCCAAATTTGTATATAGATTGTTATAATATTATAAGGCCATCCAATCTACATATCTACCACAAAACATAAGCCAAATTTGTGTATAGATTGTTATTTTATTATAAGGCAATCTAATCTACATCTCTACCACAATACATAAGCCAAATTTGTGGATACATTGTTATTTTATTAATTGGCAGTCTGAACTTTCATAAGATGCAAACCATAGAAAAAGACGTAAAATTATACACTGGAGGATGGTATGAAACAAGAAATAAATCCATGGATAGTTTCATGCTAGGGAAAATTTACCAAGTAAAGAGAAGAATGGAATGATCAATGTTCCATATAAGTGTAGGGTTCAAATCAACATTTCATGGTTTAGGGTTTAATCATAGACACTAGAAAACTTTGGTATATGGATGAGGACCCTGGCCCCATTCCCACTACTTCTGGGGATTATATTGCACATGATATTGCTTTACCCTTCCTTATTCATTTACGCCATGGTACACCTTTCCCACATCTCCAGGCAACTGTGGATTTGAGCATCTATAGAGAGGAAAGTAAAAAAAATTTACATCAAATAAGAAAAATAATCTGCATTTATTCATGCATTTATTCACAGAAGCACTAGTACCTAAAATAAAATGAAAATATATGGCGACAACCACAAAAAAGGCTCCTAAGATCCTGACGAGCAATTTACCCTATCATTACAAGCAAGTACGATTAACATTGCCAGCCTATCAAAACCCTAACCACAAATAGCCTATCGTAAGGAATAAACTAGGGTCCAAACCTAAAGAGAAAATTAACCCCAACGTATAATTCAACTGAAATTGTTGCTTAAGTGGAATAAGCTCAAGTAAAATCATCAGGCCTTGTTCATATTTGTCAAATGCCAAAATACCACATCCAACTCATTGAGTGGAGTCCCCTTGAAAAGATGAGACTGGCTTGAACCTTGATTTCATCAAGTGTAACTTGCCTAAAGAGATACTTATTGTGACATCTAAGATTCTGAGCCAAAGGTTTTCCCATAAGGAAAATCTACTAAACCAACCCCAAAAGGTGAAGTTGACGAAAAAAAATGTCATTTATTGTGAATATAAATGTTGTACCATTTAAAAGCTTTGAATATCTTAGTAGCCATGATTGATTTAAAATCTAGATACTGTAAAGTTTAAACCGTCCCTTTCATCCTTATTGTCTGTTGAAATCATCTTAAAGGAAGAAATATACACATTTTAATTTTGTTTTACACAGCACTATTAATATCTCCAAGTTAACCTTTGTGCGAGTGTCCCTATGATTTCACAAATGAACCGTGCCATGCTGTCTTACAAAGCATTTTAAAAAAATAAAAATTGGGTTATAGCTTCAGCTTTTAACTTGTGCTTTATTTATGTGATATGAAATTCCAACGTGGTCCAAGAGGAGTTATCCGTAGCAAGAAGAGCTACCAGTAGCAAACTAGGAAAGGGAGGATATAGAAGCTAAAACGGATTAATTTACAGCAGACCATAAACCCCAAAATTTGAGTTGATTATCCTCCATGTACCCAAAACCCTAAATAAATGGAAAAACTCACTTAAATATAAGTAATCTGAGCATAAAAATTTCAGCAACGTAGAAGGTAAAATACTTGTTTGATGGGAAAATGTAATAATAGCATATAAAGTTTAATAGTCATGGAAAATACCTGTGGCAAAGAAGTAACTTGATGGACGAATGCAAAGCTGAAAACAATACATCCCCAAATCAATTAGTTAGGAAAACAATTTATAGTCAAGAGGAACTGAAGAGGAACTGAATAAATAGGATGAACAAAGAAAACAAAGTATAATACACATACCACTGTTAAAAACTCAGAAATTACAAGTAAAATAAGTGACTGTTAAAATACAGGAACACCCAAATATTTGTAGCACTCCCAGGTCGGTTAAGCATTCCTATTAAATGCAAACCAAACATCGTCCTAAGTTACATCTGTTTTCTTTAAATGAACAACAACCTGAATAAAATATCTCTGCGATCCCAATGAAGAGAGGAAAAACAAATATCTTGTTGATTAAAAAGTAATCAAAAAGTAAGATTTTGTTAGTTAAAATGTTAATTATTTTAATTAATCCAGCATGACTTTTTTCTTACACTTAGGGTAAAATGGGATCTCTTGAGGTTTCTAAACTTATATACATGCTCGCTAACAATCCTAATTATATTCATATGTAAAAAGAAAATAAATCTATGAATAAAATCATTTTATTATTCTAGTTTAACAGATATTTATTATTTTTTCTATAGATATTTCACCTCTTTCTTAATGCTTCATTTTTAAAAATCCTAATTATATTCATATTTAAAAAGACTATACTAAACTCTTTATAACTTGCAAAAAGAATATTATTCTAGTTTAACAAATATTTATTATTTTTTCTATAGATATTTCACCTCTTACCTAATGCTTCATATCCAAATAAATCATCCCTAATCTTAATTACTAAACTCTTTATAACTTGCAAAAAGAGTATTATTCTAGTTTAACAAATATTTATTATTTTTTCTATAGATATTTCACCTCTTACTTAATGCTTCATATCCATTTTATTAATATTAATATTATTAAAAATTAATAAGCGTTACACTAATAATCCTAATAATATTCATATTTAAAAAGAAAAGAAATCTACGAGTAAAATCATTTTATTTGAAGGTTCAAACTAATTTTCATTAATCAATGATAATCTTTTTATATGAATTTTTTAATTATTTCTTATCTTAAACATCTGTATATAAATGAGAACTGCATACTTGCATCACATTCATTTTTACTCAGGTCAAATTAAAATGTTGATATTGACCTTTTATTTAATTAAGATTATGGTTAAAATATTTTAACTTTTATCCTAAATTATATTTTAATTTTTATCTTAAACGATATGTTAACCATTATTAAACTCCTATTTGGGTAAATTATACTTTAACCCTAAGCTTGAATGATATTTCAACCCTAATGTTAATCGTATTGCTACTTTAATCTTAAATGCTATTTTATCTATAATTAAACCTATTTTTATTGTTATATTTATATTATACACCTTTAAATCATTTGAGATTCATTTGATAAAATATATTAAAAAATCAAAAAAATATAATTTAAATAAAATATATTAAAAAATTACTAATAATATAATCAAAATTTATAAAGTAACATTTTAAAAAAATTCTATCAAGCATAATAAAAAAATAAAAATTTACAGGGTTTTCACCAACGCCAAACTCCTCTCCTGTTCGGTAAACTGCATCAGAAAACAAGTCTGGGAAACCTGTATCAGGGAAATGCAATGTTGGTGGATTCTAGTAGCCACTCACAAATAATCTATTAATGATGAAAAATATCATTGATTTGATTGCATTAAAGTTTTCAGATTTGATTTACCCTTTCAAAAGATTTGCCCATCAATGCGTACATTGCTGCTTACGTTCATGCTTTATCTGTCACCGCCATTGATCACCACCCAGCTTGTGGACAGGCAGAAGCCGCTAGAGCACGGACTGACACTATATACGGAGGCATAGAAATCAAACATAGTGGGGCATAGGCTAAGCAGTGCGGTTTAAAGGGCTGCATAGCCAGTGCCGATGAGTCCTTTCACGCAGCCATCGTACGGAGATGACGAAATAGGGAAAAAACCAATCAACGGTGGAAACTTTTCCAATGGTCTTGCATTCGTTTTGGCTAACTTTCAGCCATAGATTTTAAAGATTGTGTTGGTCATCTCAAATAGGGAACGCCTTCGGCGTAATAAAATACCATTTTGTCTTATATTATAATCATTTGTCGTGCTTTTTTTTTTTTTGGAGAATACGTATTATGCTGTTCAGCCGCCTCAGAATGCTACATCATACGAAGGCACTTATACGGTTAAGCCTTGTGAGAGGAAATACATCACACAAAGACAAGACATTTCTTTCTCGGCTTCTTTGGATAGCAAAGAAAAATGGCTGCGCATGCAGTACTTGTCCCATTTCCAGGGCGAGGCCACATCAATCCCATGATGCATCTCGCCAGAAAGCTTGCTTCTCATGAAATCTCTGTTACTTTCGTGCTCACTGAGTATTGGCACAAAATCATCACAGAGGCCGAGGACGATGATTTCTCCCATGCCCAAAAGCTTGGCCTCGACATTCAGGCCGCCCTCATTACAGACTGCATGGTGGCTGGTAACATGGCGGACTTTTTTCTGTCGCTTTCCAACATGGAAACTCATGTCAGCGAGCTTCTAACAAACCTCAAAAGCTCGGGAACCACCCCGTCCTGCATAGTGTATGACACTTTCCTCAGATGGGCGGTGCCCCTGGCGAAAAGACACGCTCTACTCTCTGTAGCACTGTGGCCAACGTCCGTCACGAATTTCTCCATCATGTACCATTCGGACTTGGGTAAGGCAAAAACAAAGAAGCCTTAGTAGTTAAATTATTTTGGGGTTTGACAGAGGAAAACACAGAACTGATCATTTTTTATTTGTTGTTGCAGTTGGGTTGCAAGACTGCATAGATTATATTCCCGGTGTGCCCTCGTTAAAACCGGCAGATCTTCCAAGCTCGATTCTATCTCCTTCTCCTGTCAGCAACGAGATTTTGCAGAGTATTATAGATGCAAGAGACGCAGATTGGGTTGTTGGGAATTCTTTCTACGCCTTGGAATGTAAAGCAATCGATGCCCTGCTTCACAAAACCACTGTGCAGAGTGTGGGCCCCTTCAACATACCCTCTGCCCACTGGGGAGATGGGAAGGGCGTTTCACAATGCAGAGAATGGCTGGATTCGAAACCGGCACGGTCGGTCATATACGTTTCCTTCGGTAGCTTTGTTCAGGTGCCAAGAGCTCAGATAAGGGAAATAGCAATGGGTTTTATGCAGAGCGGCTATTGTTTTGTGTGGGCACTTCGGCCAGATATAGAGGCGTCTCATGTCTGGGAAATGTTGCCGGCTGGATATTTGGAGCAGTGCAAAGAGCAGGGCTTAGTTGCGCCCTAGTTTAGGCAAGGGGAGATTCTTTCACATCCTTCGGTAGGAGGGTTTTTCAGCCACTGTGGATGGAACTCCATTATGGAGGGCGTTTCAGAGGGTATTCCCATACTGGGATTTCCTATTGGGATGGATCAGTTTACAAATTGTAAGTTTCTTGTGGACGAATGGAAGTTCGGCTTGAGAGGGAGGAGTAGAGAGGATGAAAATAGGATTATAGAAGCAGAAGAGATTTCCAGAAAGGTGAAAGTGTCGATGGAAGGGGAGGAGAGCGTTCGATTGAGAGGAGTCGTTGAGAGATTTAGAGAGCTTGCCAAAGAGGAAGTCACCCACGGACTGTCTGCAACTAATCTGAAACTACTGGCCGACAAGTTGAAAGAGTTCAAATGTCCAAGTAAGGAATAGCAGTAGATTAAGCCGTTTGAGATTTTAAGCAATTTGCCTTCTCCAATCTACCCACTATTTTCCTTTTTTATTACAGTTAGTAGCGAAGCGAAACAATCAATCGATATCTAATGCCAACGAATCTTCTAGCTTTCAAAATGTGTGGTGCAATGCCTTACCTTATTTTAATTATGATCAGTATTTGTACCATATATATCTTTTATTCTAAAATAACTTCTATTTTTAGTTTATTTACACTAAAATTTACATAGAATTGTTAATTTGCATAATCATTTGATAAATTTTTACATTTTTTATTTAATATATAAATTTTATCTTAAATATACAAATTGATATTTGTATGTTCTTTTAAATTAAAAGCAAATAAATTTGTTTATACAATACTTTTCAAATGATACAAGATTACACAACCCTTTTGAAAACTCTTACATAAAGAAGTAAAAAATATTTTAGATGCATTCTTTTCCATCCCTATACAATCCTAAAAATTCAAATTTTATGCTAAATCATATATATAATTTAATTAATTTGAATTAATGTATATATTTATTTGCACTTGTGAATCTTAAAATGATATGTTATTCTAAGGAAAGAAAGTGTGATTGAATAGAAGTTTGTGTAAATTTAAAACTTGCACTAACAAATTATTTGGACAAAGTATGGACATCAATTATAAATAATTAAGATGGAACTTACCATTCAGAGGAGTAGTTGTGGTGAAAAAAGAAGGCACAAGACAAAACAAATTTCTTCAAATAGGCATAAAATAGATTTGGTGGAAAGGCTTTCAAAAAATTCTATCAAATACAATTAGCATATGTAAAGCCCTAATTCATAGGCTCGTCCATCATGCTGCTAGCAAGACAAGCTCATGAACAATGAAAAGAATTTGAGCAAAATATATATCACACCAAAAAATGGCTCATATTTTTGATGATGTTTTCACATAAATTATTAAAAGTGAGGCAAAGATGGGTTAAATAAGAAAAACATTCAAAGATGAGTACAATTTTTGTGATGAAAAAGAGAAGGAAAGTTGTCATAATTATAGGATAAATAATGATAAGGATTTACAAAACCATGAATAGATATCTCTAGAAAACATTTTTTTTTTAATATTATATTTTTTTCATATATACAAAATTATAAATAAATTATAATTAATTCTATTAAATTTAATTTAACTAATAGTAATATATTGCTAACATTGATAATTACTAGCATGCTTATATTTTAAAAATCAATATAAAAGTTGTTCAGAGATATCAATTTGAAAATTGCCTACAAATTCAAGACCAATTCTAATATACATAAACCAAAATTGAACACACATGTTTTTGGTGTTGATGTTGATTGTCTGAACCCCATGACAATCCTACATCAACAAAAACCAAAATTTTCATATATTCTAAATTAGAGAATACATGCAGAATTGTATTTTGATAAAATTGTACCTCCCATATCTCTACCACGAATCACTCTCAGCTTGACCCATTCTCAATCTTAGAGGTTTCATATTTTCCTAATCTTTGTTGTTAACTAATCTTAGATGTTGAGGGTTGAAGTTCAAGCATATAGCATAATTGGTACGAAAATAAAATTGTATATCAAAACCTATGATCCTAATGGGGTGATGTAGTATAACATATTAATGATCAGAGTTTGGGGTTGCCATACAAAAGGTTTGTAACCTAGCGTTTGTATTGGGTAGTTCTGGTTTGGATTAAAGGTATGATGGTAAGAAATGTTTCTAGCAAAAGTGAAAAAAAGAGTTAGGGTTAAAAGAAAGGGATGCTAGTACTAAAGGGAAAGCTTGATATTGGAGCCACATGAATAAGGAGAAAGGTGGAGTTGGGAGGAAAGGAATGTTGGGATGATAAATTTTGATGTTTTGATAGGAATGATAGGATGGAAAACTATGAAACTTTAAAAACTTGCACACACAAAATTGAACATATCTACATGCATAGAAATTTTTTAACCCAATTTCCACATGTAGAATGAAGAGGGAGAACATATATGCAAATCTTGACCAAAGAAGGTCTCACAAAAATGGGTAATAGGCCTTTGGTCCACAAATATAAATTAATAAAAAATTGGACATTGCATGTCTATCAATCCTAAATATAACTTTCCCTCAAATAATAAACTTAAATGTCAAAGATATTAAATTTCCATAGTTCATGATGAATATTAAGCTAAGATTTTGGATTCAGCTTTGTATATTTTGTTTGCATCAACATTTCAGATCACACTTCATCTCGATGATGGATCATGGAGTGTGATCTGAAACATTGATGCAAACAAAATATACCCAGTTGAATCCATTAACTTAGCTTAAAATTTAAATGTTTCAAAATTCTTGATTATTCCCATGTGGTAGCGTTTGTACAAGTAGGATCCTCTAATGAACAAGATATTATGTGATAGCTCCATCTCTTGAATTTTTTACCCTTAGGAAAATTATAGCATCTGTAAATCATGTGAGTAGCAATTATCAAGTAAATACATTGAAATGGTATACAAAAAAGAGGCCAAATGGACAATTCTATCAATAAGATGCTCGTGTTATATAGAAAATCACATAACACAAATACTTTTAATGGCTTACAAAAATGTGACCATGTTGTGTGGCTTACAAAATATGAAATATGTTTTGTAACCATAAAACATGTGAGTGTTTTATAGTTGTGAAAAGTAAAAAATTCATTCCTCAAACCTTTTGCATAATATTTCTTCTTATATATCGATGATTATCACTTTTAAACATTCATTTCATCCATTATTATAAGAATATCCCTAATCTATCATATACAAATTTGACTTTTTATGATACTTCAACAAAGACTAAGGTTTTGATGATTATTTCTCATATTTTGAAGGATTTGCATTACAAATGGATTTTGATTTATAATTAGGTCTTTCAAACAACTTAATCTCATATTAGAATTCTTGATTTCATAATATTAAATCACTAAATGTTCTATAGTGATAACGGTGGTATTATTGGTCGCAATCATTAGTTTAGGGGTATTTGCATTGAATGCATAATGAAATACTTCCCGTAAAGCTGCATCAGATCGAGCTCCATTAGAGAGATCAATTGTAAGCTTAGACGCCTCTAGCTTACACATCCTGTAAATGAATGGCTGGATTCCAAACCGGTGCGGTCGGTTATCTCTGTTTCCTTCGGCAGCTTCATGAACATGGAAAGATCT
Organism: Cryptomeria japonica; assembly: GCF_030272615.1. Taxonomy (NCBI): domain Eukaryota; kingdom Viridiplantae; phylum Streptophyta; class Pinopsida; order Cupressales; family Cupressaceae; genus Cryptomeria; species Cryptomeria japonica. The sequence continues at coordinate 216,624,687 of NC_081408.1, read as the reverse complement.
AGGGTAAGGGAAATAGCAGACGGTCTCATGAAGAGCGGGTGCTATTTTCTGTGGGCGCTTCGTCCAGATAAAGAGGCGGATGATGTCTCGGAGATGTTGCCGATTGGAGATTTGAAGGAATGTGAAGGGCGGGGGGTAGTTGCGCCCTTGTTTAGGCTGGTGGAGGCTCTGAAACATCCTGTCGTGGGAGGTTTTTTGAGCCACCGCGGGTGGAATGCCGTCATGGAAAGTGTCTCAGCGGGTGTTCCCATGTTGGGATTTCCCCTTGTAGCGGACCAGGTTTTCAATTGCAGATTCATGGTGGAGGAATGGAAGTTTGGGTTAGGCCTCAAAAATACAGAGGATGGGAAAAGGATTATAAGCCCTGAGGAAATAGAGAGCAAGGTGAAAATGTTGATGGAAGGGGAGGAGGGTGTGAGAGTAAGAAGAACAGCAGAGAGATTTAGGGCTATGGCAGAGGAGGAAGGTCTGCAACTAATTTTGAAGTGCTGGTGAATAGGCTGAAAGTAATTTGATAAATCGAATTCCAATAGTATTTTATGCCTCACTTTTAGGCATATTTGTCAAATATTTTTTAGTGAACATGATATCTGCGTGAGTTTTATAGAGCCCTGATCGATTGTTTTGACTTAAATTATACACTGGATTATGACTCTCTTTTTTCTCTTTCTCTCTGGTGTGGGCGGCTTTGCACAGTTGTGTATTCATCAAATTCTTCTTGTTTTAGTGGGTACTTGTAGCTATAGTTCCAGCTGCTATTATTGGAATCTCTGTTATTTTCGGCTTTAAATTCAATCTAAATTTAATTGGATCAGTAATTTACTATCTCCTTATTCTTTTTCAGACAAATTAGATGACGACCCCATACAACCTTTGATCGCCTCCGTATCCGTATCCGTCAAGGCCAATCTGCTTCAAAGCACAACGATCCAGACATGAAGGACTCTAAAATGATTTCTGTATTATGAAAAATGTAATAGTCAGCATTCCAAGCCAAAATTCCTTTCAAATTCCATACAGATCCAAGTGAACCTTCTAAATCAGCTTTTTAATTGTAATATTTTATCAGCTTCCAGCAAATTTCTAGCTAAAATGTCTGAAATTTTATTTTTTTTAAATCAAAAACAGGGGAATAAAGGATAACTGTTTACAGCCATCACAGACAGAGATGAGAGACTTTAACTTGGCCATTGTCTTGCTTATGATCTCAATATCTGTGTCTATTAACTACCAAAGATGGTACCTAAAATGATAATCTAACTTTATCACATCAAACACTAACTAAAGTTGAATGTTCTCCTCTGGCATTCGTAGTTGATTCTCTAAGTAAATGGAGGATTTTTTTCTTTATTCGGAGGGTTTAATATTAAATAGATAGGCTAAAACCATTTGACTGAGTCAAGGATTGGTATCCATTTCATCAAAGTGGGTTCATCCCTAATGATATTGGGATATTGCACTTAGTAAGACTTGATTTCTAGTGAACTCATTTCAAACCATTCGACTCCACCAACAAACCAAGTGTCTATTGATAGAAAGGATTAATTTTCATTCTACTTCATTTACAAGTAGAGCAAAGTTTTTAATTAGAATACAAGAAATTAAATTTTGTAACCTTTGCCAACATCTTCCCTACGCATGCTAAAATGGACATTTTTTGAATGGGGTGTAAACGTCCATAAAAACTTAATGGAAGGGAGATTTTTGTTAGATATTGTAGTTGGAGATGTTTTGATAGACATTATGTGAAATATGGAAGCATAGATAAGGTCGTGTTTGACAAAATGGCTCAAAGAAATGCGGTTTCATAATTTTATGATTCTAGAACATGTATAATTTTTTTTGAAAACAACATTACAATATATTAACCAAATACAATTGATAGATGTCAACCCAAATTTACAAATTTTACTATCATCTTATTTGCTTGTACAAACATGGGAGTTCTAGAATAGAAACCTATCAAAATAGATGTTATAGCTACAACTACTCTAGTATATATTTATGCAAAATGTGGAAGCATAGAGATTAAATGTGAATTGTTTAAATGAATGCCTCAAAAAGATCTTAGCTCTTTGTTTTTGGCTCTGAAATCTCATAAAAGGAATTATAAATATTTAATAAAATTTGTTGTAATGAGAATTCATTATATAATGAAAAATTTGTAGGGTTATCGAGAAAAAAAGAATATACTAGATGAAAACTTGAGTATGATGGTAGATTTAACATAACAATAATTACTAAGAATAAGATAGTCAAAGAAAAAAATTGGAGCATACTTTAAAGACAATCATGGAGATGTTGTTAAAGATGATGCCAAAATTTGTTGTTATAGAAGTCTAGGCCTAGCCTAGACTGTGAGTGGCAATCTATATATCTTTCACTTTAAATAAAAAATTTACTCCATGCATAATCAAAGTATAAGATCTTAAAATCCAATATGGAAGGGTAGTTTCAAATGCGTTGACCAATGGCACCTAAATCTTGATTTAAAAATTTTGGTCGGCAAATATTAAGAGAAATTCACAAACTAAAAATAGTATATTCCTTCCACCTTTCATAAATTCATTGTGATCCATTCAACACCATCATTGCTATATTTTGGGTTGTTTAACTCTATTAAAAGATGTCTTATTATGTGTCTAGTCAACAAGTTTAACTTCTATAACTATCTTATATATTTTTATATTTTAATATGGGAAGCTTGACTTGTAGATGTCAAAACTTTGGATTGAGAATTTTTATTGAGCACTTTCTTACATAATTGAACTCAAAATGGTCTATATCCCCATGATTAAGGAACTGCTCATGATATAGCTAAAAAAATACTACCCAAAACAACCTCTTTCTCGAAAAATAAGTTTTTCTATTCTATAGCCCAAAATTGTAAGTCTTATGTTCTTTACGTTAGGCTCAAAGTTTGGAGAATTTTATTAGTATAACCAATTTTCATGTTAGGTGTCAAGCGCAATAAATATGTTCAAAGACTGAAAGACATCAAACAATCTTTGTAGGATAATGTTTGTAGATTGAGTTTTCCTTTTAATGTATACAATTGAAATGTTTAACTAATATTTGTTGCTTTAATATTCTATTATGACAAGATTCTTGATAGATGTGAGGGTGTGAAATGAATAGAAATAATTTTCCTTCAAAAAATTTAATATGTAACATCAAATCACACGAACATATATTTAATCAACTAAAAAATTAACAATTTATATCATAATTTCAAATTTTGAAAAGTAGTGGAAGTACGTATCATTTTATATTTGAGTGAGTTGTAAAGTGAAACATACATTCTTTTTCAATAGAAAATGAAAACAAAAGGCCTTTCCTTCAACGAGTTAAAATTTTAAAAACAAAGCATGCAAAGTAGCTGCAATAACACGTCATAGAATATTTGTTTAAAACAAAATTTCAGCACCTCTTTCCCTCATCGGTCTTATCATGGTCGATCCACTCGACATTTGATAAATACAAGTTTGACTTATATTATATTCAGTTTTGGCGTTTTCACAAGAAATTCAGGTGCGCATAAAACTATAGTAGGGGAAAGGACCCAGTAGTCGTGCACCCTAACTTCACGCTTCTCAAAATCCTACTTGGAAATTTCGAATCACTCCGATTTTTTTACAGCAGCTTACTTGGCAAGTCCCCTGCTTATAACTAAGGTTTCAGGGCCACATCATCAAATATGATGCCACATCAGCATGCTTTTTGCCAAGGTGTCCAAAACAGCCCCCAAAAAAAGTGAGACCAATAGGCGTGCATTAGAGACCCCAATAGTTGTGCAGCCGATGTGGCATCACCTGATTGGTTACTTTTTACAATATTAGTACATTTCTTAACAACTATTGGTACATTTCCTAACAACTGTTGGTACATTTCCTAACAAAAATTGATATTTTTTGTTTCAAACAATAGGTTTTATTTGTTCAATTTTTGGATCAAAAGGTATCAACAACCCTCACAACAATTGGAACATGCTCAACTACTGGGTCCTTTCCCCTATATCCGTTTGTTATTTGCAAAAGTTGCCGTTGCGATTCACTAGGTGTAAAGTTCAAAAGTAAAATAAAAGTCAAACTAGCTTCCTCGGACCACATACAAGTCTGAAATTCCACTTCTTTACACACCACTTTCTCCTAACAGTTTCAGATCTAAAATATCCAACCCGAAATAATGGCAGCTCATGCGGTGGTTGTTCCATTCCCCGGGCGAGGCCATGTAAATCCAATGATGCACCTCGCCAGAAAGCTTGCCTCTCAAGGAATCTCCGTTACATTTGTGCTGACTGAGTTATGGCACAAAATCATTACCCAGAAGGATATTGAGAATCCTTTCAGCCAAGCACCAAACCTCTAGGCCGCCCTCATTCCAGACTGCGTGGTGGATGAGTCACAAAGGTGGGCTGACATGGTGGCCTTTCTTCACTCTCTTTCTGACATGGAAGCACATGTGGCTCAACTCCTAACTAATCTCAATCTGTCGGGAACACCCGCGACATGTATCGTGGCCGATGTATTCCTCAGGTGGGCGGTTCCTTTTGCTAAAAGACGCGCTCTCCAGTCTGTCTCGCTGTGTCCAATGTCTGTCACAAGTTTTTCCGTCTTTTATCATTTAGACTTGGTTATGTGAGAAAGAAAAACTAGAACTAATGATTACAGTTTGGCAATTGCAAGCTTGGTGGGAAGAGAAATTTAATTGTTTGGTTTTTGTGGTTGCAGGGTTAGACGGGTGGAAAGATTATATTGCCGGGTCGCCTCCGTTACAACCGACGGACATTCCGGTACATCTAATCCCTCCGTCTCCTTTGGGCAATGAAATAGTAGAGTGTATTGCGAATGTGAGGACAGCAGATTGGATTGTGGCGAATTCGTTTTACGCCTTGGATTGCAAAGCAGTTGAGACACTGCGCCACAAGAAACCCGTACACTGTGTGGGTTCTGTAAACATGGGTTCCTCTTCGCATCTCGACACGGAGTGCAGTGAATGGCTGGATTCCAAACCGGCCCGGTCGGTCATCTATGTTTCCCTCGGCAGTGTCCATAATGCGGCTAGAGCCCAGGTAAGGGAAATGGCAGACGGTCACATGAAGAGTGGGTGGTATTTTCTCTGGGCTCTTCGTCCAGATAACGAGGCGAATCATTTCTCGGACATGTTACCCCCTAGATTTATAGACGAATGTGAAGGGCGGGGCTTAATCGCAGCCTGGTTTAGGCAGGCGGAGGTTCTGAGACATCTTGCAGTGGGAGGGTTTTTGAGCCACTGCGGGTGGAATGCGGTCATAGAAAGTGTGTCAGCGGGTGTTCCCATGTTGGGGTTTCCTCTTGCAGGGGACCAATTTTCCAATTGCAGACTCATGGTGGAGGAATGGAAATTTGGGCTAGGACTGAAAAATGCACAGGATGGGAAAAGGGTTATAAGCGCTGCAGAAATAGAGAGCAAGGTGAAAATGTTGATGGAAGGGGAGGAGGGTGTGGGCGCACGAAGAGCAGCAGAAAGATTTAGGTGTGCGGCGGAGGAGGAAGTGAGTAGAGGACGTGGTCTGCCACTAATTTGAAGTGTTGGTTAATAGATTGAAGCTAATCTGATAAATTGCCGCCTTATCAAATGCTTTTACTTGACATGATAGCTGCAGGATTATAGAGTTCGGATGGATCTTTTTGTCTGAATTTACAACTCGATTACGACTCACCCTGTGGACTACTTTATGCACAATTGTATAGGGTCTCTTTCAATATATTAAAAAAAAACCAATTGTATAGGGTCTTGAATACTTGTCGTTTTAGTGGCTGGTAAAAAGCGATAGCCCAAGCTGCTATTGATGCTATCTCGGTTGATGCATTATGTGACTATTGTACATGGTAAATAAATTTTCTTTCCGTTTTACTAAATTTCTTATAAATATTTTTGGGATCTGGAAAATAATTCATTATAATGATTAGTATTATGGTTTTTTCTTTTTATTGATTTTTGCATTATGTATCTTTCATATATGATTACTTTAGAAGGACATAGATGTATTATCTTAGAATTAAACTTGAATTATTTAATCATATTGGAGAGTTTTAGATTCTTATAAAAAATAAACTTGTAGGAAGATAAGGGTTTTAAGAACTAACAATTGAGATGAATTTATTTTTAGCAAATTTTTATAGTTTATATAAGGAATAGGGATATAGATATTTATAATAAAACATCATATACTCCTTAGTAGAATGGAGTTCTAGAGAGAATGAGAAAGATGTTTATGGAAATGAAAAGGAGTATGGAATAGATGTTCTAGGAAGATTTGGTTAGTTTCACTTGTTAACTAATTAATGTGTTTCCCACTGTGATTCTTGCCAGAAAGACTCCTTCAGAGGCTTTACTATGAAAAAAATCTTCATTGAAACATCTTGACTTTTTGTGAGGCATTTGCTCATGTGCCTAAGAAGAGGTGGTCATAACTACAAAAACAAGGTAGTTAAGTGCATATTCATCTATTATGGTGCTGGTGTGAAAGGCTACAAACTTTTGAATCACGTGGTTAAGAGAGTTATATACAATATAAATGTTATCTTAAAGAGACTAATCTTTCTTGTATATCTTTGTATATCAATGAGGATAAGAATAATTACATGGTTCAACTAACCCCAAAGAACAAGAAAGTCGAACAATAATCTCGTAAAGGACTTGAAGAGGTGGAGATATCAAATATTTTAGATACTTTCAAAGCTGAGGTAGAACCTCCACTTCATCTTTTGAGGAGGTCCATTCAACATAGACAATAACTAAATAGGTATGAACCTCAAAATTCAAGATTTTTCTTTTCTTTGATTGTGCATGTGAATGATTCTAGAATTGTGAACATCGAGGCATTGGGTATGGATGACTATGAGTCTTCGAGAGTAGAAATGAATGAGAAGATGGTTATAGTAAACAATGTTAGCCTATGTTTCATGCTCATAAACCTACCCTTTGTAAATGATTGTTTAGAAGGAAGATTGGTTTTAGATGGCAATGTTGAGAAGAATAAATTGTCATGCCTAGACTTTTGGGCAAAAACGCAACAATTTTTTTGTTTTAAAACAACATAAAATACTAAATATTCTATGTTGAAGGAGGGATAAATAAGTTTTGTCTTAACTAAAGGTTAATTCAGGAATTAAAAGAATGGTTTCCTAAAACTGATTTGATTAACTCAGCCATTCTAGCGTTAACATTTGGAGTAGACTAATTATACCCCAAAAAGGGTCATCGCAACTTAGTTTATTAATTTAATTTATTTAATTAATTTCCCCTAATTAAATTCTCTAATAATTAATCAAGAGATATCAATTATCTCAAATAGTATTTATATAATCTAGGACTAAATAGCATCACGTTAACATATATTTTAATAAATATAGGAATAATTAAATGAGCAAGTGCAAATAATGCTTTTAGAATTGACTAATAAAGTTAACCAAAACAAATATAATAGTTGTCTAATAATCCATCTCACATTAAAGTCGAATTTAACCCCCCTAGAGATATTAAATATATCAAATATTTAATATTCGGCCAATATTGACCTTATAGATTAAAATTAAACATTTTACTTATATATCATCCATTATTAAAGTTTATAAAAGTAATTTGTCTTATATATATATATAGGAGAACTAAGTTTTTCTAATAATTAACTAAATTTACAAATGGGTTACCTATTTCAAATTTGAAAAGGTTTCCCCCCTCTTTTAAAATTTTATAATTATTTTCTTTTTGAACCCTAACTAGGGTTGGTTTTATTTTATAACTAACATCATTCCTTCAATTTCTAATTTCTAACCCTAACCCGAAATAGGGTTAGGGCTTCTTATTCTAACATGCTTTTATTTTTGTTGAATGTGTGTGTGCAGCTGGCGACCATGGCAACTGTGCAAAGGAGAGGCCTAAGTGTTTACAGGGGGGGTGGTGTTGCGCAGGGTGGAAGGGGGTTTACGATGGCCCCTTTTTTTTATTTGCAAGAATATATACTCAAGTAGAATACATCTTTATTGCATGGAAAAACTAGTCAAATAATTACATTTAATGCATCATGGTTCCCTTCACTAAATAGGAAGATAACTAAATCAAGCCTCTCATTTCTTCTAAATGAGGGCTTGCCAAATACATTTGTTTTCTTGCAGCTATTGTAGACGCATAAAAATGACCATATTCCTAAATGAATATTTTATGTTCATTTCCCTATTTGATTAAATCCAATTTAATTAAATTATCCACATTCTTCTATTTTATTAAGTAAATTGCTCGATTTATTTAAATAAAATTCACTATACCATTTAATGAATAAATCATTTTATTCAATTAAATCCCCCTAGCCACTTTTAATTAAAATCAAATTTAATTAAAAGGTTATCCTAAATTGAATAAATCAAATTTATTTAATTGCAAACAAATTGAATGAAAATCAAATAATTCAATTAAATCCTATTATCCCCCCATCCACTTGCAAAATCCCAAACCCCTTCCTAATCCCTTCTAGAATCTTCTAATCGATTCTAATTAACCTAACCCTCCTCTAAACTTTGTCACATCCCTAAGCAAAGGGAGGTCACTTCTCAAAATGGCCCAAAGTCTTGGATAACCATTGAAGGTTTTCAACCTTCAACCACCAAAAACCCCAAAGTCTTTGAAAACCATTGAAGGCTTCCAACCTTCAACCACTTAATCCCCAAAGTCTCCAATAACCATTAATGGTTATTTCAAACCCTCCCACATGGTTAAAACATTTGTTTTGACTCAACCTCTATCCAACCCAAGGGTCTCATCAGGTCATTAATGCTTTGACCATGATTATCTCTTAATCATTTGCACAAAGGTTTATCCTTGGATTAGATCCTAATTCATTGGGTAAACCTAACTTAGACTTGACCCTTAGCCTTTAGATAACCATGAGGTCTCCTCAGGCCTTTAATGCCTCCAACCTCTTCTCTCAACCCAATCCTATGTTGACACTTGTCACCATGTCATTGGTGCCAATTGTGCACATGGATCCCCAACTTTCAAACCTGGCCCTTGATTAAACCTTTGAATCTTGACCATCCATTGCCCTGTTTGTGCTATAAATAGAGCTCTCATTCCTCCATTTTTAACAATCATCTTTCAAAATTGAAGCATCATACTTATGCTCAAATACTTTCAAGCTTTTTCATCATCTTTATACTCATCATTTAGCCTCTTTTAGATCAGAATTAATCATGAACATGCATGCTAAAGTAGTTTATTTATCATTTTAGCTCAATCATAGATTAAATATAGTATGCTAGGATAGTATTCATACTAACCTTGTCATCTTATCATTTAGTTTGTTGCATTTCTAGCATCTCATCTAGCTTATAACACATCTCATATTAAAAACAGTTAAAATCTCTCTCGTTCTCATATTTGCCATCCCTAAACCATTTTTCTCAGTAATCTGAGAGCAAAAACGTTGGTTTGAGGGACATTGTGAGATAGAGAACCATGGGACCCTCCTTGGGAAGCTGAGTAATACTTCATTACTCCATAGCTTGCATCAAGAAGTCCTGTGTGTGTGTGTGGATTGATATTTATCATAATTTTTCACATATTTAGTTTTATTAATCCATTTTTCCCACATACATTTCTGGCGCCCACCGTGGGGCCCGAACCCCAATAAACTATCATTTTTTGAATTTGAAGACTTTTGCAGATACGCGGGAAACTAGAATTGGCGCGTCTAAGAAACATTTTAGCGCATCCGCCTAACAGTTTAGCGCTTCTAGCCTACTGTTTAGTGCGTGGGCTTCCTGTCTTAGCGCGTTCAAACTGTTCCTTAGCGCATAACACTATTGACAAATTTTCCTGTAGGTGTCGACACCGGCGAAACACAGATCAGCGCGTCTACCTGACAGATTAGCGCATGGACCCAAAGTTTTAGCGCTTCACCTCCATATTCTAGCGCGTGTCAACAGACAGTTAGCGCATTGAAATTCAAAATTTCCCGACAACAGACCGCGGAAAAAACCAAAACACAGATCAGCGTGTCCACCTGACAGATTAGCGCATCGGCCCAAAATATTAGCGCTTAGACTCCATCTTCCAGCGCATTTCAACAGACAGTTAGCGTATTGAAATTCAAAATTTCTCGAATAACAGACCGCGGGAAAACCAAACCATAAATTAGCGCGTCTGAACCACGGAGTAGCGCATGCAGTAAACAGAATAGCGCACGGAAACGGAACAGTAGCGCATTTACCGAGTATTATAGCGCGTACAGTTTGTTCTGTAGTGCATCGCAAATAAAACAAACAAAAATATTTTGTAACCGAATAAAAAAAATTTTAGACTTGTGGAAGTCCCCCGAAACAAACTAACAAATTTCTTTTTCTGTCTATTTGCAGGATTTTTAACAAGTTTCTTGCAGGAAAAGCGAGGAGATTTGTTTTTACAAGCAAAACATTTTTTTTCTTTTGTTGACCTCGAAAATCGAAATTTGTTTTGTTGACGATCTATTTTCCATAGATTAGATAATTATTGCTATAAAGGGTTAAAAAGAACACCATGTTTGTTGGAGCAACATCTCCAATTAGAAGTTAGCAAATTATTGTCTTGAAAGTTAAAACGAACAAACTTATTTGCCGTGTATCGAAAGTGGAAGGTATATGCTCTCCCCTTAACTGGGTGACCAAAAAGCCACACCACTCTTATGCTTTCAGTATTTCAAGCAATAAATCCTTTAGCAGGCCTGCCTTCCCGAGGAGTTGTACTCAACTCTTAAAGCCATTCATGGCCGGTGTGAAGGGAACGACCTAAGTGGGGAACGACTTTGACGCCAAGAATTCCAACCCACTATAATCAAATGTGGAAAGTGACGAAAGTCCTTTTCAACGGTTGCGCGCAGCGATTAACCTTCCCCCAGTATCCTTGAGATACGTAAAGCCTTTGTTCTAAAGGTTGGGAAGCCTCCTGAGGGAGTTTATCACTGACGGCCGAACGGGAAGCCTGATTAAGAACCTTAGCATTAGAAACTTTGAGCTGAGTCAGTATCCAAACATTTGTAACATCATAGTGCAAGGGTGGGGAAGAATCCGCCAACAAGATTACTCACCATATATCTCCCAAGATAACTACTCAACTGTGAAGCAATTCACTTTGGGTTAACTTCTGGCAAAAGGCAAAAAAACGGGCGCCCTCTAGGGGGTGACACGACTGTTTGAGCTGACGGAGTATCGAGACTAGTGAGCTATGATGTTGCTTATGACCCTTGAATAAAGAGTCTTTCTGAAGTGTTTATCTTGTATCCAACCTGTTAAAACATTGGGGATTTGAACACATCCTCGGCAGAACATACACTTTATGTTAGATTAAGTGAAATGATTGTACTTTGTGTGCTGTGCCTACATTTTATATTTCAGAAAATCATCCATCCTACTTGAAAATTCTCTCAACAAAAGTCAAAAACATCACAAAGACACCAAAAGGAAAAATCAGGGCAGTTTAGCGCGTAAGAACAACATATTAGCGCGTCAAACAGTTATTTTAGCGCATCTGCAAAACAAAATAGCGCGTAACACAAAAACAGTAGCGTTTCAACTGACAAGCAAAACAGAAACCAATCTTTTAGCGCGTACAAAACATATTCTAGCACGTGTCAGGAATCTTTTAGCGCATTAACAGAAACATATAGCGCGTGAAAGTCACAGTGTAGTGCGTGATTCTCCAGAAAAACTTCACAGCAAATTTCAAAACAGCCTTTTTTAGCGCGTGGAACAAACAGCTTAGCGCGTCTAGTTACTGTTTTAGTGCATTAGCCAAACCAGTTAGCGCGTGGAAAATACAGTCTAGCGCGTACATATTTCACAGTCAACAAAACAAAATTTTCTAGAATCAATATTTTAGCGCGTAACCAGGGGCAGAGTAGCGCGTGGGTAAATAGTTTTAGCGCATTGAGAAAATTTACTAGCGAATTGAACACCTGTTTTAGCGCGTGAGAAAAAGGAGAAAAACAGAGAGTTGAAAAACCAAAAATTTTGAAAATTTCAAAATATTTTAAAACACAGTTTTTCATCAAAACACGTCTTTTATCAAACCCGCGTGACAAAAACAAGCCATAAAACTATTTCTCAAGTCAAATTTGTGTTAAACAAGGTTGTCCAAATCTGAAAACGAATCGAGCATTAGAGGACGTCTTTCCTATCATAATCTGGAAACTTTTCATCATTAGTGTCAATTCAATCCTTTAAACATCTTACGGATCTTATCTCAAAAACACTTGTCTAGAAATTTTCCAAATTGTCAAATCTAGTTTCCAGAGCGGGAAACTTTTATCCATATCATTTGACTCGCTTTATCATGAAGAGGCAGCTAAACCTTCATCTTGATAAAGTAAGATTTGAAATTTTCAAAACAAGACTCAACTGAATCCAAACAAATCAAAGGAAATCATTGATCACTTATGCATGACTAATCCCGTCATTCTGAGAAGAAAGAACCTCTATCGCAACATCACGTTGAAGAAACAGCAACCGAGCTTTTCCAAATTCATCAAGAGAAATAAATTTTTATACATCAATCGTCAACTCTTCAAATCCCATCGGGTATTTCTTCATCACGTCAAACGTTATATCCAAAACAAATCCAGCGAATTTGACAAAAAACCCCTAAAAACAAGAGCATACTGTCAAAAGTCTGCTTTTAATCAAAAGATAAACCGCGGAGGAAAGATCAATCCAGCATTCCTACCTGACGAGTGCATCACATATAACACATCTAGACCAGAACCACCAACGCCAGAGCACAACATCAACGAGGACTTTGTTCCTTTCATCACTGAAAGTTTCTATTGAAATGCCTGTCACTCGCTCTCAACGAAACAAACAAAGTGAAACACCCGCGGAATCAAGTATGAATCGCAGATTATCAAATCCTTTTGAAGTTCCATCATCAGAAGATCCTGAAATTACTGACGCAATTCTTCAGGAATGCCAAGAAAATCCTTCATTCCAAAAACTCATCGAAAAACTCATGGAAAATGACAAAGAAAAATATCTACTTATGCTTACAAGCAAAGGTGTCAAACTTCCTGAAGATTTTGACGCAAACGTCTTTCAAACAGGATCTCAACAATACACATATCAAGAACAACAAAGGGAAGAAGAGACTCGCATACCAGAACAACATATACCAGAAATGCGAGTACCTGTATTTAAAACCCCAGAACAACGCATACCATTTACTGCACCTTTTCAGTTGAGAACAAATACGAGGGAAGAACTCTTCCCTCGGCAAGATAATGCGCCCTTGGTTGCTCTTACTCAACAGATGCAAATGTTGCAAAGACAAATACACGATATGCAACAAGGGACAACAGTGCGGTACTCTATAAACGAAATCTGTCCTTATCCATTTGACAGAAGCTTAAACATGATACCTGTTCCTCCAAACTTAGACATTCCCAAATTTGATAAATATGATGGGAAAGGTGATCCTCGAGATCATATTCGAGAATTTTGCACTATGAGTCTTGAATTTGCTCATAATGACACTTATCTGATGCAGTTATTCCCAAGAAGCCTAGGAGGACAAACAATGGAATGGTTATCCAAGATTACACCACCTGTTAGATCATTTGATGAATTGGTTAACAAGTTCATCACCCATTATTCTTACAACATCCAACATGCCATAACCATGTTAGATATCTGCAACACCAAACAAAAGAACAATGAAACCTTCATGTTATTCCTTCAACATTGGCGACGCATGGTATCAAGGTATCCTCGAGATATTCTTGAAAAAGAGAAAATGGACATCTTCATTGATAACTTGAATGGTGAAATGAGTTACAGACTCAAACTTCAATGCATCCCATCTTTTGACAAATTAATCGAAAATGGCATCCAAGCAGAGGAAGCTTGTGTCAAAAAGGGAACACTCAAGTTCTACAAAGAAGGAACAAACTCATCAAACTACAATAACCAAAACAATACCAATCTAAACAAAACTAGATTTTGGACTCGAAACAAAAACGAAGGCAACAATGAATCATATGATCCTAAATCTAAGCAGCCAGTGCTTGCCTTATCAGGAAATACTCAAAATACAAAAAATCCTAAAAATACTACTCCTAGTACTAACACATATGCACCAAACAATGCTCAAGGACAACTCAATACCAACAACGCCAACGATAATCAAAACAAAAACCTGAATCCAGGGCCTAACAACAATTCACGCAACAACACCAACAATTTCCATAAGCGTATCTTCACACCATTGGGCCAATCATTAGAGTCCGCATTCAGAGAGCTGTTAGCTAACAAAGTTCTTTCTTTACCTCCAATCAACAATTATGAACCCCCAATCAAACCACCTTGGTGGAATGATTCACACTATTGTGATTTTCATCGAAACAAAGGTCATCGAACAAACGAGTGCATGAGATTGAAACACATAATCCAAGACATGATTGATCGAGGTGACTTAACGGTGGATGGTCTCAAAACAAATAATGATCACGAAGCCTTCAAAGATCCTCTTCCAAATTATAACACAGATGGAGCATCCACTTCAAATGATACCCGCGGAGCTCGTATTAATCACATCTACAACAACACAATCAATCACATATCAGCTGAAGACCATCAAGTCAATGTTATAACCATTCGAGATAAACGTGATCATGAATCTGTCAATGTAACAACCCGGACTCAGAAATATGTCTTGAAGGGACATATTGCACCTCCAACTACCACACCAAAGATCCAATACGACTTAGTTAATCAACTCCGCAAGACTCCGGCTCAGATATCTATCCTGGAATTGTTGAAACTATCTCCAAAACACAAAGACATATTGGAGCAAGCACTCTTAGAAACAAATGTACCTCAAAATCTGGACACAGACAGATTTCAAGCTATGGTGGCCCACATGACAGAGTCTCATAACCTCACCTTCTCAGAGCATGATAATACTTCATTGAGTCATCCGCATAATACTCCTCTACATATTGAAGTCATTGTTTGCAAACACCATGTCAAAAGAGTCTTAATAGATGGAGGAGCCGGACTTAATATATGTACTTTAAAGCTTATCCGTGCACTAGGTTTTTCAGAAGAATCTATTGATCCTTGTAAAAAGATTACCATAAAAGCATATGATGATGAGGAAAGGTCCTCTAAAGGAACAGTGATATTGCCTATTCAGGTAGGACCAGTGCAAAAAGATACTCTATGTCAAGTTTTAGATATTGATCTCACCTATAATATCTTATTAGGCCGACCCTGGATACATGAAATGCAAGCAGTACCTTCTACATACCACCAGTGTGTCAAGTTTCCTCATGATGGACAGGAAATCTCCATATCAGCTGATCACAATCTATTTCAACATTGCAATGCAATGGGGGCAGCCCAAGACAGTTTGGTTCCTTATAACAGAGAAAAGCAGCGGTCTTCAACACCTGATCCACCAATAGCAAAATCCAACTCCTTATGGGGAGATTTCAAAAAGAAAATGCAAATCAAAGACCACGGCATGTGCGAATACTCTATGGAGCCTTTATGTTTGACCAGATTGCCAACATCACCTAGATCCCATGGTTTACCTACTCTATCAACACATCTGGCAATTCAGCCCATAACTAAATTTGATGGTACCTTCATCCAATTGGGGACTCTAGCACATGAATCAGAAGATAAAGATGTTCTTAACTGGCTATACAAAGATGAAGAAGAAGCTAATAGAGCGGCCGCTCTAGACATTGTTCTACCAACACACCTGTATGGAAAAGGCTACTTGATCATGAAACAAATGGGATATGGCGGTAAAGGACCTATTGGGAAACGCCAAGAAGGAGCCACTGAACCTATAGATCTTCCTTCACAACCTAGTAGAAATAAAGCAGGATTAGGTTCTAAATTCACTTTTTTATTAAAAAGGCCACCACACACAAATGCAAAACCTCAATGGAAGGAAAAGAAGAAATACAAGGAAGAATCTTGGCAGGAAGCTCTCTTTGAATCAGCAGAAACAATCCGTAAGGCAAGAGAACGTCAAGATCAGAAGATACATCAGGAAAAGCTTTTGAATCATAAGAAGGCCATATCTACAGCATTGGCTCATATTCACACACCAGTGGCTCAAGAACCAATCCTATCATCACAAGCACCCATCATTCCTCCCCGAGGAAGCACAATCTATGAACAAATCCAGAATGTAGAAGATGGATCAGATACAGAATCAACACAGAATGTCAAAATAGTATCTATCATCAAGGATTTATTTTCGCCATACAACATACCTGTCTACAACACAGATAGAATTTGGGATGATGCCTATGAGACAGATTCAAATGAATATGAATGGGGTACCTGTTCAGATACTACTACAAATATCCCAGATGATACTGATTTCATATCCATTTCTCAAGAAGAACATAACGCAGAAGATAGACCTCTCGAATTTGGACCACAACATATCTATGATGTTCAGGAAAGCGAACAAAAATATTACGAACAAGTCTATGTAGAAGATGATACCATCGAAGACCTCGATAAAACCCTAAACTTCTTTAAAAACAAGACCCATCACGATGATAACTCTATTCTAACACTTACAGTAGCTGAACTTGACCCGCCCAATGATTCCTTACCACTTGTCTTCCCTGATCTCATCGACTGGACTGAACCTGAGACTCATGATATCCCAATTTTTCCAAATGATGAATCTATTATCCACTACCTATGTACCGTAAATCCCGAAACAGGCTCTGCCAGTGAACCACATAACGACGTTTGTTCTTCAGGGAGTCCCAAGTGTCTCAGTCGCAAAAATGAATCAAATAATGAATCTAATGCTGAAAGCCAGTCAATGGCAGCAATGGATCCCAAAAAAGTAAAAATAAAGGACACATCTGAGGGTGAAAACCTTTTTCAGGCACCTAACGATGGGAGACTTGACACTCTTCCTGAACATTTTCATGAGCGATCACCCATATTAATTGAGCCCACTCAATCAATCAACATTGGTACCACTGAAGCAGCCAGAAACATTCACCTTGCAGAATCTCTGACAGAGGAGGAAAGATCGGCATTCATCATCTTCTTTAAAGGACAGCAAATTAACTTTGCCTGGTCATATGCTGATATACCTGGAGTGGATCCACACCTAATCATGCATCACTTGTCCATCTCTGCGGGGGTCAAGCCAGTCAAGCAGAAACTACGAAAGATGAATCCACAGATAGCACTCATGGTCAAAACAGAATTAAAGAAATTATTAGATGTCGGATTCATCCGACCTATTGACTATGCAGAATGGATTTCTAACATTGTTCCAGTCTCAAAACCAGATGGTAGTATCAGAATATGCACCGACTTCAGAGATGTCAATAAAGCTTGCCCAAAGGATGACTTTCCTCTACCAAGTATTGATATAATTGTAGATCTCACAGTAGGCCATGCAATGCTCTCATTAATGGATGGTTTCTCAGGCTATAATCAAATCAAAATAGCTCCTGAAGATCAAGACAAAACAGCATTCACCTGTCCTTGGGGAACATACTATTGGAATGTAATGCCTTTTGGCTTAAAGAATGCCGGAGCCACTTATCAAAGAGCAATGACAACAATATTCCATGATATGATGCACACATTTATGGAAGACTATGTGGACGATTTACTAGCAAAATCTTACACCAGAGCTGAACATCTTGGCATCCTAACAAAGATCTTTGATCGATTGCAGAAATTCAAGGTCCGACTCAACCCTAAGAAGTGTGTCTTCGGGGTTACATCGGGCAAGTTACTAGGTTACATTGTCTCAGCTAAAGGTATTGAAGTTGATCCAGCAAAGGTACAAGCCATCATGGATATGCCACCACCAAAGAATATCAGTCAACTTCGATCTCTCCAAGGGCGACTTCAATCAATCAGGCGATTCATCGCTCAACTAGCAGATAAAAGTTTGCCATTTAACCACTTGCTACACAAAAATGTGCCATTCAAATGGGAGACCAAATGTGCAGAATCCTTTTACCAAATTAAACAGTACCTGATGAATCCACCAATTCTAGTACCACCAATTGCAGGAAAGCCTCTCATATTGTATATCTCAACGATAGATGTTTCACTGGGGGCACTATTGGCACAAGAAGATCAACAAGGAAAGGAATGTGCCATATATTACATTAGTAGAACATTGAATGGCTATGAGCTCAATTATACATTCATTGAAAAGGCTTTCCTAACAGTTGTTTTTGCATCTCAAAAGTTCCGACATTATATGCTAGCACACACTATCAAGCTAGTAGCCAAAATTGATCCTCTCAAGTATCTACTCAGCAAGGCAGCTCTCACAGGCCGATTGGCTAAATGGGTTATGATTCTCAGTGAATTTGACATCCACTACACAGAAAGACGAGCCATCAAAGGACAAGCAATTGCAGATCAGCTGGCTGAAGCACCCTTACCAGGAAAACAAACCATGGACATTGAATTTCCAGATAGGGACGTTTTTGCTCTCTCCTCCAAACAATGGACCCTATACTTTGATGGATCCTATACACAACATGGTTCAGGGGCCGTCATTCTATTCATCACCCCTGAAGGACACACTATGCCGAGATCATACAGACTTATGTTTCCATGTACAAATAATATGGCTGAATATGAAGCATTGGTCATAGGTATCAAAATGGCTGTCGAATGGAAAATCACAGAATTAAAGGTCTATGGAGACTCACAATTAGTCATCAATCAGATCAACAACAACTATCAGACAAAGGATGATAAGCTACTACCCTACAAACGCATGGTGGATGACTTCAAGCAGTATTTTGTGCACATCACCTTTGAACAAATACCAAGGTTAAATAACAAAGCAGCCGATGCAATGGCTATGATCGCTTCATTACTACAAATTCCAGAACAACAGAGTCGTTATGAGTTCCTGGTAGAGTAACTGTTCTCCCCCGCCTATGACCACTCTGAATCCCATGTTATATATGCCTTAACCGATTCAGATTCTCCGCTCTATGGACCAATATACGACTACCTCAAGCATAATATCTTACCCATTGACCAATCCCGTAACCAAAAACGTAACTTTATCCGACAAGCTACCCGTTACACCCTTACCGCTGATACCTTATATCGTCGAGGTCTAGATGGTACTCTTCTTCGTTGTCTTGATCGTAATGATTCTGATTCAACTTTACACGAGCTTCACGAAGGTATTTGTGGCACACATTCGAGTGGCACTACTCTTGCTAAAAAGCTTCTACGAATGGGATACTACTAGCCTACAATGGAGAAAGACTCATATCATTTCGCCAAGAAATGTCCTAAATGCTAAATCCATGGCAATCTGATACATGCACCAGCATAGGAACTACAACCATTTACCACATCCTGGCCCTTTTGTCAGTGGGGATTGGATCTGGTAGGCAAAATACATCCTTCATCTTCAAATGGACACAAGTTCATTATAACTGCCACAGAATACTTTACCAAATGGATTGAAGCAGTTCCCATGACCACAGTGACTGGGAAACAAATTGCCTCTTTTATCCTGAATTATCTCATCTGCAGATATGGTATTCCAAGTTCAATCGTCACAGATAATGGACAACCTTTCAAAAACCAAGATGTGCAGGAACTATGTGAAAAATTCAAAATTCAGCATCGGTTTTCTACACCATACTATCCACAAGGAAATGGTCAGGCAGAAGCATCTAACAAAACGATCCTAAAAATCCTCAAGAAAACGGTGAATGATGCAGGCAAAGATTGGCACGTACAACTCAATCCAGCACTTTGGGCCTACAGGACTAGCATTCGCACGCCTACAGGGGCAACACCATATTCCTTAGTATATGGATCAGAGGCTATTTTACCCTTGGAGGTAGAAATTCCATCTCTTAGAGTCTCTTTGAAAGGTTTGATTCCAGATGAAGAGTATCGAGTCAACCGACTGCAAGAATTGGAATTATTAGATGAAAGACGCCAACATGCTTATACTCATCTCAAAGCATATCAGCAACACATGTGCAGGAGCTACAATCATAAGGTCATTCCTCGTAACTTCAAGGTTGGTGATCTAGTCTTAAAAGAAAATCCAAGAAACCAGCAAGATAGAGAAAAGAAAGGGAAATTTAAACCTAACTGGTTGGGTCCCTATGTCATCATTTCAGTCTATGGATCAGGTGCCTATCAGCTAACAAATTCTGAAGGAGATGTGCTCGATGATCTAACTAACAGCATTCATCTAAAGAAATACTATACTTAAGGTAGCCTAGTGCACGGAAAACGCCAAAAACAAACAAAAAAAATAAAAAAATCCAGAAAAAGTCAAAATACAAAGTACAATAAAAACAAATGGTGAAAACCTGGTAAACAGGCGCCCTTATGAAAGGCCGGCTCCTTTATCTATATCCATGTCAGTTTATTCATCAAAACACTATCGGCCATTGCCCGACACTTAGCATCTATCCATCCAGGACATACTTAGCGTAGTCACTATCCTGAGTTATCCATCTGTATCTATTCTCTTATCGCATTTCACCATGGCTTGGAAATCACTGTACATAATCATATCCGGGCGAACACTCATCTAGGGACATTACACTGTTCAAAAACTTGCAAACATTCAAGACATACCAACTATTGCAAAACTCAGACATATGACAAACACAACTACGCTTCATCACAACAACCAAAAACACGAACAATACACCAGAAACTTAAGGATGGATGATTTTCTGAAGTATTAAATGTTGCATTATCACATTAAAGTCTTGATCATTTTGCATTTTGAACTTTTTAAATAAATTGGAATCTTTTCCTTATCTCATCAAAAGCTTCACAGCCGGAGATCATGAGGAACTTCCAACATTTTCTTAGTCTTCTGTCTGGGAGACGATCACTTGTATTGTGTGAATATTTGCCTTGAGACGTGATCCATGTCACTGAAGGCCTGATTCCATTCCACGCATATAACTGATCTAATCTTGTCTGTTTACGCAATACGCACTCAGGTCGTCCTGGTTCAATTATACCTTGATGCTTGTGCTATCTTGCAAAATTAAAACTCATGTAAATTTTACTCAGGTCATTATGGTTCAATTATACCATTATGCTTGTATAAATTTTCAACATATCCAAAAAAAAAAAATCAAACAAAGCTCCATGATGATATTTACAAAGAAAGCAAATAAATGGTTCTTTCGGATGGCAAATACAGAATGAGAGATGCTCCAAAAACAATTAGTTGCATATCATGTTACAATTAGTTGCATATCATTTACAATTAGTTGCATATCATTCTTACATCATCATTTTGCATCATTATTACATCATTATTACATCATTTTACATCATTTTACATGTAGCAACATATTAAAATCATACATCTCATTTTTAAGATACATCTCACAGCATATAAAAACATACATCCTGCATCACACATTACAACATTACATCATCATATAAAAAGGAAGTGGTACACATAAAACATGCATCCATAAACACATCACATCGGTCAAAAATGGTGCTGTATATATATATCTCTCAAAAAATGATCAAAATCTACAAAATGTGTCACAACTGTGTCCAGTACAAAGAATACGCTGCTCAAAATACAATAGAGACCATGTCTCTCAAGTATGACTATCCCCTGATGGAGATGGTCTAGCTCCTGATGCACCTGCTCCTGGATCTCTAGGAGGATCCTGTCTGGCTCCTGAAACACTCGCACCCGGATCGGTAGGCGGATCCTGTCCCACTGGCCCTGTCACTCCACGGCTCTCAGATCGTGTCCCAGCAGTTTGAGATCGACTCGATCTCGACTGTGCAAAGCTCTCAACACGCCGCTCTCTAGGCACTGCCGCCTCATAGTGACGCCTATAATATGCAGCCTCCTGAACACTCCGTGTCAGCTCTCTAAGGGTGTCTCTCAAGGGACCACCCGCCGCTGCTCTCTGTACGGTCGCTAGGGCCTCCTCTGCTCGACCCCGTCGCTCCAGCTCGGTATCTCTCTCAGTGGTCAACTGAGATATCTGCCGCTGATACGTCGAAATCTGTGCCTGCAACTGCTGCACAGTAATCTGTAGGGTCCGGATCTGTGCATCCTCTACATGACCTGACACTCGTACCCGCAGTGGTCCCTGTGCTGGAGGAACCCCTCCCACTCGGCCTGTCCTGGGTATAGGAGGTGGGAGTATATCTATCCTCCTCCTCTGTACTGGTCTCCCCACCTCCTCCTCTCCTCCCACTGCAGCCAGCACCTCCGTCACTCTACCCTCTCTCCCGACCCCAATGGCCAATCCTCCTCTCCCCCTCTCAATCCTGCCCTGTCGTACTGCCCTCTGCACACCTCTGCCTCTCCTCCTCCCTCTATCTCCTCCATCTCCTCCATCATCCCCATCATCTCCCCCGTCTCCCTCCTCTCCCTCTGAATCGAATACCGGTCTCATCTCCTCTGGATCTGAGATCCTAGCCACGACCCGAGCAGTAAACAAACGAGCGAACTCCTCTGTCATCCCGACATCCTGTATCTCCGGGGCATAATCCCAGACCTCTCCAGCCAAACCGGTAAACTCCTCAATGGCCATAGCACTGTCAATGGTCGGCCCCCAATCGGCCACATCCTGCTGCCACCGTGCGTATAAGCACGCCCCCTGTGGAATCCCCTGCTGTCTCCCGAACTGCCTCAAAACTTGGGTAACCAAAAACCGCTCTATAACGAATGGAGTCCTCCCGATCAGATACCTCGTCATAAAAACGAAAGGCATCTCCATCCCATCCTCTGCCCACACCTCACAGTCTGTATACGGTCTCCAGGTGACCGTATCTATATCGTTGAACACCCTCCTCCAGTGCTCTAGTTTGCCCAGCTTACGCTGGACAACTAGGCCTCTATAACCATAAGCATAAGCCGCCCCTACGGGCCTGTCCCTGTCTGCCAGTGGCCTCGCTGCTGGAATGTGCTCCCAGCACCATACCTGTAAAAGGGTCACCCCTGCTGATAAACTCCCATATCCGAGGTATACCACCTCATGCAGGCTCCTGTAGAGGTGGGCCAGCATCGCTGACCCCCATGCAAATCTCCGGCCCTGTGTGACCATCTGCTCCAGAACCAACCCCCATCCCACTGAAAATCCCTTTGACCTGCGATCAGGACAAATGAATCCTCCAATAAATCCTGCCAATACAGATGGCAGCGGTGCATAATCCAGATCCAGGAACTCCTGCCACGGGATCTCATAACCGTAGACACTCTCATCATGAAAAATCTGGCGCAGTGCCTCTGTGCCGCCCTCCTCCGTCTGCTCATAGGGCAATATAGCTCCAACCACAGGAATGCGCAGGATGCGATAACAGTCCTCTGGTGTCACTGTCATCTCTCCTGTGGCAAAATGAAAGGTGTTTGTGTCACTGTGCCACCTCTCTGCCAATGCTGTCAACAGTCCTCGGTTCACAGTGAACCGAGGCATATCCAGAAGCGAGGTCAATCCGCATCGCTCAATAATGTCCAGGTCTGCCTGTGACAGACGTGGTATCAATGTCCATGGTCTCGGGAATCTCTCCCTCGACTGCACAATGCCCAATCGCTCCTGTCAACAAACAAAACATATCCAATATCAGATTCCACATCAACAAAAAGATATCAAAATAAAACTTACATCAAAAACATGAAACAAATTTGCTCATCTATTTCAAGTTCAAAAACCTATCATTTCATATCAACTTGTAAAACAACTCAAGTTCTCAAAAACCATATCAAAACTTGTAAAACAACTCAAGTACCACAATCACAAACTTGTAAAACAACTCAAGTTTCCCACCCATATCAGCTTGTAAAACAACTCAAGTTTCCAACCCATATCGGCTTGTAAAACAACTCAGGCTTTCATACACATTTGAACTTAAAACAGATAACACAAATAAATCATGTTCTGATCACCACAAATAGCTTGATATCTATACATAACTTGGAAACATTCACATCAAAACAAGTTATACAAATACTCATATTGGATACGTGTATCAAAAACATGACAGGCACGCAAACATACAACTTTTCAAAATCGGCCAAAACACAAATTTTTCATGGATGCGCTAAAACAGACCTTAAATACGCTAAAACAGACCCATGCGCTAGGCTGCTTGTCCTATGCACTAACCTATCTGCCTTATGCGCTAGATTCCATCTATGCGCTACCCTTTTCTACCTATGCGCTATCTAATTTATCCTATGCGCTAGACTCTATCTACGTGCTACTATTTTCCTCCCACGCGCTACCCAAACTAACCTATGCGCTAGAATATTTCTACGCGCTAATCTATTCTCCTTAAGCGCTCCTCTTTTCATCCTATGCGCTAGGTTTACCCTACGCGCTAAACCCCTTTGCCTAAGCGCTACCCTTTCAGCCCTATGCGCTAGGTTATTCCTACGCGCTAAACTCCCTGTTTCATGCGAACTTCTGCGACTCCTATGCGCTAGGTTAGTCCTACGCGCTACCCTGTTCCTCCAACGCGCTACTCAACGCATTACCTGCGCTATTCTACGTGGACGCGCTAACCCAAGTGACCTATGCGCTAGCAAAATTATTTCGGACGCGACCCCTAAAATGACTTCTATGCGCTACTGTGTACTTCGTATGCGCTAATCTACCTCCTAGACGCGCTAAAACGATTTGTTCGAACTTGAAAATTCAAAAAGCACATAAAAACGACAAAACCAAAAATCAAAAAGAGGTCAAAAGAGTTGACTTACTGGTGGTCCACGCGCGACTGGTCTCCGGTACCTCCGAATGCGCTCGAAACGGTGTCTGTGGTAGGGAATAGGCATTTTCTCTCCAGAGCAAATTCTCTTTTCTTCAAAGTCAACAAGCACAAATGAATCTAAATCAAGCCCTTTTCCCCTTTTATAGGAGGAAAATGAAATTAGGGTTAGCTAACTGGGCCTGTAATATGATCACGGTCTCCCCTATGCCAAAACATTTGTAATTTATCGGGAGATGAATCAATTTACACACTAACTACACACATGAACTCCTACACATCATACGAACGTCATCAATTTAAATCAGAAATTTTCCAAACAAAAAATATTGATTCATCTCCCGAGGGGGCATCACCATCAAATCTCGAATCTGGGGCATCACATCAAATCTGGGGCATGACTGACAAATCAAAAGAGCGACACAAAAATTGCATTTGATCATAAAAACACAAAAACACATCATTTTCTTTGAATTAACATGTGCACACACGTCACTTCAAAGAGGGGCAAAATGTAGACGCATAAAAATGACCATATTCCTAAATGAATATTTTATGTTCATTTCCCTATTTGATTAAATCCAATTTAATTAAATTATCCACATTCTTCTATTTTATTAAGTAAATTGCTCGATTTATTTAAATAAAATTCACTATACCATTTAATGAATAAATCATTTTATTCAATTAAATCCCCCTAGCCACTTTTAATTAAAATCAAATTTAATTAAAAGGTTATCCTAAATTGAATAAATCAAATTTATTTAATTGCAAACAAATTGAATGAAAATCAAATAATTCAATTAAATCCTATTATCCCCCCATCCACTTGCAAAATCCCAAACCCCTTCCTAATCCCTTCTAGAATCTTCTAATCGATTCTAATTAACCTAACCCTCCTCTAAACTTTGTCACATCCCTGAGCAAAGGGAGGTCACTTCTCAAAATGGCCCAAAGTCTTGGATAACCATTGAAGGTTTTCAACCTTCAACCACCAAAAACCCCAAAGTCTTTGAAAACCATTGAAGGCTTCCAACCTTCAACCACTTAATCCCCAAAGTCTCCAATAACCATTAATGGTTATTTCAAACCCTCCCACATGGTTAAAACATTTGTTTTGACTCAACCTCTATCTAACCCAAGGGTCTCATCAGGTCATTAATGCTTTGACCATGATTATCTCTTAATCATTTGCACAAAGGTTTATCCTTGGATTAGATCCTAATTCATTGGGTAAACCTAACTTAGACTTGACCCTTAGCCTTTAGATAACCATGAGGTCTCCTCAGGCCTTTAATGCCTCCAACCTCTTCTCTCAACCTAATCCTATGTTGACACTTGTCACCATGTCATTGGTGCCAATTGTGCACATGGATCCCCAACTTTCAAACCTGGCCCTTGATTAAACCTTTGAATCCTGACCATCCATTGCCCTGTTTGTGCTATAAATAGAGCTCTCATTCCTCCATTTTTAACAATCATCTTTCAAAATTGAAGCATCATACTTATGCTCAAATATTTTCAAGCTTTTTCATCATCTTTATACTCATCATTTAGCCTCTTTTAGATCAGAATTAATCATGAACATGCATGCTAAAGTAGTTTATTTATCATTTTAGCTCAATCATAGATTAAATATAGTATGCTAGGATAGTATTCATACTAACCTTGTCATCTTATCATTTAGTTTGTTGCATTTCTAGCATCTCATCTAGCTTATAACACATCTCATATTAAAAACAGTTAAAATCTCTTTCGTTCTCATATTTGCCATCCCTAAACCATTTTGCTCAGTAATCTGAGAGCAAAAACGTTGGTTTGAGGGACATTGTGAGATAGAGAACCATGGGACCCTCCTTGGGAAGCTGAGTAATACTTCATTACTCCATAGCTTGCATCAAGAAGTCCTGTGTGTGTGTGGATTGATATTTATCGTAATTTTTCACATATTTAGTTTTATTAATCCATTTTTCCCACATATAGCTATATACAAATAAAAATAATAGGATCAACCATAGCTTCCTTTCCAATCTTTTCCCAAGAAAACCTGTAATTAAAGTTTGTGGGTTGTGACCATGGAGGCTCACCTCCCAACCTAGGCTTACATGAAGCTACCCCCGAGCTAGGAGAACCAAGGCTAAACGGGTTACACACAAACATTAACACACAAGAAAGAAGAAATCACAACATAAACACTCTCAACCCAAGGATAAACAAAGTCACTTATGTGACTATTTCATATGGGGTGAAGGTGGACCAAGTACCTAGAGGAGAATCTGCAAAATAGGAGAATATAATGTCATTGCAAGGCTACCAAGTAGAATAACCACAAGTACCAAACTTGTTCCAACAAATCTTTATGTCCCTCAAGGCATACAAGCCAACAAACTCCCCTTATGACCCCCATTGCATAAACAAAACACTATGCAACAAGGGTCCCATAATCCTTTGTGTATCACCCTCTTCCAAAGAGAGCCTCTACACTCTTAGGTTGTCAAACAACCCTTCACCCCAAGGCTACTCTACCCTCCAAAGGGTGAATATGGCCTTGAAACACCCAAAACAGTAACATAAATACATGCAATAAAAATACACAAGTAAGAAATCAACATCTTCCTAAGCTTACTAAGAAAACAACAATGGAAAACAACAA
Organism: Cryptomeria japonica; assembly: GCF_030272615.1. Lineage (NCBI taxonomy): Eukaryota > Viridiplantae > Streptophyta > Pinopsida > Cupressales > Cupressaceae > Cryptomeria > Cryptomeria japonica. The sequence continues at coordinate 216,597,258 of NC_081408.1, read as the reverse complement.
ACAATCTTTTCAAATTTACAAAACAACATACATGAGGAAGTATTCAACCAACCTTAAAACTGCAAATGGGATGGGTAGAAGTTGAAGGAGAGCTGCCCAAATCCACTATCTTCTCCTTCTCAAGACTTATCCAAAAACTTCCATATCAAAAACCAAACTTTTCAAGAATCTTTGTCTCCAAAAATGGAGAGTGGGTGATCAAACTTCTCCCTCCCAAACTATTGCCTAAGAAGACACTCCTCACTCTTTCCAATCCTCTTGGGAAGGGTGAGGGATGTTCATAGGTTGGTCTTCCCAACACCTTACAAGCTCTCTATCCAAGGCACCCCAAAAAGGTAAAAGAGAATGGGGAAGAGTAATATCACTCATGAGGAAGGTTGTCTAACCGAGGTAAGATCCTCAAAAGTTGAAATTCGACCATCTTGAAAAACTCAACTTGTGGGGTGACTAAACAGTCCCTAAGGAGTGGACACATGGCTAAAATTGGTCTTCATCCATAGGTACATCATATGGCCTATTAAAAATGCCCCTAACTTGACCTTAGGAGTTAGTTTAACCCTCTAGAAACTCACCCAAAGTTTACCTACGGGTCAACCCTAAGTTGACCTTTCTAATGGCTCCCTATCCAAAACTTTCTTGGGACCATACTAGGATATTTGAAAAATGCATTGGTAAAACAAATTCCTTCCAAGGGACATGTCACTGCCAACTCACTTTACAACACATGTGTTAAGTGACACCACAAAGTTACACATCACTTAAATACACATGGCAATGTCCCTTTTTGGAATTAATAAATTAAACAATTTTCAAATTAAACACACACCCAAGCATAAACATTTACAAATTAAAACACATTTACACATGAGGTGTTGTCTCTCTAAATAGAAAACCCTTGGCTTCACAAACGCACGTAGGTTTAGGCTTGATTCTCCGAATAGTTTCCATGGTCACATGGATCGGTTTTCCTGCACATCTCACTTTGCACATTAGTAATTCCAAAAATCACATATAATATTATCATATGAAAAGAATACAATTCCGACATTTGCATATAATTTCAATTATAATAATCAAGTTTCCAATTATCTAATAAAATCCACATAAAATAATCTACTAAACGACATCATCATAATCATCATGAAATTTAATCACTTATAAAGCATGCATCCATAATTTCTTGCATCAAAATAAAGTACTGCAAATAAGAGATAAATGACATACACCATATCAATGTTTTCCAATCACTCAGATCATATATAATCTATGTCCATAATGTATCAAAATATAGTATCAATAATATGCCCAACATGAAAATAACTGAAATGCTATGACGGCTCGAGGTAGGGCCTCACATAAATCTAGACTAGCTATGAAGGGATATCATCAGATTGAGGATAATTATTATAGTCATATTTTTCTCTAGTTGCTAATTTAGCATCTATTCAATTCTTAATATCTATTAATGTAGCCTTTCATCTAGACAATATGAAATTAGGTGTGAAGGTAGATTTTTCTTTTGTTAGGCTTGATATTTATGAGATTCAAATTAGATCATTGCATATATTATAAGATGAATAGTGGCCAATTACATATTATTTTTACTAGACCAAATATTTTCCAAGCTAGTAGTCAGAATCCTTAGTTGTTTCTTGGATGATACTAGATAAGTTCATTGCAATGCAATTAAGATAATCTTGGGATAATCCCTATAACATTTTTTGCTATCATGACAATTGTATAAGGAACCAACATTCAATTGATATCAATGATTTTTTACACTTAGATTGTATAAGACACATAAATACAAAAAAAATACATCAAGAAACTTGTAACACAAAGACAGCTTCAAATAAAATCCTCACTCCACTAGATCTCCTTCAAAATTCCATCAACACATCCCTTGTGCATATCTCTATTCCATGCCTTGGAATAAATTTAAATGTATTATATATATTCTCATTAAACTTTTGTATCTACTATGTTGAATTATCTACACAACACTTGCCGACCATTGTAGACTTATCCACCATCATTTCACAAGCACAAAAAAATACTCTAATACCAAATGAAGAAGAGGAATTACATTTATATAGGGAAGAATGATAGTTAACACTTAAGAACCACATAATAGCTTAGTCAACTAATTGTATAACTATACAAAAATATAATATGCTAACAACCTATATGGCCAACATGCCTCCCACATTTATCCTTGTGCCTATATAGGCACTCAATGCATTATGGAGCATCTATTATCTTGATTAATTTTAACTCTCATATTTCATTAGTTTTCACTTGACTAACAAACCCTCCAACGTGATTTGTAGCGAGCAACTTTGGATCACGAACATAATGGGATGCACTTCATTACAAATAAATATTACTCTCATTCTAAACTCATCAAAACTTGTAAAAAGAAAGAGTGGCACACAAAACAATACATAAAAAAATGCCATAATATTATTTCAGAAATTTGAAAAAATAATTATTAAAATGATCTTCACTAAATTATATTTTTAAGAGGATTATAATTTTCATAAAATAGATCATTAAATTTTTCCTTTTGAATTCAAATTTTCTAAAACTAAATTACAATTAAAACTAAGAAAATTTCAAAATCACCTTTAAAATACCTTCAAAATTCACCATTTTCAAAATTCTCAAAACCTAAAAAATGAGAAGTGTCATTTTCTTCTAAATATCGACGACAACCATTCTACATTATCAAATTCTAATTCTAAGCAATTGCCAAAAAAATTGGAATTATAATGACATTTTTTAAAAATTCATTAATTTTTACAAAACTACTTATATACATTCTAAATTCAAAAAGAAAGAGTATTAGGAGCATTTGAAACTCCCTTAATTTTATTTCTAATAATTTAAATTTAAAACAACAAACACTTAATCAAGTGCAGCTGCAGTCCCTGCCAAAGGCTGCGAGGAGAGTTTGCAAATTGCTGCCAGAACGAGTTCATAGTTATCCCTGGTATGTTATCGCTGTCATTTGGAATTCATGGCGGACTCTAGCCTCCATTTTATTAGATTCACAGCTCCTATCTTTTTTCCCTTTTCCTCTAATTATTGCTTTGCCCTGGCCTGAAATGAAAACCTCAATTTACCTAATGCCTAAACATTGAATTGACAACATCATCCCCAATTTTAACACCCATTTGAGAGCTAAGGCTAGAAAGAAGAAAGAAATGAGATAAGAAGGGAATTTGTTATCTTTTAGCCCCAAGTCGGATACAGAAATTCCTGAAAATTTTTAAAATATTTGAACTATAGATGGATATATTATGTTTGTAGACTTTGAAATTAGAAGTCAATTGGATCATTAATTTATTATCTCCTTATTGATTTTCTGCCAAATTAGATCACGACCCCATACAATCTTTGATCGCCTCCGTGTCCGTCAAGGCCAATCCGCTTCAAAGCACGACGATCCAGACATGAAGGTCTCTAAATGATTTATGTATGATGAAGAATGTAATAGTCAGCTTTCCAAGCTAAAATTCCTCTCAAATTCCATACAGATCCAATTGAGCCTTCTAAATCAGCTTTTTAATTGTAATATATTATTAGCTTCCAGCAAATTTTTAGCTAAAGTGTCTGACATGACAATCTAACTTTATCACATCAAACACGAACTAAAGTTGAAGGTTCTTCAAACAAAATTGTATTAGTCCTCTGACATTCCTATTTGTTTAGATGGCATTCATTCTATCAACAAGTAGATGGTATCCATTCTATAAGTGGGCTCATCTTTGATGATGTTGTGTTATTGTATTTAGTAAGATTTATTCTCTAGTTGATTCATTTCAAATCATTCAACTTGACCATCAAACTAAATATCTATTGATAGATGAAATCGTTTTCATTTTATTTCATTTATAAATAGGGCATGGTAATTAGAATACAAGAAACTAAATTCTGAAACCTTTGTCAACACCTTCTTTATGTGTGTTAAAATGGGCATTTGTTGAATGGCGTATAAACATCCATAAAAACATAATGGAAGGGAGATTTTTGTTAGATATTGTAGTTGTAAATGTTTTGTTAGACATTATGTGAAATTTGGAAGCATAGACAAGGTAGTGTTTGACAAAATGGCTCAAAGAAATGTGGTCTCATAATTTTATGATTCTAGAATATGCATAATTTTTTTAAAACCAATATTACAATATATTAAGAAAATACAATAGATAGATGTCAACCCAAATTTACAACTTTTACTATCATCTTATTTGCTTGTAACAACATGGGAGTTCTAGAATATAAATCTATCAAAGTAGATGTTATAGCTACAAATAATCTAGCATATATTTATGCAAAATGTGGAAGTATAGAGATTACAAGTGAATTGTTTGAATAAATGCTTCAAAAAATCTTAGCTCTTTGTTTTTTGCTCCAAAATCACATATCAAAAATTATAAATATTTAATAAAATTTGTTGTAATGAGAATTCATTATATAATGAAAAATTTGTGGGATTACTGAGAAAAAAAAAATGCAAGATAAAATCTTGGATATGATGATGGATTTAGCATAACCGTCATTATTAAGAACAAGACAGACAAAAAAGGGGGGGGGGGGGGGGGAGCATACTTTAATACAAAATCATGCAAATGGTGATAAAGATGATGTCAACATTTGTTGTTATAGAAGTCTAAGCCTAGCCTAGACTATGAGTGGAAATCTATCTTTCTTTTTAAATAAAAAAATGATTTCATGCATAATCGAAGTATAATACCTTACAATGCAATATGGAAGGGTGGGTTGAAATGCCCTAAACAATGGCACCTAAATCTTGATTTAAAATTTTTAATGGTCAAATACTAAGAAGAATTTACAAACTAGAAATAGTATATTCCTTCCATCTTTCATAAGTTCATTGTAATCCACTTGACACCATTGATGCTATATTTTGGATAATTTAACTCTATTAAAAGATGTATTATGATGTGTATAGTCAACAAGTTTAACCTTTTATAACTATTATATATATCTTATATATTTTTTATACTTTGGGAGGCTCAACTTGCAGATGTCAAAACTTAGGATTGAGAAAGTTTATTGAGCACTTTTTTACATAATTGAGCTCAATAATGAAACTTTTAGTGGCTAATATTCGCCAATTGGCTATTTTTTGAAATTAGGGAATCAAAATTTGGCTAATAAGTTCAACTTTTAAGGTGATTTGATTCGCCACATTTTTATAAATTTTTATTTTAGTGTCATTTAAATCACCAAAGAAATCATTTTATTATTTTTTTTGACTCAAAGATTCGCCAAAATATTTAATACATGATTGGATCAAATTCGCTACAATATTTAATACATGATTGGATCAGATTCGCCAACATTTTATATTTTATTGTAGAAATCTAAATCAATTTTCCAATAATATATCATAATTATTAGTTTTTTTAGGGTTATATCAACAATCTTTAGTTGCCACTATTCATTTAAAATATAATCTAGTAACCTTCATTGTATTCCATGAGGTAAATTGTACCTACAAGTTGTAATGCTCATGGGAGTTGAATTTTTGTTTTGAATTGTTGACCTCAATGAAAATCAATGGTCTAAAAGCAATTTTTGGCCCCGTGAGTGTTACAAATTGTTGGTACATTTTTTATCTCACAAAATACAAAGAGGGCTATTAGATTTTTTTAAATTAATGGTAGAAACTAAATAAAGTACAGTCTACCCCTTCAACTCATTAATGATTTCCACCTTCAAGCCTCTACTTTTCTGTTAAAAACTATTGTTTTTAAATGAAAGGATTTGGAATAGTAATTAATACATACTCTTAAATTATTTTCCAATATTCACCAATATTTTCTACCAAAACAATTTGATCTAAAAAAATTCGTCAATAAAATTAACATTTTTCATTAGAAAAAAGAAAGATTTGTCAATAAAAATTATTATTTTCTTTTTGAAACAATTAAATATTCGCCAAGATTTTATACAATTTTTTTAGAGGAGGTTTCTTAAATTTTTCACTAGAGCTCAAAGTGATCTATATCCCCATGATTAAGGAGCTACTTATGATCTAGCTAGAAGAATACTACCCAAAACAACTTCTTTCCCAAAAAATAAGTTTTTCTATTCTATAGCCCAAAATTTGTAAGTCTTGTGTTCTTTAAATTAGGATGAAAGTTTGGGGAACTTTATTAATGTAATCAATTTTCATTGTGTCATAGGGAGATAAGTTGTGTTCAAAGGTAGAAAGAAATCAAACAATCTTTATAGGATAATGTTTGTAGATTTAGTTTTCCTTTTAGTGCATATAATTCAAATGTTTAACTAAGATTTGTTCCTTTAATGTTCTATGATGACACGATTATTGAGAGATGTGAGGATCTAAAATGAATAGAAATAATTTTCCTTTAAAAACTTTAGTACATAACACCAAATCACAGAAAAATGTATTTAGTCAACTTAAAGATAAAAGTAAAAAAGGTTAGTAATTCATATCATAATTTCAAAATTTGGAAAGGAATGGAAGCTTGTATCATTTTTTATTTGATTTGTAAAGTGAAACACACATTCTTCTTTAGTAGAAGGTGACCTCCAAATACAAAATCCAATTATAACACATCCAATTAGCCAATCATTTGATTGAGTAACATACTTCCAAATGAAATTAGCTAAGAAACGAACATGATATGAATTTTTACCTTAATCTAGAATTTTAGTGTTTCTATAGATTCTTTATTTAAAGAAGGATGTACAAGTAGACATTAAAAAAAAAACTATTATGTAATCTGTTTAGTTAGAATTTGGCTATATAAAACATCACATAATTTGACATATTATAAATAAATATATATAAAAAATATCAAGAGATATCTTATCTTGATGTACTTATATTTTTAATATACTACTAAGAAAAATGTGTACAATTAAAATCAATGAAATAGTGAAACATCATCACACTAAAGAAAAGACAAGCAACTAATACAAAACCTAAATAAATAGAAGTATGAAAACATCAACCCCAAGTGGTCTTGATATTTTGGAGTCTGGTTAGTGCACACCATTCAATAGCAACAAAAAAAATATTAGATTACATCGATAGCAGCTAAGGTTGTACCTATTATCACTTACTAAAATGACAAAGTACTCAAGGACGTATACAACTGCATAAAGTAGTCCAGACCAAAGGGATAGTGGTAATTCATCATGGCTATATATTCGTGCATCTATCACGTCAAATAAAAACATTTGATAATTATGCAATTTATAAAATTACCTTCAATCTATTTGCTAGTTCTTCTAAATTATTTGTAGAATGTCCTCCTTTGCTCACTTCTTCTTCTGCCACATCCCTATATCTCTCTATTTCTCTTCGTGCTCTCTCACCCTCCTCCCCTTCCATCAATATTTTCACCTTTCTCTCTATTTATTCAACGCTTATAACCCTATTCCCATCCTCTGCATTATTCAACCCTAACCCAAATATCCATTTCTCCACCATAAGTTTGGAATTCAAAAATTGATCCACTGCAACATGAAACCCTAGCATGGGAACACCCGTTGAGACACTTTCCATAACCACATTCCACCTGCAATGGGTAAAAAACCCTCCCACAGAAGGATGTTTCAGAACCTCCTCCTACCTAAACCAGGCTATGATTAAACCCCATCCTTCACATTCGTCTAAATATCTTCCATGGTTGGTGAAGAGAATTTGTTGTCTCAAACTGTTTTCATAAGTATCTAGTCGCAAGGAATAGATTATGCCTCTAAAGTCTTGTGATATCAAAAGAAATAATAAAAAAAACTATAAACATCAATATGAATTGAAATAATTACAAAAATCACAATGGATAATGGATTGTAGAAGTGTTGTAATTCTAAAATCTACACAAGTATTTTATAGAAAAGTTTGAAAATTGTAGTGTTCATAGCAACTAGTATAAAATTGCTAATAATTCAATGTACACAGGAAAGGAAGAAGGAACTCAGTGCATTATTTACCAATCAAAATTTATAATATATTTGTACAGTTGAATCTTTTACAAGAGTATAATCAACTATAGATCTTGAGTAATTATTGTAGCATAGTAATACATACAAGAATCACTATTAACACCTTCATCTCAAGCATCTAATGAATATAAGACAATACATGAAACCATCTAATGATAGTTAGAAAATCATGAGCTAAAACTACTTTGAAATTTGGCATTCAAATCTCTAGTTAGAAATCTAATGTCTAGATGAGTCCCTACATTAAAACTACTAGTTCCCTTCCACTTGCCATAGACTCATCACAATCCAATGACCAATTTGAGCATTCACTTTTGACTCCACTATCTCCATTCAAAAATGACTTATGATACATTGTATAATGTGTCATATTTTGGTCAACAAATGTAACTTCCTCTTTAACCTATTATGTATCTTGGATATTTATACGTTTCCTTAGACCTAGAGCCAATAAATTTTAATTTAATTAAGGCACCCTATTTTTAGAACTTTAGAGATTGAAGAAATATATAGACCAGTTATAATTACAAGTGATACTGAATTTATTTTAAAATTTTTATCTTATCCAATAATGAACTCTATATCAAAAAAATTGTGTTTTTTCATTATATAGCTTTACAATTGTATTTTTTGTAATCTAAACATTGGAAACAAGGTTGAAACACTGTTCCTAACAACATCAACATGCCAAAGGAGACAATAATCACTCTAAGATAAATACCATCATGCAGAATTTTATGTTTAAGTAGATTGTCATAGAAACAAAGAACTCAAAATCTGATTTTGACTTAGTAAATCCTAATAATATTATTTTTAATCTCTTCATTTATCTCAACTAACAAAGCATACATACCATCATGCCAAAGGAGACAATAATCACTCTAAGATAAATACCATCATGCAGAATTTTATGTTTAAGTAGATTGTCATAGAAACAAAGAACTCAAAATCTGATTTTGACATACTAAAGCCTAATAATATTATTTTTAATCTCTTCATTTATCTCAACTAACAAAGCATACATACCTTCTCCTTACCTTCTTTATTTTCATTTTTTAATTTTAAATAAACATTTACAAAATCAACTCCTATTACATTTGTTATTCAAAATTTGTTTAAGGATTAGTCTCACTTGTTGATCATTTAAAGTAGATCGTCCATATCAAATAGACGTAAATATGTTTTAAAAATAATATTTAATTTTTTTAAATATATAATTAACTAGTTATACATTAAATTTATTATTATATATGTTATAAAAAAAATTATAACAAATATATTTAAATTTATAATTTTATTATCTTATATTAATATATTTAACATTTATATTATATTAAAAATTAAGAAAATATATTATATAATAATAAATTTAATGATAATATAAATTAAAAACTTGTTATATATTTTTAAAAAGTAAAATAATAATTTTAATATCGTTACATTATTTCACTATAAAACTATTTTATTTAATGTATATCTAAGAACATTAATATCTTTAATTTATTTTATTATAAAACTATTTTATTTTTCACTATTCCTTACCATCACCAGATATCCAATCATAAAAGACTTATAAAAATATTATATATTGCACAAATTTTTTGCACCAACAAAAACCATTTTTTAATTAAAAAATTGTATTTAAAGTTGGAAATAACCAAGATTACATCAATAGAAAGAGCCGTTATTGCTATTGCCACACAGTAAAACATCAACGAGCCAATGACATTACAACTGCATAAAGTAGTCCACGCCAGAGGGAGAGTTCTATTCCAAATATAAATCCAGACAAAACAATCCATCACGGCTCTGTCAAATTATCATGTCAAAACAAAAACATTTAATAATTATTACACAACTTATCAAATTAGTTTTAAACTATTCACCAGTATTTCCAAGTTACTGGCCGACCGTCCTCCTTTACTCACTTCTTCCTCTGCCACACCCCTAAATCTCTCTGCTAATCTACGTACTCTCACACCCTCCTCCCCTTCAATCAACATTTTGACCTTTCCCTCTATTTCTCCAGCTCTTATAACCCTATTCCCATCCTCTGCCTTTTTCAGCGCCAATCCAAACTTCCATTCCTCTACCATCATTCTGCAATTCATAAACTGATCCACTGCAAGAGGAAAACCCAGAATGGGAACACCTGCTGAGACGCTTTCCATGACCGCATTCCACCCGCAGTGGCTCAAAAACCCTCCTACGGCAGGGTGTTTCAGAACCTCCGCCTGCCTAAACCAGGGCGCAATTACCCCCCGCCCTTCACATTCCTCCAAAAATCCAGTCGGCAACATCTCTGAGACATGACCCGCCTCTTTATCTGGACGAAGCGCCCACAGATAATAGCACCCGCTCTTCATGAGACCGTCTGCTATTTCCCTTACCTGAGATCTTTCCACAGTCATGAAGCTGCCGAAGGAAACATAGATAACCGACCGCGCTGGTTTGCAATCCAGCCATTCAATACAGTGCGTCTGGAGCTTTGAAGAGGAACCCATGTTCAAGGGACCCACACAGTACACGGGGGTTTTCTGGCTCTGTATCTCCACTGCTTTGCAATCCAAGGCGTAGAAGGAATTCGCCACAATCCAATCGGTTGTACTCACATTGGCCAAACACTCTGTAATTTCATTGCGCAATGGAGAATATGTTGGTTGTGGAGGCGATCTGGGAATATAATCCTTCCATCCTTCCAACCCTGCAACGGGAAAAAAACAAACAATCAATTATTTCTTCCCACGAAATCAATCAATTGCAACAATTAATTCAAGTTTTCCTTTTTCACATACCTAAGCATAAATGATAAGAGATGGAAAAACTTGTGACAGACATTGGACACATCGAAACAGAGAGCAGAGCATGTCTTTTAGCAAAAGGGACAGTCCACTTGAGGAATATATCGGCGACCATGCATGTCACGGGTTTTTCCGAGCTATTCAGATTGGTTAGGAGGTGAGCCACATGAGCTTCCATGTTTGAAAGGGAGTGAAAAAATTCGATGAAGTTTTCCCCCCTTTGAGACTCCCCCACCATACAGTCTGGAATGAGAGCGGCCTGGAGGTTTGAAGTATGGGTGAAAGGATCCTCATCGGCCTGTGTAATGATTTTGAGCCAGGACTCTGTCAGCACAAATGTAACGGAGATTCCATGGAAGGCAAGCTTTAAAGTAAGGTACATCATGGGATTCAGATGACCTCTTCCGGGATATGGAACAACTAACGCATGAGCCGCCATTATTTTTCTTTGCTTTTCTAAACTGGAATAAACCAGAGCTTGATCTGAAACACAGTCAAAAAAAGCCCTGGTCAAAGAGTACGTAGTTTTTTCTGCTTTTTTTCAAAGAGTAGGTTGTACATAGGAGATTTGAAGCGTGGGTGAAAGGATTCTGGTCGGCCTGGGTAATGATTTTGTACTATGACTGGGAGATCCCGCGAGAGACCAGCTTTACGGCGATATGCATTATTAGATTTACATGGCATCACCCGGGATATGAAACAAGTACCTACCACATGAGCTGCCATTAGTTGGTTGCTGCAACTAACCCAAAGGTTGCTATTAAAGTTCTGAAAAAGAGACCTCACAATCTTATGCGGAAGAGTTAAAAAAAAATCCGGAGTCCCTCCTTGGTAAGATTTTCATTTTTGATGTTTCGTACACGTTTCCGTAAAAGAACATTAAAAACTGTTCAAATAATTATTTGTCAAATTTTCTTTTGCATAGATTCTTTTTTAGTTAAATGGTTTTTTTGGGTCACTAGAATGTATTGGTCTATAGTGTATTTTATAACTTAAATTTCTAAAATGCATTATGGGACTCGTGCATTCTGGTGGCCTCATAGACGACACCCCTGATTAGCGCTTGTTGTCAAGTGGTCAAATTAACTTAGAACAAAAGTGGAAATTTTGGTACGATTCCTAAGAAATTGTATTATTAGATGCAATTTTATGCTCGAGAAAGTGGTGTGCAAAGACGTGCTAGTTTAGACTTTTAGGTATGTGGTGCAAGGAAGGTAAAATTTGACTTTGAAGTTTATGTGTGGTCAACACACATAGAAACAGAATAAATCTTTTTGGGTTTAAAATGACTTAGAATATATGAGATTTGGGTCTAAGATGGCTTTCAATATGTATGTAGAAAAATAATGTTCGAACCATAGATACAAAATTCAAGATAAATGAAAAAACATACATACTAATAACTCTAAAAAGTATACATACTAATTTTATCTTGTTTTATTCTATGTTGGGTTTGGATCATGCTTCCGCCTGTTGTTCCCGCTCATTCCCCTGCAACTCTCCCCGACGATATCTCGACCCAGTCTACCGCCGATGCTCCTACCGGTCCCTCTTGGGCGACAGTGGTTGTTGAGGGCCCTCGCATCGGCTCTGATTGGGTGTTGCAGGCTCCGTCTATAAAATTTTGCAGAGGCGGTGGAAGGGGTTTTATTCCCATCTCCTGTACGGCCTCTGTTAATGTGAATACAGACTCATATTGGGAAATAGAGAATAATGTGAAGGTTTTTACGGAGCATGGAGTTATCTGTAGATTCAAGGGTATTTGGCCCAGCCTCTCGAAGTTGCATAAATGGATCTCTCATCACTGGGATCCACTCATTACGGGTACTATACACATTTACCCTATGGCTAAAGGTTTCTTTGTTGCTAAATTTGAGAATGCTAAGGATAAAAGAAAAATTCGGTGTGAAAGTTTTTTCTATGAGAAAGATAAAATGTCGCTTTTGGCCAAACTCTGGCATTTTGATTTTAACCAACTGTCTAAGAAGTTCAACAAAATTCCGGTTTGGGTTCGGCTCCCTTATCTTCCTCTCCATTTGTGGGTTGATTCTCTCTTTGAGGAAATTGGTGATGCTATTGGGAGTTTTATCATGGTGGATAATGAATCCTTTAAGCTTTATCACACTACTTTTATCTGTATTCTGGTGGAGTTAGATGTGTCTAAGGGACTACCAACTAAGATTGTCATTAATTCTTCTTTTGGCAGCTGGGTCCAAACTTTGGATTACAAAGGTATTCCTTTCACGTGTTGTAAATGCTTTAAAACTGGTCACGCGGTTGGGAATTGTGGGCTTGAGAGGAAGAATACTGCGGCTTCATGGTGGTCGAGGGTCTCTTACCAACATTACACGGTTACGAAATCTTTGGACTCTTCTAATGCGTCGTTAGATGCTGGGGCTTCGACTTTGGCTGGTTCGGATTCGTTATTGGCGAAGAATGATTCTTTTGTCACCACTAAGGATGGTTTTGTGATTAAAAATGCTGGGATACAGGATGTTGTTGTCTCTTTTGCTAAAAAATGGTTTGTTGTCTCTTACCCCGCTAGCTGCTTCACTGTGTGTTGATACATCTTTTGCCCCATCTGTTGATTTTGATCATGTACTCGCGACGATTGTTGCTCCTTCTCCCATTCCAAATAGATCAGTGTTGGGCTCTTTGGATTGATCTGTTGCGGTAGCTAATGTTGAAGGGGGTTGGATTACTGTTAAGGGGAAGCATTCAAAGACGTCCAAGCCTTCTTTTGATACGACTCTTTGTTCTCACAAGGCTAGTTGTAAATCTTGAGGGCCTTTGCAATGGGTTGTTTGGGTTGGTTTTTCTAGCCCTGTCTTAGGTTGGGTTGTCTGTTGCCTTTCGAGGCAGTCTCTACTTTTTGGTTGTGGCTCTCTCCTCTTTGTTGAGCAGTCAAGTTCTATCCCTTGTTTGATTTGTAAAGGGTTTTGGGTCCCTTCAAAACCTGTTTTTCACTTAATCAAAAACTCTAAAAAATAACAACATGAATATAAAAATATGATTGAATAACTTCAATGTAAGATAAATAAATTACAAATGATGGAAATCTAGTAAAGTAAATAGACTACAAAACCTATACACCAATTCAATACCCTTAAGTCCCCCGAGTCTTCAATCAATGATTAAAAAAATTGATAAATTCTAAACATTTTTTTCTTGAACAATTATAATTATAATTTGAGTATATTTTAAAAATAAGAAAATCACAATTAATGGTGTATATAGATGGACTAACCATAAAAATATAGTATAAATACTATATATTTAATACAACTTTAAGAATAGCATACAAGCATTCAATATAAATTGGAATTCTAGGAGGTAGATAGGGTCCTAAATTGTTAATTGATTAAAAATTTCAAAAGAGCATATAGCAAATTCATTTTATTTTATTTTTCTTCCTTGTACAAATTGAGTTGGCCTAGTGGTGGAGAACTTGTGTTCTTTAAAGAGAGGTCACAAGTTCAAATCCCATAGGGGGTAGGGTATGTACATCTTATCGGCTTCATCCTATTAATGCCCACACGGGTAGCGGAGTTGGCTTGGGCCATGGGTTTGCTCCGCATTGGTCTCGAGTTCGACTCTAAGGCCCAGATTTAATTGATGCACCTGGCTTGCGGGTGGTTGGGTACATCCCCAGTGGACTAGTCTTGCCTTAGCTCACCCCTTCCTAGACCCCAACTTGGCATTTGTAAGACCAAGGTAGGGCGGGTGGGGCGCTAGGCTGGGTCGCGGGGATACCACTGGCGTTAAAAAAGAAAAGAAAATAAATTCATATTTTTTTCTTACACCTAATAAAAAATCTTTGGATTTACATGGCCTCACTTGGGAACTGGAATAACTAACATGTATGAGCTACCATTATTTTTTATTTTCTTAAATTCTAAACTGGAAATAAATCGAAGCTTGACTTGAAATAGAGTCAGAAAACCTTGGTTAGATAGTTGGTAGTTTGTCAAACAAAAAATACTCCAAATTCCTTTGCTCTTTTATTATTATATTACTTTACTAGGATGGTAAGCTAGAGGCATCTACATTGGTTGCAGGGGTGAAGCATTGATGTTTCAATAAAAACCCATCTTTCTTAATTTTAATTTTAAGTTTTACAATTATTTATATTTCAAAGTAATAACATTTAATAATAAATATAATATTGAGGTATTTAATTATAATGAGAGACATAATTGTAATAGTAGAGATAGAATATAATGGGATGAGTGTGTTAAGAAGAACGATTAAAGAGAAATTTATGTGTTTTCTAACCTTATCAACAATATTTAAATGTTCTCTCCACGTCAACACATTGAGAGATTAACCTAAAACTATGATAACCCACACCCTTTTTCCAATTTTAGAATTAAAAAATAATCATTTAAAGCTCTTGTAATAACATTTGGGCATGATTGTCCTCCTAGGATACAAAGGTGACATTTTGTGTATAATTTTTTTCCTTAAACAACACATCCTAAGGTTTGATGGTCTTCAAATAACTACACATGGATGCATCCTAGGTTTGAGATACAAGTGTCACATTAAAAAACATTACAATAATCCTACTTTATTTAGATAGTCATAAATATCTATAACGACCCCTCAACTATTAATATTTATTTTAGTCTTATAACCATTCTGGAAATGATTGCATGGTGACCTTGAAGATCCAATGCATAGTAATGGTGAAATGCACCAAATAGAGGTACATTGACAATTCTTTATAAGAAGGATGGTATTAGACACTAGCATGATCGTCCTATTTTTGTGACAATAGTCCACTCAAACCAAGGTAATATTAATAATGAGTTTCCTAAGAGTAGCAATCCTAGGAAGGGTGGTAGTTCAACCAAGGTATAATAATCAATGTCACAACTTAATTGCATATTTGTAAACATATGCCTATAACTAATACCTCCTATTCATTCAATGCAAAGGCAACTTAATTAGTGATTATGTGACCATAATACCACCATTGTCATTATAGAACCTTCAAAAACTCAAAAACTACAGTTTACGTGAGAAAATTAGTGATTTTTTTATGAAATAAAGTATTCTCAAACAATATTAAGGCTTTCAAAGACCTAGGAATCGATAAAAAATTCCTTAGTGATGTAGATCTTTCAAAATATTTGAGAAATAATCATGAAGACTTTATTTTTGTTGGCGTACCATGAAAATTAAATATTTACCACAATATATTAGTGATATTTTATATAGTCATGGATGAAATCTTTGTAAGAAGAAATATTAGCAAAAGGTTTAAGGAATTTTTTTCTTTCTATATCTACAAAACATGAACACATTTTGTAATTACAAAACACTATACAAGCATGAAAATGAATTTGTGTTAAATGTGATTTGCAATATAATGTGAGTGTGCTATTGAAATTTTTTATCATTTGGCCACTTTTTCTATATCATTTCCATGCACTTTCCTAATACTAGAGCACTACTCACATGGTTAATAAATGCCACAATTTTCAATAGGGTAAAAAATCAAGAGATGAAACTATCGCATGATATATAGTTCATTAGAGGATCCTACCTACAAAGGCTACCACTTGGAAAGAATATGAAATTTTAAAATATTTAAATTTATAGTACTTGAGGGAAAGAAATATTTGAGAATGTCAAACCTATAATGTCCAATTTTCCATTAATTTATATTTATGGACCAAATAGCTATTTCTTATTTCTAGTTGATCCTCTTCATCCCCCATGTGCACATCAGGTTCAAATGTTTTGAAGTGTGTAGGTACATTCATTTTGTAAGTTTGTGCAAGTTGTCAAAGTTTCAAAGGTTTCCATCCAATCATTTAGTTTACCCAAAATCTACCCTTCTAATTATTCCTATCAAAATATCAAACTTTCCCATTTTGACATTCCTTTCCTTCCAAATCCACCTTTCTTCTTATTCACGTAGGTTTAATATCAAAATTTCTCTTCTTACCATCCCTTTCTTTTGACCCCAACTCTTTTCTTTAAATTTGCCAAAACAATTCCTTGCCACTATACCTTTAGCATTAACATCAACTCCCCAATACTTTTAAAAAAAATTGGCATACATATCAAGGTTAGAGGTTCAACATTTCCCTTATTTGAGTACTTTTGTATAACACCCCCAAACTCTGATCCCTAATATGTTACGATATATCAACCCATTTGGATTGCAGGTTTGGGTATTCTTATTTGGGTACCAAGCATGCTATACACCTCAAATTCAATCATCAATATGTAGCATGAGACTTGAGGTACCCTTAACCCTAAAAAATTGATAGGAGTACGTTTTTGGTGACACTATCTTCCACCTACCCCCTTGTAGAACCTTAAGATGCCAATCATGGTTAGATTTTGTGCCACAACTACTCCAAAGGTCTTTCTCCCAAGTGTCGCAAAAATTATATTCAAATATAGGGATTGTCATGCCCTCATTAATGTTGTGGTTTCATCCTAGCTCCCTCTAAGCCTTTGGTGGAATTAGAGCCACTCTTTCAAGTGAGATTCATTATCAACCATTGATTTTAGTGATTAAAATAAAGGAATATATTCATTTTACACACAAAAACTCTTGGCAAAACTTATTCTAAGCATCCATGTCTAACAACCAAATTCAAGGATGAAATCCCTTAGATTTGCTAGAGACCAAATGACAAAAACCATTTAATTTCAAGGAATAGAGGATGAAACTGCTTTGGCCTTCTAAGATGATCTCATGAACAAAGATATCATAAATGAGCTTTCGTGGTCACAAATGTTAGTTACATTGAATTTCTGTCATTCGCAATTTTTGTATATTCAAGTAGTTTAGTTTTAGGTTGTTACTGATGTTGTTGCGATTGTTGTTTCACTATTATTGCAACATATCTTGATGTATTGGAAAGATGAGAGGGAGTGGGTGCAGGTTAGGAGCAAGGGTTATGACTGGAAAGGGAGATGCACGGGATGATGAAGAGGGGGATGGTGAATTAGATGAGGATTGGGGGGAATCTAGGCCCCTATTTTTTATTGTGGGCATGATGGTTGGGTCGTTCTCCAATGATAGGTGTGGGTTTTTTTTTCCCTACCTTTTGTGGCTTGATTTGGGTGGAGGCTTGTTGGCGAAGGAGGTCTCTTTCTGTCTGGTTTGCCTTTTCCTAGGAGGGTTGTCTTGGTTGTTTCCTTCCTCTTGTGGCTTGCATGTCTAAGTCTTTTGGTGGGTGGTTACATCCATAGTTACTATTTTCTCACCTTGGTTGCTTGGGCCTATGCTTCTTGGTGGTGTTTCCCTTGGGGTGCATCCTATTTTTGCAGGAAGTTACATTGCCCCCAGGTGAACGCACAATACTGGTTCCCACTTTTTGACCAACTTTGATACTTAGATGAATATTTTGAAAAAAACCTTCACTTTTTGACACCTATAATTTTTAAACTGTTAAGAATTTGAAGATGATATAAACTAGTGATTTTTAACATCTTGTTGTAGATTCTAAATATATTTTTTGCAAATTTGTTTGAATAAAATTTTATTGATTTTTCCATCTCCCTCAAAAAGTAGTTGTTTACAGCAAACAACATTTTTAAGAGTGATGTGTATCTCGAAATGCATAATTTTTTTTCTATAAATGATAAAAACTTAATTCTTTTGAATTTTGGTTTGTAACATCAATACCCAGGGCATGCACTTGGTTTGATAGTGATATGTTGAATATTTTTTATTTTATTAAGTTTTGAAGTTCGACTAATTATAATTTGGATATAGGTGTACGTTTGAACACATAACTTGTTCTATATATATCAAAATTCAATTTTCTTTTTTTTGTTAGAAAGAAAACACCAATACCTAGTGCATAGATATTTTTTAGATTTTTTTTGAATTAGTTTACTATTTTTCCCAATGCATTGAACAAAGCAGTTCATGTTCGGTGAAAAACCTACATTCATAAGAAATAAAATAAAAATATATTAATGAAATTAAATATATTAAAAGTGATACTATTTGGAAAGCTTATAATAAAGACTAAATACTTTTAAAAAAAAACTTTTAAATGAATTAATTTGACCCCCCAAAAGTTAATGTAAAATTGGTTTTTTATCAGCATTTGATAGATGCAAAGGAGACTCCATTGCAAGTATTATTTAGAAGTAGAGAGGTTCTATCCAAGAAATTTTGATTTAAGAGCCTTTGATTTAACTCTCTTCAATTAATTACTTCAAATGGGACCTCTCAAAGCTTAAATCATTATATTTTTTAAAAAATGTATGATTTCAACAAAAATCAGGATGTACCAAAAAGTGGGAACTAACTTTGTAAGTTCAGCCCCCCTATTCCATTTGTTGTGTAGTGTCCAAGGTTTTGTGATGGTTTCAATGATTCTATTGTTGTAGTTTTTGAGTAAGGGTTTTGTGGCCACTCTAACTCCACCTCTTGGGTTGTTGGGGGTTGTTGTTTCCTTCTCCCGTCTCTCATCACCCCTTGTCCATGCCATGGGAGTCAAGTATCTCTGGTGTTGGGTGAAGCTATACTCCCCACCCTTGGTGGATGTTTATGGCTTGTGATCGTAGTTTTCTTTCATTTTACCTTGACCCTTTTGGTTCCTCTACTCAGTGTGGCTATGAAGTCCCTAAGGAGGTTAGTTGTGTGGTTTCCCACCAAGGGTACTATTTTCTATTGGCGGTTTAGTTCTTTTATTATCATGGCTATGAAGACAATTGTAGCCCCTACCACTACTTTCCTTTTGCACATTCCCTGTGTCGTGCTGCTTCAGACTCTACTCAATTTTGATGGTCCTATGGAGGGGGACCTTTATGCTATGGTGGGTGGTGTCCTTAATTGTTTTAGGTCTCTTTGGCATGGTAGCATTTTCTTCCCCTTTGAGAGATTGTCATTCAAATCTCTCTTCCTATTTGGATTTGGTACTGAAAGTGTATTTTTGTTTGCTCCTTCTGGGCACTTTATGGAGGTTGGCTTTGAAGTTGCATTTCTCATAAAGGTCTTTGTCACGATCTTATTTCATAAATTTCAAAATAATTTATACTTACTTATATTTGGTGATCTAATATTAATAGATAATATATTTTACAATTTTTTTGTAAAATTTATACAAAATAGAATAATGTCACTAATTAAAAATAAATAAATAAATATTGAGTGATTTTTTTTTTAAAAAGATAGAAATATGTGTATATATTTTTAATTATATCTTAAATGTGCATAGAAAATGTTACAACTGATTATCTTATATCAATTTAAAATTCTTTATTGTTTGTTTCCTATAATGGACACAAATTGAGAGATAATAAAATATTAATTTTGATTATCTCATTTAGATAAAAATAAATAAAAAATGAAATAAATTATAATGCATGCATGGGATCACACAACAAGCCCCAAATTCTATTAGTTCAAAACTTTATAAGGTATGCATTGACAATCACATCATCCTGATAATACTTTTCATAATCCCCATTTATATCATTGTTTTTTCTATCTTCCTCTTCAAATGCCTTTTAAAAAACTAGACTTTCCATTGATCCAATATTGAGCCATGGATTTTCTAGAATATTTGAATGTCTTGTTATATTTAAATCTTAACATTTTAGTCTTCTTGTTCTTCTTTCTTTTCTCTTTAGAACTTCCTCATAAAATAGCTAGGGCCTCCATCATAGGTTTGTTTTTTAAATGTCTATATCTCTTCTAAAAGTAACATTATAATTATGTTAGCCCTTTTGATTTTATAGCTAGAAATCCCAATTTCTATTATCTTTTGAAAATATTATAGTTAGATTATTTACTTTTTATCTACTTATTGGAGGCTTCTTATAGCATAGTATTAGGTTTGGATTTAATAGTAAAACCCAAAAATCTCTATCCATGTGCATGCTCTTCATGTTAAGCTTCTAAAGCTCAAATTTTGTGTCCGATCTTCATCATTTCTATGTTTAATGTGCTTACATTTTTTTATTAAATAATATCCTCTTCTACATAATATTTTACTCAATCCTAGATTATTATAAAAGACTAGATTATCTCTAATAGTTATAATCCTAGGTGATAAGGCTTCATACCATGAAAGGAAGAAAACATGTATAATATACTCCCTATACTAATCTTTGATAGAAAATGTAGGCACAAAATTAGGCTAATCATATAATCATAGAGAGATATACATGAAAGAAATACACCACAAATAGTGATTTACATGACTATGGATGTCATATAGCTTTGGATTCAAGAAGTTTACTAAGCCTTTTTCTATATTATAGATCTCAAAGATAACTACATTTCCATAAAGAAAGAAATAGTAATGATCCAACCAAAAACGTATGACCTGAAATAAATTCTTGCCTAAAAAATAAGCTATTATATATTATAGCAAAAAAATTTAAGTTGTCTATTCTCAACATCAGGATCCAAAGTTGGAGCTTTTTCTTTTAATAAAAGGATTGTCATAGTGTCACAATGAGATACTTTCTCTTAAATGTCAACACAAAAAATGTATACAAAAGTTGGAAGAAATCATACAATCCTTGTAGGTTGTTGTTTGTATATTTGTTTCTAATTTTAGTGTATTGAATTCAAATTTTTAATTATTATTTTTTCCTTTAATGCCAAGGAGGAGAGGATTCTTGAGATATATAATAATGTGAATTGAATAAAATTTCATTCTCGTAAATATTCTATTACATATTTCTAAATCACACAAACATGTATTTAGTAAACTTAGAACAAAAAGAAAGGGCGTAGTAAGTGGTATTATAAATTTAAAATTTTTAGAGGAGTGTAAGAATAAAGAGATTAATTTTTTTACCTAAGTGATTTTTGAAATGAAACAAAAATGATGCTTGAATAGAAGGTGACCTCTAAGTAAAAACAACACTTTTAGTACATGTATCTTTACAAAGATACTTCAAAATGAAAGCAACTAAACTA
Organism: Cryptomeria japonica; assembly: GCF_030272615.1. NCBI lineage: Eukaryota > Viridiplantae > Streptophyta > Pinopsida > Cupressales > Cupressaceae > Cryptomeria > Cryptomeria japonica. Next base: position 216,575,535 of record NC_081408.1, on the reverse strand, counting down.
ACAATTTGATGTAAAGCATATATTTATTTTAACCTTCAATTTAATAGTTTTTATATAACCTTTATTTAAAGCAACACATAAAAATAAACATGAAGTTTTTTATTATTATGTGATATTTTATCAAGATTTGACTATACAAAACATTACATAATTTTATAGACTAAAAAATGTGATCTATTAGATATCTTAAATGCATCTATATAAAAGATGCCAAGAAATATCTTATCTTGATATACCCTATATTAAATTTGTTATTTAGAATGGATAAGCGTCTTGAAACCATATTACCCTACATACTTTGTAAAGATGTATGGGTTAGTGTAGGATCAAGGGGGGCCAAAAAGTGAAGATGTGAAAAAAATAGCCTTCTTCACAAAAACGTGAAAATCCATGTTGACTTTTTGCTTGGCCTGGGTGTCAGTACACCTTGGCCTGGTAATTACCTATGCAAATCGGATATCGGATAAAATCGGATATCCAATAAAATCTTTATCCGATATCCGATTTTTATTTGTAATTTTAATTTAAAAAATATATTATATGTTACGTATTATATAATACGTATAATATAATACAATATTATATTATATATAATATTATATAATATTGTATTATATTATATTGTATTATATAATATTGTATTATATTATATTGTATTATATAATATTGTATTATATTATATATTATAATATAATATAATATTATAATATAATATAATATAATATAATATTATAATATAATATAATATAATATAATATTATAATATAATATAATATAATATAATATTATAATATAATATAATATAATATAATATAATATTATATAATATAATATTATAATATAATATAATATAATATAATATAATATTATATAATATAATATAATATAATATTATATAATATAATATAATATAATATAATATAATATTATATTATATAATATTATATAATATAATATAATATAATATAATATAATATAATATAATATAATATAATATAATATAATATTATATAATATAATATTATATTATATAATATAATATTATATTATATAATATAATATTATATTATATAATATAATATTATATATAATATAATATAATACAATATAATATTATATTATATTATAATATATATAATATAATACAATACGTATTATATAATATATTATTATATTATATATGTTATTTAAAAACAATTTAAGTGTTGAAATCAGATATCCAATTTTCTGAGACTTTTATATTTCGATAGCGACAGTCCCGTGAGTCATTTTTAACTCACGGGTTGTGCGAATTTGTCAAAATCCGATATCCGCTCCATTCGATATCTAGTTTTTTGACAAAAAAATTGCTAAAAAATAGATTTAGAGGTAAGAATTTTGTCGTTTTGAATCATTTTCATTCATTTTTTGTATTTTTTGTGAATGTTTATTTGATTTTTCATTGAAAATATGGTTTTTTTTCATGAAAACTAGGTTTTCTTTAAATCAAATACATGATTGTTTAAATTTGTTAACTAAATTTAATTGTTTACATTCAATTAGGTTAAAAATGGGGGATAACAATGAAAACACTGACCAACCACAACTGCAACAACCAAACCCTCATTTGCCAAACCCCCTCTCAATTCAAGATTTGATTACACAAAATTTGAATGAATTGAGGGGGATTGCAGAAGTATATCGTAGGATCCCTCGTCTAAACCCATTGTTTGATCCTCTCACATTAATCGTAAAAAGTATGGAAACCATGACTGAGGAGCACGATGCTGCCCTTTTGTGGCAAGATTCTATGAAGGAAAAATATGCAGATGGCTTGTTGTATAAGGATATCAAGGATCTTGAGATATCCAAAGCCGAAATTGCCTCATTGTTTGTCAATCCTCGTACTAGTCAGCCCGTAGATCCCAAAAAAACAAAACTTTCTATCAAATGGTGCACAAATGATGGGATTGTGAAAAACTTTTGGGATCGTTGGTGGATGGTTTTCGACAAACCACCCAACAACAATCTTGATATCCCCTTCTATTTCATAAAAAAATTGTATGGTGAGTTTGTTTTACACAAACATGTGAACTACTTTGACATCCAACCTTTCCAGGGTGTAGGTTTAGGTATGCCCCAAAATAGACCTAGGGCAATCAGACTAGTCCAGGGCCCATATGTCCCCCCTCCTCCTATTGATCCCCCACCCGCAGTTCAACATCCTGATATTGTTTGTGAGGCAGCTTCACGGACCATATCGGTTATTCACTCTTTGAATAGCCTTTTGGTTTCTTAGGCTGCGTCAGTAGCTCAGCCTACTCTTGATGGTAACGGTGCATCTAGTGCCGGTGACACGTCATCCTTAGCTCCACACATATGCGTGCCCCATAGTTGTGTCATGTGTGGGCACGTATGCTTGGGTCCAGTTGGACAGCCCCATTGATCCTCCTGTGGACAGTGCAAATTATGAGGTGCATGATGCACCAGATGTTATTACACAGACTGGAGGATACCCTGGGGAGTCCTCACATGCTAGAGGCGAGGAGGCAACATCATCATACATTGATGATGTAGTGGTAAGATTTGTATTTTCACAGTTCATGTTATATTTTAATTAAATATTTATAAATTAGATAATATTAAGTACTAATTTTTATTTACATGGTCTATTTAACAGTTGATGACTGAGGATGAGTTGAGACAGATTCAGGAGGGCAACTTGTCGGCCATTTCATTTGGCCTGGATAGCTTGACGGTACATATATTATTGCACCTAGTCGTTTGTATTTTATTGTACATACATGCTCATCATTTATATTGGTATTAATTAGATTATGTAGTAACTTGCATGTATATCTTATTTTACTCTTGTAGGGCATAAGAAGCATGAGTGCGAGGCAGTGTGATCTAGGATCTGGTAGTGCAGTTGGAGACAAGGGAAAGGTAATTGAATGCAAATATGATTGAATGAATAGTTTAAATAACTTATAGTGATTATACATGTCTATACATAGGTTGATAGTCTCATATACTTGTTGTGTATATATACAGAGAATTCTTGGCTTCACATCCTTGATGACTACACCCAGTATACCTGAAGAAGAAGAAGAGATGCCTCGAGTAGATATGTGTTTATTTTATTTTTTGATTAGTAGATATAATTTTTTATTATCAGTGACAATTATATGCTAACTTGTATCAATGTCATGTTTATGAACATATGTAGGTTGTGTATGAAAATATTCAAAACATACCTCCTCTACCGAAGACATACATCAAGAGTCCTGCAAAGCTGAAGAGAAAATGTGGAGATGAGGTAAACATGAATAGTTCAATTAAATAGTTCATTTTTATGTTAACTTTTCGAATGTGAATTATATAATATAACTAATATTAATTGTGGTTTGTTTTTCTTGTGCTGGATCCTTCAGAGCCGAGCAGTGCGGTGAAGAGGATCGATTTTGATGATCCATCAGCAGCTTAGGATGTTATAGATAGTTTTGGGATACTTACATGTCTAGTTGGCATGTATATTTTGTATATGGACATACATTCACGTATTTAGACATACATTTTGTTTCAGCTGGCGTTTATGCCATATTTGTGTATGGACATACATTTGTAATCATTTGACTTTTTTATATATACAAAAGTTGATATTCGATCATATAAATTGTTGCTCATCTGTGCGTGGTGTTATCATGGAAATCTTTAATCTTCATTCCAATAATTAACAATGGTTAATAATGGCTATTTAATGAACAATACAATTCATTTCATTTCATTGTAAGTGTTGTTTTTATAATGAACAATATAATTCATTTAATGAACAATACAATACAATTTATTTAATGAACAATACAATTCATTTAATCAATAATACAATATAATTCATTTAATGAATAATACAATCCATGAACAATACAATTCATTTGATGAACAATACCCTACGCATGCTCCTATTTTGCCCCCCCACTCGATCAAACGCTCGGGGTTATACCCTACCGACATCGTCCCTTGAGCGGCCTAAGTGCTCAAAATTGTCAAACATGTATAGGCCCTAACTCGAAATCTGTGGTACTTGTGAATGATCCATTTGAACCTATGGGGCCATGAGAGGGGTCCCTACAAAAGCCTATCTCGATTTTTCAAGTTTCCCTACGATTTTATTAGGGCAGCAATTTTTTGGTTGGCGAAAAAATCATTAGTCTCACTCAATCGAATGTTGTCGCGTGACCAATTTCTCGTTCAGCTCATCGCGATGACGAATCTTCAGCTCCAACATGTCCAGTTAGGCATAATTTCCCTACGCATGATCCTGTTTTGCTCCCCGAATCGATCGAATGCTCAGGGTCATACCCTACCGGCATTGTCCCTTGAGCGCCCTAAGTGCTCAAAATTGTCAAACTTTGACGGGCCCTAACTCGGAATCCCTGGCACCTGCGAACGATCCGTTTGAACCTACGGGGCCACGAGAGGGGTCCCTACAAAAGCCTATCTTGGTATTTCAAGTTGCCCTACGGTTTTATTAGGGAAGTGATTTTTCGGTTGGTGAAAAATTGTCAGTCTCACTCAATGGAATGTTGCTGCATGGTCGATTTCTTGTTCTGCTCGTCGCGATGACGAACTATCAGTTCCGACATGTCCAGTTAGGCATTATTACCCAACGCATGCTCCTATTTTTCCCCCCCACTCAATCGAATGCTCGGGGTCATACCCTACTGATGTTGTCCCTTGAGCGCCCTAAGTGCTCAAAATTGTCAAACTTTGACGGGCCCTAACTCAGAATCTGTGGCACCTTTGAATGATCCATTTGAACCTACGGGGCTACGAGAGAGGTCCCTACAAAAGCCTATCTTAGTTTTTCAAGTTGCGCTATGGTTTTATTAGGGCAACAATTTTTCGGTTGGTGAAAAAATCGTTAGTCTCACTCAATGGAATGTTGTCGCGTGGCGAATTTCTTGTTTTGCTCGTCGCAATGATGAACCATTGGCTCCGACATGTCGAGTTAGGCATAATTACCCTATGCATGCTCCTATTTCCCCCCCCCACTCGATCGAATGCTCGAGGTCATACCCTACCGACGTTGTCCCTTGAGTGCCCTAAGTGCTCAAAATTGTCAAACTTTGACAGGCCCTAACTCGGAATTCGTGGCACCTGCATACGATCTGTTTGAACCTACGGGGCCACAAGAGGGGTCCCTACAAAAGCCTATCTTGGTCTTTCAAGTTGCCCTACGATTTTATTAGGGCAGTGATTTTTTGGTTGGCGAAAAAATCGTCAGTCTCACTCAATGGAATGTTGTCGCATGGTCGATTTCTTGTTCTGCTCGTCGCGATGATGAACCGTTAGCTCCGACATGTCTAGTTAGGCATTATTACCCTACACATGCTCCTGTTTTGCCCCCCCACTCGATTGAACGCTCAGGGTCATACCCTACCGACGTCGTCCCTTGAGCGCCCTAAGTGCTCAAAATTGTCAAACTTTGACGCGCCCTAACTTGGAATCCATGGCACCTTTGAATGATCCGTTTGAACCTACGGGGCTATGAGAGAGGTCCCTACAAAAGCCTATCTCAGTTTTTCAAGTTGCCCTACGGTTTTATTAGGGCAGCAATTTTTTGGTTGGTGAAAAAATCATCAGTCTCACTCAATGGAATGTTGTCGCGTGGCCAATTTCTCGTTATGGTCGTCGTTGATGAACCGTCGGCTCTGACATGTCGAGTTAGGCATAATTACCCTACGTATGCTCTTGTTTTCCCCCCCCACTTGATTGAACGCTCAGGGTCATACCCTACCAGTGTCGTCCCTTTAGCACCCTAAGTGCTCAAAATTGTCAAACTTTGACGGGCCCTAACTCAGAATCCGTGGCACCTGTGAATGATCCGTTTGAACCTACGGGGCCACGAGAGAGGTCCCTATAAAAGCCTATCTCTGTTTTTCAATTTGCCCTACGGTTTTATTAGGGCAGCAATATTTTGGTTGGCAAAAAAATCGTTAGTCTCACTCAGTGGAATGTTGTCGCATGGTCGATTTCTCATTCTGCTCATCGTTGATGAACCGTCGGCTCTGACATGTCGAGCTAGGCATAATTTCCCTACACATGCTCCTGTTTTGCCCCCCCACTTGATCGAATGCTCGAGGTCATACCCTACCAGCGTCGTCCCTTTAGCACCCTAAGTGCTCAAAGTTGTCAAACTTTGACGGGCCCTAACTCAGAATCTGTGGCACCTGCGAATGAATTGTTTGAACCTACGGGGCCACGAGAGAGGTCCCTACAAAAGGCTATCTCAGTTTTTCAAGTTGCCCTATGGTTTTATTAGGGCAGCAATTTTTCAGTTTACGAAAAAATCATTAGTCTCACTCAATGGAATGTTGTCGCATGGTCAATTTTTCATTCTGCTCATCGCGATGATGAACCGTCGGCTCCGACATGTCCAGTTAGGCATTATTACCCTACGCATGTTCCTATTTTGCCCCCCCACTCGATCGAACACTTGGGGTCATACCTTACGCATGTGACATCCATGAAGGGACATGAAGGGATATTTTGTAAACAATCAGAAACGTTTAATGATAATCAAGTTGAAGCCTTGAGATTTATGCAATATGGTTCAAGTCCAAAACTGTACCCTAAAGCCACACACTCTTCCCTCTCCCAGCATACACTAATGAGTCACAAGTTAACATAGAATCTAAAAGGATTTGACGAGAGCGTTTTGATTTTACTTATGTCTTGTGTATTATAATAAAGACCAATTTGCCAATGTGACATCTTCATATGAGAGAAAAGCTTGATTTTATCTCAATACAGTTGTACCTATTTCATTATTAGAAAAAATAAATATACAAAGATCTATTATTAGTATCCTCTATATTATGGATTTGAATTGATGTTCTCAATTAGTTATTATCTGTTCAGCTTTTCTTCATAAGGCACAACCATCTGGTGGTTATCATATCAAGACAACCATCCATGACTTTCAAAGTAATTGATATTTATTCCTACACCTCACACTCACAAGATTAATAATGAAATGACATTTATGATTCATCAAATGCTGACAAAGTCTAATCAAATTTCAACTTCAAGATGTATACAACATATCATATTCAACTTAAAGATGCATACAACTTACCATATTCAAGCTCATGCCAACCACCACTTGGATATTGTTATATGTTGATTAAAGTTCAATATATGTAATAAAACCATATAGTCTTACAAAAATGCCATCATAGACCATCTATGTCGATTAAAGTACAATTCATTTGTAACAGGGGCACACTCACAATCTGAAGTTGCAAAGCCCTGTGGGAAGCATCAAATTAGAAATTTACTAATCTGACTAATACTACTGTCAAAAGCATCAAAGATGCTACTGCTAGAGAACACCATGCTCCACTGTGGAGAGAATATTAGGTGCATCTGATGTTAGCATCTGAAAATGAAACAATGAACTATTCAATTGCCAAAATCTAACTGACTTTATTTTATAAACCATTAATGAATAAAAATTGACAAGGTTAGCTGAGTGAAAGTTCGATGACCACCTTGACTCTAGTAGGTGTTGATGTTGAAAGCCCAACGTTAACAAATGTAAAATTTCAAATGTTTGATTCAACAGACCACCTTGACCATCAATGTCAAATGTTTGATTCAATAGATCATCTGTCATGACAATTTGATCCACCGCAGATGTGTCCTGGCCACATGCATTTGAATCATCTTCATGATAATAAACACAACAAGACCCGCAATTTAATCTCATTAATGCACAAAGGAATATGTACCATGACCAAGAGAGGGTCTTGTCAACGACAAATGATCTAGCATGAACCTGTATTTTTAAGAATTGTTAGTCTACACATAAAATGCATGGATGAAGATAAAGGATTTATGACAATCACTTCAATTGAAATGCATGATAATAAATGAAAAGGTGGGATTATATACCATAAAAATATGTCCCTTCGAATTATATCAACAGAACCCACTATGTTGATGCAAAAATCGTAATGTGATACTGTTGTATATCATCAAAAAAGACCTTCATGAGCATAAAGGTTATGCGATAATTATATCATAAAAAATTATCAAATAGTGTTGTCTAATAACAAAAATTGTAAAGCTCATCAAATGCATGATAATAATTCGTGTTGCAAAAATACGTCCCTTCCAATTATATCAAGTGTACTCGCTATGTGCATGCAAAAACCGTGTTGCCAAAAAAAAACGTTCATCAATAGACTTGCATTTTGAACACATCCTTAATATACATGTAACAAACTTGAACATTAAGGTTTAATGATCATTGTTTGAAATGAAATGCATGATGAAAAAATAAGGCACCATTAAATACCTACTGCTCAAGTGTGCCTAAAGGGTCATCTCTTTGTTTAAGAGTATCCAGTATTGCTTCATGATCAGCAGTAGTCACTGTCCATAGCTCTTTGGTCTTCGGTTTTTCTTGATGCTTCAGCAACTTGACATTTGTAGCTATAATAAGGTGTGAATACATTATAATGGTTTTGTGTCTCTCATAGTCTTCAAATGCAGGTATGACATTCTTTCTAATCATGTATGTTCACGACCAAGTTCCCACAACAACAACTGAACCTGTAGGATATGTGAGTTCCCATCATCATCTATCACTGGTTGTGTTAGCTTTTGTTTTCCCTGTACACATCGTGCCAACCAATATTCTGATCTCTCTTCATTCCCTTGCGATGCAACAACTGCAAAAATATGTCCTGGCTGTACAAGATTTGATAGACGATCATACTCAAGTGAACTTTCCATGTCATTGTTTGACAAGGATATTGTTTGAGATAAAGGAGTTAGATAGTGGGGAACCCATGTATCAACCCACTCACTTGACTCGCACTGATCCCAATCACACCGAACACAACTTTGACAAAAACAAGCCAACGCTCATGTCCAAATGGTTTATGTACTTTCATCTGAGCTGAGAAATGAATGCATCTTTGAAGAATCTTTAATTGTTTGACAATCCAATCTATCTCCCATTGTTCCCTCCTCAACCAACCAAAAGAATCTACTCACTACTGAATCAAGAGTACCTCCATGTGACAATGCTGAACTACACCAATCAACAATAGAACGTGCATCAGAGAAATTTGCACCTGAAATCCTCAATTGCTCCTTAACTAGAGCTCTCTTCAAACATGCACCTCCTCCATCATGCTCTCCCTTCCTATGCCTTGCCTCAAGAAAACACCAAATATGACTTATACGCCTCTCCACATGCATTCTACTCAACCAATAAAACATACGGGCATTCTTGAATTGACCCGTACAGTGACCATATTATATGTTGGTCAATTGCAATATCTTTCTCATGCAAGAACTCAAAAAAATTCTCGAAAGAATGTTGCACATACTCGGAGGAGTGTGATCTATCATCACTCATATAAAAATGATACTCCCTGATTATCTTCCTATCCTCTTCTGTACTATCAAGAGCATGTCTATATGTAATGTGAACAAAAATAGCAATCTGGACTGAATTGTAGTATTGAGACTGTACCTCATTCTTTGGTTGCAATGTATAGTTCTCTGCAAAATCAACCACCGATACAATAATGCCAATCGGGAAAGAGTTCTTACACATCCTGAACTATTGATCCAACCACTGAGACCTATGGGTGTGCCTTGCATACTTGTAGAAAATATTTTCCTTAAAATCCAAAATAAAATCAGCAATACTCACTTCTCTTGAGACTAATTCGCATCTAGAACCTTCACCTCCACTCTTCAAAGTATATTTCACTGTCTCGTATCTTTTTTTCTCAACATAATTATTTCCAAACTCGTGTTCGCTGCCCTCATGAAAAAATGAAACAAACTTTGACAACCCACCGCATTCTGAGCACTTCTCATTCAAACAATCATTTCTATAGAAATAGCAGCCATCATCTCTAGGGCATAAAAATAGATCTTGCAAGTCTCTTGATGATCTCGGAAATAGCCTTGCACCACACTCCTACAACATCTCATTAGTATGCATCGTAGAACGAATATGACATAAAAGTTCATGGTACATTGAAAACTCCACATGGTACTTGCAACAACAGGTATTGCGAATCTTAAGAGGAACACAATAAAATGGTTTTAAAGATTCAAAGGCCCTTTGTGATATTTGCAAAGTTGGATGTAATTCACAAAATTTTTGTACAACATTGTTTGGCTTGATTCCAAGAAATGTTTGGGATGCGGTGTGCGGTCTCGGTTGCTGATTCTTAATTTCAAAACGTCCTTTACATTGGGTGACACTCTAGAATTAGAGTGCCAAAATTGTTGAATCTCTTCCTTCACATTGTCAGTCAACTTTGTATCAACACGTGGAAGCCTCCCACCAAATGCCCATGTATCTTGTTGAAGTGGATCGTCAAGTCTTTGTCTTCGTGCAAGTGCTCTATCCAAAGTTTTACAGTTTATGTTAAAATCAACACAAGTTTGTCTCATTTGATGAGCCTTTCTCAATTGATGGCTTAATAAGGAGGTTGTAATCACTCTTTGAGTAGCTCTCTTATCTCTTTCTTTGGTATTCTTTCCAATAGAATTGAGAGCGTCAAATAGATTTTTTGCAATAATAGAATTTCTCTCCATGTTCTTGTTCATATGAATCTTCAATTTCTTTAGAAATGGTCTCATCTTTATCATCTTTAGCAATTGACCAAAGAGTTGGCATTGCTCGGTCAATGTCTTATTGCTAAAATTTTGGTTGAAAAGTTGTGTAGCCCACAACCAAATGGTTCTTGTTGACCTCTTGCCTTCAAGATTCGCAATAATTTTTTCATCGATTTCAAATAACCATTTTGGGGTTCTTGAAGGTCTTGGATTTGGAATTTGTCTTTCATCCATGAGAGGGTCTTCATTTCTAAAGTAATTAGGTGTTACATATGGTTCACTTGGTGAGGCAATTCTGTAAGGAAGTAAAGTAGCGGAAACAACTTCCTACACTAACCTTGAGAGGAGGGTAATGCAAAACTTTTTTAGATCATTACAACAGTTACAGAAAATAGAAATAGATATAATAGCAATCATACCACAACACAATGATTTACGTGGGGAAAACCCTTTCGGGAGAAAAACCCCACCCTCCAAAAGCAGCTCAATATTTTATTCAGCAATCAAAAATAGATTACAACATACTTGCAGAGCAAGCCCTTCGCAGGAGTAGCACTAAACAGAGATTCAGAGGCAACTCAATAGCCATAGGACTCTTACACACAACCTCTATCTCACGCACCTCATAAATAGGAGATACAATACAGGAAACCGTCAAACGGTATTACAAAACCATGGGCTAAAACCACCCAATAAGGTGTAGCCGACCTTATCTCCCTTCTAGATGCCCTATGACATGTTAAAGCACACATCAACATGTGTCGCTCCCTTTTACAGCTCATTTATGTATCCGATACAAATTATTTTTCCTATTTCAGGAGTACAAACTTCCGGAGGCCATAACTTGAGAACCGGGTGTCCTATTGACAAACCGTTTGAAGTGCCGGAAAGCTCGCGAAGTGCTCTATCACCTCATAACCCGCATTTCAGAGCCTCTAAAGTCCCCAAAATTAAGTTTAAATATTTTATTGCACCCCTCCAAGATGAAAACATTAATATCTTCAAAACTAGCTGTGACCTTGCGACGCAACTTTACCGGAATGCTTATCTAACCAACCAGAAGCTTTAGGGAGAGTTTCGCACCATTTCGTGCTCAAATGAAAACTTACTATAAATAGTAACCTCGCATAAATGCAAGGTTGAGACACCATTTTTCCCAACAAATCTCCCACTTGTCGAACACCTTGCAAGAGCGGAAGGGAATGTCAACACAATGAATCAATTGCTAGGGGCCATAAGGCCCATAGACTCTGAACACCATCTGAACTTCTCTGTGCTCACAGCCTTAGTTAAAGCATCTGCAACATTCATCAAAGTTTCCACCTTAACCAGCTTCACCCTACCATCTTCGACCATATCTCTAACAAAATGATACTGAACATCAATATGTTTGGTCCAGGCATGAAATGTCGGGTTCTTAGCTAGGCTAATTGCACTCTGACTGTCACAGTAAACTGTCACTGTACTTTTCTTTATTCCAATATCTGAACACAGTCTCTTAAGCCAAATGGCCTCTTTACAAGCATGAGTAGCTGCCATATACTCTGCTTCAGTAGTGGATAAAGCAACCACAGCCTGTCGCTTACTCATCCAACTAATTGCACCACCAAACAAAGTAAACACATAAGCACTGGTGGATCTTCTGCTATCAATATCACCTGCCCAATCTGAATCCACATAACCATGGATATCAAGGGAAGTCATGTCTCCAACTGAATTACCATGATAACACAAAGAATACTCTGAAGTACCCTTCAAATATCTAAAGACTCTTTTGACTGCATCCCAATGAACTCTACCAGGATTAGACATATATCTAGAAAGTACTCCCACTGCTTGGGCAATATCTGGTCTGGTACAGACCATAGCATACATCAAGCTTCCAACCGCACTCTGGTAAGGCACTCTGCTCATGTCTTCCATCTCCAATGGGGATGTAGGACAATCTGAAATAGATAGTTTCATTCCAACTGTAAAAGGAACACTCAATGGTCTACAATTCTGCATGTTGAACCTCTGTAACACTGAATTCACATACTTACTCTGGCCTAGCCATAGCTTTCTGTTCACCCTATCTCTTCTAATTTCCATCCCAAGAATGTGCTTTGCTGCACCAAGATCTTTCATTTCAAATTTAGCAGCGAGCTGAGACTTCAGTTCTGAAATCATACCTTTCCCTTTACCAATGAATAACATATCATCAACATACAATGCAATGAATAAGAAATGATCACCATCAGATTTATAATAAACACAGTGATCTGATTTAGAACGTTCAAATCCCAAACTCAACACATATGTATCAAATTTCTGGTACCACATCCTAGGACTTTGTTTGAGACCATACAAAGATTTCTTCAATTTACAGACCAAATTACTTTTGCCTTTCACCACATAGTGCTCCGGCTGTGTCATATAAATATCTTCCTCCAAATCACCATGAAGGAAAGCAGTTTTCACATCCATTTGCTCAACCTCTAAATCATCAGCAGTAGCAATAGAAAGCAAAAATCTAATGGACGTCATTTTTGCAACAGGAGAAAATATCTCACCGTAATCAACACCCTCAACCTGAGAGTAGCCTTTTGCAACCAACCTTGCTTTATACTTCTCAATGCTTCCATCTGAACCAACCTTTTTCTTGAACACCCATTTACAACCAACAGGTTTTCGTCCTTCAGGCAATGGTACAAGATCCCATGTATCATTCTTTTTCAAAGCTGCCATTTCTTCCTCCATAACAATCTTCCAGGATTCTGCATCATTCATACCTAATGCCTCTTCTACAGATTTCGGTTCATCCACACTAGTATTCAGAGCAAAAATACATCTCCAATCATCAGGTGAATACCTTTCAGGTGGTTGTCTATGTCTTGTAGACCTTTGTACAAGCTGAGTTGGAGGTTCTTCCTCCTCTTCTGAAGATTCAGAGCTAGACGAGCTCTCCTCAACTTCTTGCCTATCTAGGGGTCTCGATTCAACTCTTTCAGGTGTAGAAGGAAGTTGAATCACATCTTCTTTTTTAGTCTGTTCTGGCTGCAATGTAACAGAAGGAGACTTAATTTCTCTAAAAATAACACTTCTACTGTGAATTAACTTTTGTGCAACAGGGTCCCAAAGCTTGTATCCTTTCACACCATAACTATACCCGATGAAGATACATTTCACAGCCTTGTTCTCCAGCTTTGTTCGTTTCTCCTTTGGCACATGTGCATATGCCTCGCAACCAAAAACTCTAAGATGTCTCAATGAAGGCTTGTGACCTGACCATTCTTCCATAGGCGTTTTATCAACAAGAGCTGATGTAGGAGACCTGTTAATCAGGTAGCAAGCAGTGGCAACAGCTTCAGCCCAAAACTTTTGTTCGAGACCAGCACCACTCAACATACTCCTAGCCTTCTCCATCAGTGTCCTGTTCATTCTTTCTGCAACTCCATTCTGCTGTGGAGAATACGGAGTTGTCTTCTGCCTGTTAATTCCACAGTCTTTACAAAATCTATCAAAATCATTAGAGCAAAACTCACTGCCATTATCAGTTCTCAAACATTTTATTTTCTTTCCAGTCTGCAACTCAACCATTGCTTTAAATTCTTTAAAATGACTAAAAACTTCAGATTTACTCTTTAGGAAATAAACCCATGTCCTTCTACTAAAATCATCAATAAATGAAACATAATATGTGGATTTTTCAATCGAAGAGACATCTACTGGACCAAACACATCAGAATGGATAAGATCCAAAACACCACAAGTTTTATGAGAACTCGAGTAAAACTGAACACGGTTTTGTTTTCCATAAATGTAATGCTCACAGAAATCAAAGTCAAGGTTACAGTCATTCAAACCTTCAACAAGGTTTTTATTTTTCAAGGTCCTTAGACCCTTTTCTCCAATGTGGCCAAGTCTCTGGTGCCATAACATAGTCTTCTCTGCAGGTAACTTTGCTTCAGACGAAAGAGCACCCTTAGGTACCCAAAAACCATTTCCATCTGCTAAAGGTGAAACCTTCAAATCTTCCAGTGAAGTATCCGCAGATTTACTTTTTACAAAAGTGCTATTACACTCAATAGTGTATGCTTCAAGCTTATACAAAGTGCCAAACCTGACACCTCTAGCAACTACCATAGCACCCTTAATCATCTTACATCCTGCTTCAGAAAAGACTACCTGCACACCCGCATCTATCAGTTTGCTCACAGATAACAAGTTTCGTTTTAATCCAGGGATATGCAGCACACCATTAATCCTTTTTATTCTACCATCAGAAAACCTGATTCTAACTTTACCTCGACCAACAATGTCTAGATGTGAATCATCACCCAAGTACACCTTACCTCCATTAAATCCTTCATATTCAGAAAACCAATCTCTATTGGAAGTCATATGAAAAGATGCACTTGAGTCAATTAGCCAGGCATCATTACCTACATGAGTCGCCAAAGCTGCAATAAATGCATCGCCATCTTCCTTGTCGGACTCAGAATCAGAATCGAACTTTTTCTTTTTCTTCTTTGCAGTCCTTACGGATGTGACCCGATTTACCGCAGTTCCAGCAAATGACTTTGGACTTTCCAGGAGATTTCGATCTCCCTTTGGATTTGGATTTGTCGCGCTTCTCATTCTTCTTGCCTTTCTCCTTAGGTCTTCCACAAACGGTTAGGGCTTCCTTTGAACTGATGGATACCTTCCTTCGCATCTCTTCACCGAGTAGGGCACCCACCATGTCTTCAGATTTCAAAACAACAGAAGTACTACCGATAGCCATAACAAGAGAATCCCACGAATCAGGCAAAGAACAAAGCAAGATCTGACATTTCTCCTCCTCGTCCATCTTAACACCGACGGATACTAATTGAGCCACCAACATATTGAATGCTTCCAGGTGGTCTGCAATTCGTCCACCCTCTTCCATCTTCAAGGAATACAATTTCTTTCTTAAGAAAATTTGATTTAATAAAGATTTCACTTGATACATCTCACCAAGCTTAGTCCATAGCTTCTTTGCAGAGTTTTCTTCATGGACATTGATTAGAACAGAGTCTGCCAAGCACAGTCTGATTAGACCCTTGGCTTTTCGGTCCATAACATCATACTGAGCTGCCGCAGTAGGATCTGAGGGCCTTTGGACATTCGCATCAACAGCATCCCAAAGATCTCGATCTATTAGCAGATCTTCCATCTTCAGCTTCCACATCTCAAAATTACTTCCGTTAAATTTCTCCACCTCTATTCTCCCTGATGAACTCGCCATCTGAATATTCCTGCAACAAGATCAAAAAGTGTCTTCTGCACAAGCTCCCACTCAAATCTGGATTAGTTCAAAAAATCCAACTGCCCACAATTGAAACCAAAGGTGATCAGGCTCTGATACCACTTGTAAGGAAGTAAAGTAGCGGAAACAACTTCCTACACTAACCTTGAGAGGAGGGTAATGCAAAATTTTTTTAGATCATTACAACAGTTACAGAAAATATAAATAGATATAATAGCAATCATATCACAACACAATGATTTACGTGGGGAAAACCCTTTCGGGAGAAAAACCCCACCCTCCAAAAGCAGCTCAATATTTTATTCAGCAATCAAAAATAGATTACAACATACTTGCAGAGCAAGCTCTTCGCAGGAGTAGCACTAAACAGAGATTCAGAGGCAACTCAATAGCCATAGGACTCTTACACACAACCTCTATCTCACACACCTCATAAATAGGAGATACAATACAGGAAACCGTCAAACGGTATTACAAAACCATGGGCTAAAACCACCCAATAAGGTGTAGCCGACCTTATCTCCCTTCTAGATGCCCTATGACATGTTAAAGCACACATCAACACGCGTCGCTCCCTTTTACAGCTCATTTATGTATCCGATACAAATTATTTTTCCTATTTCAGGAGTGCAAACTTCCGGAGGCCATAACTTGAGAACCGGGTGTCCGATTGACGAACCGTTTGAAGCGCCGGAAAGCTCGCGAAGTGCTCTATCACCTCGTAACCTGCGTTTTGGAGCCTCTAAAGTCCCCAAAATTAAGTTTAAATATTTTATTGCACCCCTCCAAGACGAAAACATTAATATCTTCAAAACTAGCCGTGACCTTGCGACGCAACTTTACCGGAATGCTTATCTAACCAACCAGAAGCTTTAGGGAGAGTTTCACACCATTTCGTGCTCAAATGAAAACTTACTATAAATAGTAACCTCGCATAAATGCAAGGTTGAGACACCATTTTTCCCAACAAATTCCACCTTGAATGTTAAAGTTTTCCACATTTTCACCTCCTATGTCAAAATTTTTGACATTTTGAGCATTTTCATTATCACTTTCAACATTTTCAAAATTTTCAATATTTTCACTTTCAAAATTTACATTTTCATTTTCAATAACTTGTGGCACATTTTCAATTTCAATTTCCTCTTCAGTTGAAGTAACATTAGCAATATTTAACATACTTTGTCTTCTCCTCCTATGACATTCTCTATCTCTTTCTCTATACACTTCAACTTGGTCATTTGAAAGTTTTCTTTTGTGTTTAGACTTTTGACAACTACTACTCCCCATTTCCCTCCACACATATGCTCCTTCATGATTGAAAATGTAATTTTTCAATTTAAGAATCTCCCAAAAGCACAAATTTGTCTCTAGCTGTCTATAACCCCGTGATCCTCGACAAAAAAATAGGACCCAGACTATCGGCCGTTGGAATATACAGTATGGCCCACAAACCCTTTTTTTTTGGTTTTTAGTACTAAAATCGGATATCGGATTTTATCCGATATCCGATTTTTGTACAAAAATATTCGATTTAATTGGATATCAGATTTTATTGGTCATATTTTAGAGAGAGAGAGGGATAGAAGGAGAGGGAGAGAGGGAGAGAGAGAGAGAGAGAGAGAGAGAGAGAGAGAGAGAGAGAGAGAGAGAGAGAGAGAGAGAGAGAGGAGAGAGGAGAGAGAGAGAGAGAGAGAGAGAGAGAGAGACGAGGAGAGGGAGAGAGAGAGAGAGAGACAAGGAGAGGGAGAGGGAGAGAGAGAGAGAGAGAGAATATGACCCCTAATGTTATGATTTGGTGTCTTAAGGGGTCCTATGGTGTCGTTAGGGGTCATATGGTGTCTTGTGACACCATCAGACTCCTTAAGACACCAAAACATGTCGTTAGGGGTCATATTGTGTCTTACGGGAGAGAGAGAGAGAGAGAGAGAGAGGGAGAGAGGGAGAGAGGGAGAAAGAGAGAGAGAGAGATGAGGAGAGGGAGAGAGAGAGAGAGAGATAGAATATGACCCCTAATGTTATGATTTGGTGTCTTAAGGGGTCCTATGGTGTCATTAGGGGTCATATGGTGTCTTGTGACACCATCGGACTCCTTAAGACACCAAATCATGTCGTTGGGGGTCATATTGTGTCTTACGAGGGAGAGAGAGAGAGAATATGACCCCTAATGTTATGATTTGGTGTCTTAAGGGGTCCTATGGTGTCATTAGGGGTCATATGGTGTCTTGTGACACCATCAAACTCCTTAAGACACCAAATCATGTCGTTGGGGGTCATATTGTGTCTTACGAGGGAGAGAGAGAGAGAATATGACCCCTAATGTTATGATTTGGTGTCTTAAGGGGTCCATGGTGTCATTAGGGGTCCTATGGTGTCTTGTGACACCATCAAACTCCTTAAGACACCAAATCATGTCGTTAGGGGTCATATTGTGTCTTACGGGGTCGTAGGACATAATATGACCCCTAACGACATGATTTGGTGTCGTTAGGGGTCATATGGTGTCCATAGGGGTCATATGGTGTCTTGGGACACCATAGGACCCCTTAAGACACAATATGACCCCTTAGGACACAATATGACCCAAAGTGACCCAATAGGGGTCATATTGTGTCCTCCGACCTCGTAAGACACAATATGACCCCTAACGACATGATTTAGTGTCTTAAGGAGTCCTATGGTGTCATATGGTGTCCCATGAACCCTTATGACCTCTTAGGACACCATATGACCCCTAACAACACCATAAGACCCCTTAAGACACCAAATCATGTCGTTAGGGCTCATATTGTGTCTTACGGGGTCGTAGGACACAATATGACCCCTAACGACACAATTTGGTGTCTTAAGGGGTCTTATGGTGTCACAAGACACCATATGACCCCTAACGACACCAATCGACCCCTTGAGACACCAAATCATAACACTAGGGGTCATATTGTGTCTTATGAGGTCATAGGACACAATATGACCCCTAATGACATGATTTGGTGTCTTAAGGGGTCTGATGGTGTCGTTAGGGGTCCGATGGTGTCGTTAGGGGTCATATGGTGTCCTTAGGGGTCATATGGTGTCCCATGAACCCTTATGACCTCTTAGGACACCATATGACCCCTAGTGACACCATATTGGGTCGCTTTGGGTCATATTGTGTCCTAAGGGGTCATATTGTGTCTTAAGGGGTCCTATGGTGTCCCAAGACACCATATGACCCCTATGGACACCATATGACCCCTAACGACACCAAATCATGTCGTTAGGGGTCATATTGTGTCGTACGACCCCGTAAGACACAATATGACCCCTAATGACATGATTTGGTGTCTTAAGGGTCCTATGGTGTCATTAGGGGTGCTATGGTGTCTTGTGACACCATAGGACCTCTTAAGACACCAAATCATGTCGTTAGGGGTCATATTTACACCATAGGACCCCTTAAGACATAATATGACCCCTTAGGACACAACATATGGTGTCATTAAGGGTCATATGGTGTCCTAAGAGGTCATAAGGGTTCATGGGACACCATATGACCCCTATGGACACCATATGACCCCTAACGACACCATAGGACCCCTTAAGACATGAAATCATGTCGTTAGGGGTCATAATATGTCCTACAACCCCGTAAGACACCATAGGAGTTCATGGGACACAATATGACACTATAGGACCCCTTAAGACACCAAATCATGTCGTTAGGGGTTATAGGACACAATATTGCCCCTAACGACACCAATCGACCCCTTAAGACACCAAATCATAACATTAGGGGTAATATTGTGTCTTACGGGGTTGTAGGACACAATATGACCACTAATGACATGATTTGGTGTCTTCAGGGGTCCAATGGTGTCGTTAGGGGTCATATGGTGTCCCATGAATGCTTATGACCTCTTAGGACACCATATGACCCCTAATGACACCATATTGGGTCGCTTTGGGTCATATTGTGTCCTAAGGGGTCCTATGGTCTCTCTCTCTCCCTCTCCTTCCTTCTCTCTCTCTCTCTCTCTCTCTCTCTCCCTCCCTCTCTCTCTCTCCCTCTCCTTCTCTCTCTCTCTCCCTCTCCTCTCTCTCTCTCTCCTTCCTTCTCTCTCTCTCTCTCTCCCTCTCCTCCTCCTCTCTCTCTCTCTCCTCTCTCTCTCTCTCTCTCTCCTCCTCTCTCTCTCTCTCTCTCTCTATACCTCTCTCCCTCCCTCTCTCCCTCCCCCCCTCTCTCTCTCTCTCTCTCTCTCTAAAATATGACCAATAAAATCCGATATCCGATTTAATCGGATATCAGATTTCTGCCATGTGGCAGTTTACTTCATAAATGACAACAAAGGGAAATTCTTTGGGGACCGCAAATTTTTGTACAAAAATTGGATATCCGATTTTATCCGATATCCGATTTTTGTACTCAAATTTTCAAATTTCAAATTTAGGCTCGGGAATGCTTTGGTATTAGGCTTGGAAGTGACAAGCCTAGAAAGTCAACTGAAAAAACGTGTTTTTCAGTATTCCTTGATTTTCCACACTTTACACTGGTGGCTGACAACTTTTTTTGTAGCCAAAATTGATAAAATGAAAAGGGTTTTTTAAGGACGTTCCCAGCTTTCCAACAATATAAGGCTTGTCTTATTTTGACTTTAGTAAATAATTATTATTTATTTTCTAATTGAATTCTGACAATAGTCCTGATTGATATGCTGATTGAAAAACACTCATAACTTTCAAATAGTATAACATTTTTTGAAACCGAAACATGCGTCACATCCTATGCTTCATCTACTATAGGGAAAAATTTAAAAAAATTAAATTTCATAAGGTTTTGACCAAGTTAAGGTGGTCAAACATGGGAGTTTCTGAATTTTTGAAAAGTTGTAGTTAAAAAATCATAAATAATTATTTAATTCATAAAAAATTAAAAAAAAATATGTGTCACATCCGGACATGAGTCTAATACTTATATTATAAATATTATAAAAAAATATTAAGATTTGATTGTGACTAGGGTGGTTAGACATATGTCTACTTCTTATTTTTTTCCTGAAATTTTAGTACCACTGCATTGAAATTTGAAATTTTCATCAAATAGGATTTTTTTTTTCCAAAAAACAACTAGTAGCTTAGAAACTATATTCAATTTTCTATATATTCTCTTCTTACATATTTTAAAAATAATGTTCACAACTTATTCAAATTTTCATGTCAAGTTGCATAACTCAGATTTTTCTGAAATTTCATTGCCACTTAAGGGCCTTTTTTGGCACACCATGATCCTGCACATACTCGTATCTAAGATTAAAAAGGATAAAAAATATAATTTAAGAGTAATTCCATTTTTTTTAATATCTATTTTATTTAATAGCTTTGATGTCTTCACTTTATTTCACTATAAAACTATTGTATTCAATATATATTTAAGAACATTAATATCTTTACATTTTTTACTATAAAACTATTTTATTTTATAATTTTGGTTATAATAAAATTTATTTTAAAAATATTAGTTGAAAGACATTATATATTATATAAATTTTATGTACCAATAAAAATATTTTTTAATTAAAATTGTATGTAAAGTTGGAAATAACAAAGATTACATCAATTGAATGTTATTTCCAATCATAAAAACTTTAAAATATTAGTTGAAATACATTATGTATTATATAAATTTTGTGTACCAATAAAAATATTTTTACGCCGAGAGGTGTAACCTACAATGGCATCATATAGGGGTCATTACCAATAACGGTGTAAGAAAAAAGAAGTGGTTCGTATTGTTCCAGCTATGTATATTAGAACTGATAAAAGAAGAGTGGAGCTAAAAATAGAACTGCTTGGCATTCTGACAGTTACAATCGTAACATATGGAATTCAAAGAGCCTTATGAAATTCGAAGAGCCTTACATCAACCTTTCAAATCTTGATTGCAGTACAAATTTGCAAGGTACGCTTAAAACACATTCAACAGTGGGGGAATGGAGTTGCAGGCGGATCTACTTCTTCCACCAAGGTCTCAACATCTGGGTTTTTCTATGCAACCCCAAAACAAGGAAAAATCTCCTCCATTTTTCGCGATTTACTAATGTTCACCATTATGAATAAAAAGTCTCATTTTTTCGTATCCCAGTCGAAGTTCTTTTTTCGCCTCTCTATTTTCATATTTGCATTAGGAACTGTATTGTGATCTACCATGCCTTTTTTGTGATATTTTAATGTATGGTATGCTTTAATGGATCTACTTTTTCCATCAGCTCGCCTTTCTCAGATTTATATGGCAGATAAATGAAAAAGTCATTCACTCAATACTTTTGGACAATCTCCAACAACAGGGGGCAAAATAACAATAATACTGTTTATATTAACTCACACCTTTTTATTAGTCCCTACCTTTAGGCGGAGACTAATGTTTTCGAGTAGCTCTTTTGCAATTAATTGTTCCTTCGAAAACAATGCAAACCTTTTTATCCTATGGTTTGGGTGGATTTTCCCATTAAACTAATTTATTTTCTTATTTCTGTTTTTTCTTGATTGGCTGGTGCTATTTTAGCCGGTGGTATTTTTGTTTTTCCCATTTGCAAATTTAAGAAAAATCATTAGATGATGAGTAGATGGATTGAGGATGCTACACCAGAAAATAATGCAAATCGATTACAGAGAAGATCATGGGTTTGTGGATTTTGGATTTACACTTGCTAATTGAATTTACTTAGAAAGTTTCTAAAGCCTTTTCAACATATCCAAATTGTGTATATCCTATAATTATATCTTGGTTTTATAATTTTGGACATCAACTTTTAATTGATGCTGGCCATTTTTGTAGGTTGTTTCAGAATCCGTTATCTTTCATTGCCTTTGAAAATTAGATTTGGTGCTTTTGCTATGAAAGGCAGCAAGGTAAATGTTGTTTGTTTTGATAATTCATTGTGCTTTGGGAAACTTTATGCGACCTTCTTTGTAGAATTAAAATGGTGGTTTTTTTTTGCAATATTCAAAGACACGATTTGAAGGATTGGTTGCAGAAAAATGATGATTGTAGATGTTATTTTGGTTGCACGACTACTAGAAATGAACTATGTTGTTTTGTTTATTTCCGGCAACGACAACAAATACAAATAACTGCATTTAAAAAAAAATTCACTACCTGCAATTTTGGACTATCTTAGGTATGATTTTGAGTAACAAATATGCACTCAAAGTTAGGTAAAAATCAGTGTTTTTTTATCAAACAATGCTGCAACTTTCAGCAATTGCTACAAGGTTTTGATGCCAAAACTTGTGCTGGTGTTTTGTAGGATGTACTTGGAAGAAGAATGTCGAACATATATTTATGGAATTGACAAGTTTTAACGCTTTGTAGTGGAATATATATATATATATATATATATATATATATATATATATATATATATATGTATATATATATATATATGTATATATATATATATATGGACTAGAAAAATCAATTTCCCCAGGGTGTCCCCTTTGATACTTTTAGTTTTTGAT